>NW_024426663.1:33705986-33852841 GCF_017311325.1 Ursus maritimus | reverse complement strand
GTGTGTGTGTGTGTGTGTGTGTGTGTGTGTGTGTGTGTGTGTGTTTTGAAGGGGTAGTTGTATTGGCACAGGCTGCGGTGTGAGGGCTTCTCAGACTTTAGAAAAATGGTATAGCCACTCTTTCCTGAGGGGAGGGTGAAGACTGGTAAGGCTCCTTAACACCTCACCTATTGTATGAAGAGTAAGAGCCAGCTGTTTGGTTCCTAGTTTCTAACCAGACTTCTGTGCCCACTTAGTGGGGCTTGTGGGAGCATGCAGAACACAGCAGCTGTCCCATCCTCCTGCTCACACATTTTTGCTTTTGCCTCCTCCATCTTTTGGATCTCCCCAGCTCGCTCCCATATGTGCCTCAGGCTGCTGGCTTTTCTGGCTCTATCCTCAGGATTCCAGCTCTAACACAGTGCCAAAAAGCTCTCTTAAGCCCCAGGAACCACAGCTGCCTTGGGACATTCTAACTTCTTCTAGTAGAAGCAGACCAGATACCTTTCAAAATACAGCCTGCAGAACAAGAGGTATCTTTATCCTGTGTCCTCAGGGAAAGGAAATCTCTCTCTGGGGTGACAGATACATGAAATAATTTTATGTCAAACCTTATTATCAGTTCCAGAGCATCTTGGATACTTACTGTGGTCACAAAATCACTGCCTCGAACCCACTGCAGGCCACTTTGAAGAAGGTCAAGCTCTCTTTCTCCTGTTAGGCTCAGCCTGGCTTTTCATGCCAAAAGGAGAAGCTGGGACCACAGTGCCTGAACCCAGCCTGGAGTTCTCCCTCCCATTTTCTGTCTTTCTCACTCAAACCAGGAGGCACCACCAAACATGATAAAAATTGCCCAGTTTTTCCCAGTACTCCTTTCATAGTCATCTGTGACTGTGGGTTTGGCATCTATTCATGTAGTACACATCACTGTGGGCAGAGAGCCCTCTCAGCTTGGCTGACAGTCATTTTACACAGACTGTACACAAGCTGTCATTGAGGATGGAATTGGCATTCCCACCAGCCTTCCTTCTAGACCAGAGACAGGCTTGGTAGCCCCTCTGCCATAAGAGGCCAGGAACAGGGCAGGTAGTCTTCTCTCCCTGTCAGCCCTGGCACATCCTGAATCTCCTCACTAAGCTCCGGGGCTTTTGTTTTGTCACAGGAGAGCAATAGTTCTTGGTCAAGGCTCAGAGCAGGAAAGTTACATACCTTTACAACCTATATTCTCTTTATATTCCAAATGAGTACAGCTTCCTGGATTCCTACCGGAATGCATATTTTTGAAACCTAGTTTACAGTAATGAATAAAGAAAAGAAAAGCTGTCATGGCCATTTAGGCCCTGGATGTTAAGATTCACGTGTCTGAGAAGCAGCAGCATGGAGGCAACTTTCTGATGTCGTATTCTGAATGGGACTGTGGACACCATGGAAAGGCAGCACGAGCCATTTTCTGCGTGGGTGCTGCCCATCACTGGCCTGTGCCCGGGACAATGAAGCTGCATCTCACATGGTCCCACGCCCTTCTTCAGGTCTTCTTCCCCCTCCTCCAAAACTTCCAACTCTAGGGCATACTGGGGGTGACTTTGGGAATCAGGCGCAGGCTTCAGGCACATCTGGAGTCGTGGCCAGGCCTGGGTCCTTCTGTTCTGTAGTAGGCCCCAAGCAGAAGCAGCTTCACTTTCCCAATTTGAGAGCCACAAAGACGATGTGGCTTCATCCTCCCTCTGTCCCTGGAGGCCCTACTGTGCACAAGAGGAAGAGGCATGGCAAGTTCATGAGTCCTCCAAAATGAGATTCCTGGTGGTTATCTTACTTTTCCACTTACAATAATCCTTAAACTATCTTAATAAGTTTTCCAACATTTCAGTTAGTTTCATTTATCTCCTTAAGATAAGATGGAAAAAAGTTTTGAAATTACCTCCAGGCTTTTTGCATCAACTAGATAAATGGGGAGGTCTGAGAGAGGTTAATACCTTGCAGCCTAATCTTTCTCTGGTATCCCATCAGGGCAGTTGTGATCTGTTGAATATCAACAGGATGACTGCAGGTCTCCTGGAAGGAGTTATCAACTAATTTCAAACTAGAGATAAAAGCCTGTGAAATACACAAACGCTCATTTCTAATTAAATAATTCACTCAGCAAATTTTGTTCAAATTTACTTTCCCCATTTAGAGCAAGTTCTTTCCAATACCCCAAGGAGAGATTGCAAGATGGGTGATGAGTAAGTCTTTAGTAATCAAATTTGGTGATTATTTGCTCAGAGATGGTGTGGCAACAATCTGTAGGATTATTAAAAGAGGACTTTAATGATGTCTTTTTAAATCATGTTTTGGTTTCTGCCCCATCCATTCCAGAAATCCTTTACAAAGAACTGACTCTAGACCATACCAGAGTAGTGGGAGGCCCTCGCTGCTTGCACTCTGGTCCAAGCTGTGGGGTGTTCTACAGTTTTTGTGGAGGTTGGGATTTGCGAGACAATGCCATGAAAGTTTGCATATATGGGACTTCCAACCGTATGGAGTAGTTCCTGCAAAAGAGGTCAAGCTGTGTGCCTGGGTGGCTCAGTCAGTTAAGTGTCTGTGTTTGGCTTGGATGGTGATCCTGGGGTCCTGTAATTGAGTCCTGCATCGGGGTGGGGGGGGTCCCGCTCAGCGGGGAGTCTGCTTCTCCCTGTGCCCCTCCCCACTGCTGGTGATCTCTCTCACACTCTCTCTCAAATGAACAAATAAAATCTTTTTTAAAAAAAAGAAAAAAGAGGTCAAGATGGAAAATAGTATTATAAGAAAGGGTTCCATGGAGGGACCATACCTCTTGATCTGGGAGTTTGTACTGAGGCCAGGAAACATTAAATAAAAAGATAAGACTTTTTCCTCTGGCTTTGGGGGTCAAATTTGTTCCAGTTCTTAAGAATACAGCCCAATGGTGAGTCTGAGGAAGAGGGGGTTTGTCGCATTGTGGGAAAGACTGGCTGCCGGTTCCCAAAGGGATGTCCCAACAAAGGGAACGGAGCTTCAGCTCAGATTACAGTCTCAGTCAGGGCATCCTACTGACCTGCCAAAGGACTGGACCTTCTGGGGGGCAACTGACTCCTGGGGCATCTCACCAAAGAGAGGATCACAACATGATAATAGTAATCCCTGCTGGGGCATCCCCAGATTTCCCCAACAGGGAAAGCCAGACACTGGGTGGCCACACAGGACCAGAAAAAGGAGGGGACTCACCACTCAGCCGCCTAGGAACGTGTTTTGCCCATAGATCAGGATGGCAGCTGGATCCACAGGAATAAAGGAAAAAAAGGGAGGGGGCCCAAAGAAGCAAGGTAGCTGAGAGTCAGCAAGCATCAGGAAAGGGTCCCAACCAAGTCTGCAATGGGGGCAGATTCACCCTAGATAAGCTGCAAATGGAGTGGGAGAGGAGAGGAAAGGGGTCTTTCACCCTCACAGGCTGTTGGAGAGTCCAACCTGTTGGCCTCCAGACCTTCAGACCACACCAGGGAGCTGCCCTGGCCAGACATCTTCACTTGTCTGGGGAGTACTAGGGCAGTGCCAAAGGGCCGAAAAGAGAAAGGAGAGGGAGGGAAGGGTCCCTCTGAAGGGCAAGAAGGGGAATCCCTCACCCTTTTGGGAAAGGGCAGTCTGCCTGGTTCCCCCTGGGGCTTCCGATCCTAACTGAGGAGTAACCTCCACCGGAGGTCATCAGTTCCCTGAGGAGTACTAGAGTCAGTCCACCAGGGAAAGTCCCCAGAAATTCCTGGACAATCCAGGGAGAGTCCTGGACCAACAGAGGGTCCCTGTACAGGCCACCAGATGTGGGGTGTCCCTATTGGATTGGGAACCGATGCCATAGTCGGTAAAGGAATTCACCCAAGGCAGAACAAACCTCAAGGGAGCAACGGGCGGGACAGCAAAGGTGATATTGTGACAAGGTGGTGGTGAGGGGCCACAGTTATAGGGACGGAGTGAGTGTGGAGTGAGGGATGTATGGAATTTTCCCTTTTTTGGTACCTCAGGAACTGTGCCTGGTTGTAATTGGTCAGTTAGGGCCTATGGTTATTTGAAGGTGGGTTGCTTCATGAGCCTGTTTGCATTGCCTGTTCGTATTTAGCTGGGCGGTTGCTGTGGGCGCTTTTGCCTTGCTCTGCACAAGCTACCCCATCACTCCCTCAGATGATTGGAATTGCCTTTTAAATGGACTCCCTTCAGGGCTGCCAGGGTGGCCCAGTCAGTTAATCATTGGCCTTCATCTCAGGTCATGATCCTGGAGTCCTGGGATCAAGCCCCACTTTGGGCTCCCTGCTCAGTGAGGAACCTGCTTCTCCCCCTCCTCCCTATTTGTGCTCTCTCTCACTATCTCTTTCTCTGTATCAAATAAATAAAATCTTTAAAAAATAAATAAGTGGACTTCCCTCTTCTGCTCTTGTCTCCCTACAGTCTGTTCTCAACACAGCAGTCAGCATGATTCTGTTAAAACGTGAGTCAGATCATGAAATCCCTCTGCTCAAAACCCTTAAATAATTTCCCATCTCACCCAAAGTAAAAGCCAAAGCCTTCATGGCCTGCAGGGCCCTTCCTAATCTGCTGTCCACCCCCAGCACTCTGACCTCCCTCTCACTGTCCTCGGCCACCCTGCTCTCTCTGCCTGTTTCCTTCCTTCCTAAGGGTTCTTCTTACAATCATCTAAGTGAGTCCTTCTCTTACCACCTAGTTTACTGTCACAACCGTCCAATTTTCTCTCTTCTTCCCTGCTTTATTTCCTCTGAGGCACTTTAAACCATGACACGTTATACTTTGCATGTTCATCTTGTTTTATTTTGTATTTTTCCTCTACCCCCATCCCCCACCCCACCCAAGACCAGACCATAAGCTCTAGGAAGACACCCTCTTCTGTCAGTTTTCTTCCCTGCTTCATCCATAGGGCATAGGTCAGTGCCTGCCACATATTAGGTACTCACTTAATACTTGTTGAATGGCTGGTTGACTTGGGGCATGAGTCAGCCATTTGGAGGCCATGTGCAAGATTGGTAAGCAGAGGCGGTTAAAGGAAGAGAGCACACATTGGGCAGGGAGGGAAAGCCAAGAAAAGAGATCACAAACCCCTGAGAGACAGAAAGAATAGCCTCCATCTTCAACTTACAAGTGCCCCTTTCTGACTCCCATTAGGCTTCTGACATGCGATTTATTTCCTGTCTTTGTATGGTCCACATATGTACATAATATTACCCACTTTATCTTTACAGCAACGCTCTTTAACTTGATCCAGCTTGAAAGGGAGAGTAGAAAGAGACAACATTCGAAGAGCAGACAGCCCAGATCACCCGGGGC
This sequence comes from Ursus maritimus, assembly GCF_017311325.1. NCBI lineage: Eukaryota > Metazoa > Chordata > Mammalia > Carnivora > Ursidae > Ursus > Ursus maritimus. Next base: position 33,847,540 of record NW_024426663.1, on the reverse strand, counting down.
CTTACAGGCCAGTGTAAGTACTTTGGTTTTTGTTCTGTTTGAAATGGGAGGCCACTGCAATGTGTTTTTGATCAGAAGAGTGACAAGCGGATTTTTATTTAAAGGAGCTGCCTATGATTGCTGTATGTAGATAACCATTGTAAAGAGGTATATTAGGGTTCTCCAGAGAAACAGAACCAATAGGTTATGTATAGAGAGAGAGAGAAAAGGAGGGAGATTTACTTTAATGAATCGTCCACACTTTTGTTAGGACTGGCAAGTTTAAAATCCATAGTACTGGACAGCACCATTTCATACCCATTAGGATGACTATTATCCAAAAACAAACCCCAGAAAATGACAAGTATTGGTAAGAATTGGAACCTTTGAACACTGTTGATGGGAATGTAAAATGGTATAGCCACTGTGGAAAACAATATAGTGGTTCCTCAAACAATTAAAAATAGAACGATTATATGATCTAGAATTCTACTTCCAGGTATATACCCAAAAGAATAGAAAGTAGGGTCTCAAAGAGGTATTTGTACACTCATGTTCATAGCAGTGTTGTTCACAGCACTTAAAATGTGGAAGCAACCCAAGTGTCCATCAACAGATGAATGGATAAGCAAAATGTGGTATATACATACAATAGAATGTCATTCACCCTTTACAAGCAAGGCAGTTCTGACTTATGCTACAACATAGATGAACCTTGAGGATATTATGCTAAGTGAAATAAGCTTGTCACAAAAAGACAAATACTCTATGATTCCACTTACATGAGGTACTTAGAGTAAGTCAAAATCATAGAGGTAGAAAGTGTAATGGTGTTTTCCAGAGACTAGAGGAAGTGAGGAATGGGGAGTTATTGTTTAAGGGATTATAGAGTTTCCATTTTACAAGATGAAAAGATATATGGATATATTATGGTGGTGATAGCTGTACAACATTGTGAATATATTCAATACCCCTAAACTGTACACTTAAAAATGATTAAGATGGTAATTTTTATGTTATATGCATTTTACCACAATAAAAAAAAACTGGGGGGAAAATAGAAGAGGTGATGTTGCAGTCTTGACTCAAAAGGTGGAAACTCAGGTAGAATTTCTGTGTTGTAGTCTAGAGGCAAAATTCTTTCTTCTTTAGGAAGCCTCTGTCTTTGCTCTTAAGACCTTCAACTGATTGGATAAGGCCCACCCACATTATAGAGGATAATCTGCTTTACTTAAAATCTACTGACTTAGATGTTAATCACATCTAAAAAAAAATGCCTTCACAGCAATATCTAGACTGGTATTTGATCAAACAACTGGACACTAGCCAGTTTACACATCAAAGTAACCATTATGGGAGGATCGGGTGGAATCAGGGAGACCAGTAAGGAGAAAGTAGGATAATCCAGATGGACAATCACAGTAGCTCGGACCAGAGTACTAAGAGTGGAGATGATGAGAAGTGGTAAATGTTGGATATATTTTGAAGGTCAGGCTGACAGCATTTGCCAATAATTGGATGTGGGGTGTGAGAGAAAATGAAGAGGATGATTCCAAAGCTCTTGGCCTGAGCAACCCGAAGATATTGTTTCTGTCAACTAAAATGGGAAGGCTGCAGGAGGGAGCATTTTGCAGGGAGAATGAGGGGGAAATCAAGAGTTCTTTTTCAGACCTGTTCTGTTAGGATGCTCAGGAAACATCCAAGTAAAGAAGCTGAATAGCCAGTTAGATATATGTGCTGGAGTTTAGAGGAAAGGTCTAGATGGGAGATAGAAGTTTCCAAATGTAGATGTCATGTCAAAGTCATGAGACTAGTGACCTCGGCTGTAGCTATTTTGGTGGAGTGATGTGGTCCAAAGCTTGATTGGAGGGGCTTCAAGAGAGAATTAAAGAGATGGTATTGAGTCTATAGATAATTCTTTTCAAGAGTTTTTCTATAAAAAGAAGGAGAGCAATATAAGAGTGGGGTCCACAGGTTTTTTAAAAATTAAGTATATAATGGTATATGAATATGCTTATGGAAGTGGTCCAGGAGAGAGGGAAAAAAAATTCAGGGACTTTAATGAGCATTTACTGTGTGCTGGAGCTGTGCTAAATACAGGTGTCTGGTCGCTCCTAATCACCACAGCAAGCTTGTGAGGTTGGAACTGTTATCACCCCCACTTCACAGCCGAGGGGACTGAGGAAGAGAGAGTCAAAGTCACACAACTACTAAGAGGCAGAGTGAGGGCCTGAACTCAGGAGTGTCTGATTCCAGAGCTGTGAGGCACTTCCCTGCACAGATCTACATTCTAGCCCCCATTTGTAGAATCCACTAAAGATATAAAGGGATATCTCAGGAACCTTGTCTAAAACTTTGTGAATTTCATGGAGAAAACTCTGTATTGTAAGGATGTTTGCTAAATTGAGGATTCTCAAAGGAAATGTCCTTCTTAGACATCAAAAGCTGATGTTTGGGGGTCTCCAGAATACAGACTGCTTTCTCTTACCTTCGTCACCTTGCATGTTTGGTTCTGGGCTACCCCTCAATCCTCCTTGTTGAGTGAATTGCAGCCAAGTTCAATCACTTTTTTGAGGTTCTCCTTAATCCCCAGATACTGTTGCCCATGTGACGTTGGAGTATAATCTCCATGTTTGAACACTTTCAGGCAAGGATCTGAACTCATTTTGTGTGCTAGGGCCAGCTACCTGAAAACCTCTCGGTACATTTTTGTCAAATAATTAATCGATCCAAGGGGCGCCTGGGTGGCACAACGGTTGAGCGTCTGCCTTCGGCTCAGGGTGTGATCCTGGCGTTGTGGGATCGAGCCCCACATCAGGCTCTTCCGCTGCGAGCCTGCTTCTCCCACTCCCCATGCTTGTGTTCCCTCTCTCGCTGGCTGTCTCTATCTCTGTCGAATAAATAAACAAAATCTTAAAAAAAAAAATAATTAATCGATCCAGTTAGATAAGGATAACAATCCCTTGTTCTCATAGATGAGAGATTGTCAATGAAGTGGGGGACCCCCCCCATTCCTGGGGTATCTGGCAATGCTTCCAGCATTTTTTGATTATCACAACTGAGGTTGAAGGTTTACTAGTGGTGTCAACTGGGTAGAAGCCAGATGTACTGTTAAACAGCGCACAGTGCAGAGTAGTTCACCGCAACAAAGAGTTATCTGGCCCAAATAACTCAGAACTCAGTTTTTCAATCTCTTTAATCTCTTTCATAGATTAAAACAGAAAATGGAGTTCTGAGATATATACCAACAAGCATTTTTCCTGCTTTTTTTTTTCTCATTCTGATTATTCCTAGGCTAGGGTGAGATGCTTATTTCATCAGATCATGGGTTCCTTCTCCAGCAGCTGCAGCCTAGACATCTTGTCCCAAAACTGAAGTAGTTCCCTAAAGTAAAGAGGCACTAGCCCATTACCCTTAGAATTAGGTTACAACTCCCCAAATCAAGTGCTGAAAATGGCTCTTCTTGCCTTTCCACCCTTCCAGATTCTCTCAGGGATTTTCAGAATTTTTAACAATAAATACATCAACACTAACTTCATAGCCATTCTGGAATACAATGGAGTATAGTACTGCTGATAATCTATGACCAATTCCCTCTAAAGCCACCAGATTCTAAAAATCTATAGACAAAAGCTTTTCCTAAGCTTGCTCCCATCTCCAAGTACAGAAATGGGAAACATTTGGATTCAGGTCCCTCCCCAGCAAATATATGGAAACATATGTTTCCATATGTTTTAACAATATATGTCAAGCTCAGAGACAAAGAGAAAAGTCTAGTTGCCAAAAATGAAGAGGGGCTTCTTAATGCTGAGTAGAATTGGGGTTTTGTGACCCACAGGAGTAAGCAAACTCAACATCAGGTTTTCTTACCGTTTGGGGGTTGGGGTGTGCAGGAAAGGGGGACAAGAGCAGAGGCCATAGGTCCTGCACAAGTGGGGAAATTGAATTGACTCCCTGAACAAAGCTGGGAGTTGGGGAAATCTTTGTCTGCAGTTTAAGGGCTTGTTTTGGATGCAAGTACCAACCCCTCTTATTGGAGAAAGAGTCATTCTTAAAAAATCAGAACTTGAAGGCTCCTCTGCATGCAACAGTGTGGCAGACTTTTGCACTACATAGATAGACAGACAGACACAGAGAAACACACAGAGTTGAGAAATTGGCAGACCTCTTAATACCCTGTCAGAGGTGATCTCAAAACTGAGCTGAAGGACTGTCTCTACAACTCGGAAGTGCGTAGGATACTTGAAGAAGGTAATTGCCACTACAGATGAGCTGAAAACAAATGAGGAAACGCAGTTTGTTCAGAGATAATCAACTGGTGCAAAAATAGGAGAAATTAAATCCAAAAAACTGCATATAGTGGGTTAATCTGAAAGTGATTTCAAAATAAGTGTTTAAAATGTTGAAAGAAATGAAGTTCATTAGGCAAGATGGGGCATTTTGAAACACAACAGCAGAGAGACTGGAAAGACAAACAACTTTTAAAAAGAGGATCTCTCAATGGTGGGGAAAGCAGCAGCTAGAAAGAGTTTAAGAGCCACTAAAACAATAAACTGAGGGCTTCAGAGGGGAGGGGGTGGGGGAATGGGATAGGATGGTGATGGGTAGTAAGGAGGGCACGTATTGCATGGTGCACTGGGTATTGTATGCAACTAATGAATCATGGAACATTACATCAAAAACCAGGGATGTACTGTATGGTGACTAACATAATAAAAAATATTATTATTAAAAAAACAATAAACTACCAATTATTCATATAACTGGGTTACTGAGGAGTGGTCTCAGCTCATTGGGGTGTAAACATTTGAAATTTAAAATTGTTCCTAATTACTTCTAAATTGGCTCTCTTGACACTCTCCTTTCCCTTTGGGTCGCTGGTCCATCAATATCTGTGGCTGGCTTCTCTATCATTCTCACCACTTATGGTTATTAGAACCATCTCATTTTGACATTTAAGATGAATCTTATTTATTTTAAAACTTCATTCTGGTCTCATCTCTTCTCCTGCCTTCACCTGTGGGGTGAGAGTAAACGCAGGGTTCTGTTCACACTGTTTTTCCTTTTGTTTCTGTCTTTGAACTTTCTCCTTCCCCACTCTTCAGACCGTGGGCCAAACTTTTGCCTACTTCTGGTGGCCTCTGCTGACTGGTGTTCTACTGACAGATACTGCAGGCTTTCTTAGCGTGGGGTCCAGCTTCACTCCAGGCCCTCTGCTGTTGAACCCCTCTCTCTAAGGGCCAGTTCCATCTCCATTGGAACCCCTGCATGCACTGCAGTTCTTCTGCTGGGTTGGCATCCCATTGTGTAACCCACAGGCTGCTTGGCAGCCGCACAGCTCCTGACTCTCCACCACCGTCTTTTATGTGCACATAGAGATCCACTTCTACATCCTTTCAAGTCCATGGATGGGATAGGGTGTCCCCTCTTTTCCTCCTAAGCATGCTGGCTAGTCATTGAACTTGGAGTGCAGAGTACCCAGTGCCTGCGGTGCTCACCTTTGGTTTAGCTGCAGTTCTGGGACAACAGGAACTGTCCCACTCAGCATCCTGAGCTTCCACACTGTGCCATGTCTGCACTGGCTGAAAAACCAGAGCTCAGGGAGGTTAAATAACTTGCCCAACCAGTCATCTGAGGAGCGTGGATACAAATATAAATTTTTCTGATTCCAACACCAATGCTTTCCACCTTGCTTTGCTATGAAAGAAGTTATTCTAAATCTAGAAAAGATTTGGAGGAAATTAAATGACTTCCTACCCTGGGAGAGTTAGCACAAAACTGCAGCAGAAGTAAAGTATTAGTAGGAAAAGCACAGGGCTTGCAAACCATAGTCCATTGTGGAGCCCAGGCTTCACACCTGGGAGTCCTCTGATCTAAGGAATCTGGGGCAGCCTGATAATTTAAGGTGGAGGCCCTGGCCCTCCTGAGGGATCAAAAGCAGGAAGGGAGAGGAAAGGACTGTCATTTGTGCTTTGGAGGGTAGGCCCCGAAGGAGAGGAAGCAGGAAATTCTGTCCTCCTGATGTCTCTACGAGTAAAGAAGCCTCCTGATTTTCTTCCAGGCTGTCCACATAGCTCAGAATACCAGGATTTGGGAGGAGGGAAGACAGCCAGGATAGTAGCTCTTTCCAGAGGTCAATACTATGCCATTAACTGGCCTTTCCTTTAAACTGTCCTCCAGGAAGTATGGGTAGAGTGGGCATTCATAGCCACAATCTTCAGATGAGGAAATCCAGGCCTAGAGTGTAGGCATGACTTGCCCAAAGATACACAGAGTCAGGACTTAATCCAGGGCACAAAGTCTAGTGTTTTACTCGCTCTTGGGGCTGGTCACCTATTCTGCTGCGCCTTCCTTCTTGTGTCCCTTTTGGGTTCTGTTTCTTAGCAAAGGAGATACAGGGGTGTATGAAACACAAGTGATACTCAAAGAAAATATCTGTAAAATCACTTTCAAGACTGTAAAGCTATATAGGTGCAAGGAAGAATGGCTCGTAAGTGTGGAAATGTTTTATAATGTTATTCTTCTCCATCATGACTAATAATTGTAATTTCTCATCTTCCCTGAGAATTGAACATCAGATTAGGGCAAATATGACGGCTAGACAGGGGAATCCCTAAATTGAAACATTATAAAGAATTGGGGAAGGAGCTCATCTCTCTAGGTGACTTCTCCTGAAAGCAAAATAAACCATGAAAACCAGTTGTGGAAGACATTGGGATCATTCAAAGAGCAGCTATCAGAAATGTTTTTTCATGAAAATAACTCTGATTTTTTTTAAGTGATCTGGTTTGGGGTACCATGTACCTAGCCAAAAAGGATAGGAAAAATACAAAAGCTTCAGGAAGAATTTATATGCCCCAAGAGTGAATGATTGGCCTCACTTGGGTTCATGTGTGAAAGAAAGAAAATACCATTAACCAAAAGGCAGAGTTCTGAGTCCTAGAAGCCTGTGTTTCTCACTCTCCCCCCCCCCCACATTCTCAGCTGGCCAGAAAGGGAAAAAAAACAATGCCCCTTAAGGACTTTTTTTAAGTGAGAAATGAGGCTAGTCATCATATAGCTGCTGAATGCCATCTACTGAAGGAAATAAGACATGTTTACCAGTGTCAGACAGATGTGTTTATGAGTGATTATCTAAATGCGACCCCTCACGTCCAGCTTGTGCGGCACTCACGGAGGAAAATCTAGGTTATTTGATGGGCGAGAAAGCGTAGAACCATGAAATGGTAGAGCTAAAAGGCATTAGAGAGCATTCCATGCAGTTTCCTATTTTTCAAATGAATGATAAGGGCCCCAGAGTGATTAAGTGACTTGCTCAGCATCACATAGATAGTGGCACAGCTGCATGAACCCAAATCTTCTAATCCCCAGTCCTGTGCTGTTTCCTATGCTCTTGAGAATATTTTCCCATAAAATGCATTTTATGTAGTTGGTTGTAAGACCTATCTATGGAAGATCATGAAAACTAAGTGTTTATTTCCTGTGGGCTGAATTATAAAGAGGATATTGACATCACTTACTTGACCTGAAGCAGTGCGAATCAGTAATTGAATCTTAAATTGTTCATGTTAAGAATTGTTAAAAAGATTTAAAACTCTTTCCATATTTTCCCCATTGTGCGCCATACGTTTATGTGAAAGAAATATGCCATTTCTTCTCAGCTCAGAATTCATAGTGATTTTCAGGGGAAAGAAATTTCACCATGTAATGGGAACAGTCAGTCAGGAGGGAAATCAGATGGCGCAGGTCTCCTGAGATTCCCCGCCATGGCCACTGTGCTGGCGGCTGTTATTGTCCATCTATTTCCTGTCTTCCTTCTTGAAGCCGGCTGAGTGCAGCCAGAGGGCATCATGCCACCCTGTGTGCTTGTTCTCCCACAGACCCAGACGATTAAACCTCAAACCTCAGCTGCCTCCTCTCTACCAGCCCAGATTATTGGGGTCACTCTCTCTCAAATTCCTTCCAACAGCTCTTTTGCCTTCCTGTGTTCTCAAGCTCCCATTCTTCTTGGTCCCCTCCGTCTATAGAATGATCTTGCCCCAATTTTACTGAAAACAATCAAAGCCATTCAACATGACATAACAGAACTTACCTTTTCTTTACTCAAAAGTGTCTCTTGATCTTCTGACCTTTTTCAAAGGAAAAAAGGTTTCTTTTCTCTTCAAAGTCTAGTCCTCTATCTGTGCTTGGGAATCCCTCCTAGGACATTGCTCCATCAATGACCAACATTTTTTTCTTCAGTTCTATTTTCTCTCTTCTCTTTCTGACTCCTCTCTTGCCTAGAAAACCCTCACATTTTCCTTAAACTTGGAAAGAATCTTTTAGCCACTTCCTCTCAAGCTAAACCTCATCTCTGCCCTTCCTTTTATTGCCAAACTTGATCTACTCTCACCACCTCCTTAACACCTTGTAATCTCAATTTATTCCAATTGTCTCCTGAAATCATTTTGTAGAAAATGAGAATAATTGAAATTTAATCATTAGCCTCAATGGCCTATTCTTACTTTTCAGTCTTTCTTGAGCTTGATGCAGGGTTTTGTTTGCTCAGGAGATATTTACTAAACACCTATATTGGCAAGGCCCTGAGCTCAGCCCTGTGGGGAATAAAGATGAGTGATGTCCTGCCAGAAGCTTATAAACTAGTGGAAGAAATAAATACAGAAATGTATCAAGTGAGTGCTTTTTCCTTTCCCAGCAGTTTGGTTCTATAATTCAATGACATTTTTCATATTATTTGTGTCTGTGTCTAATCACCCTAGTTCTAATCTAAGTTCCTGGAGGAATGGGACTCTTTTCCTCTGTCCCCAGTTGGGCCCTGAACAGAACCTTGGCCCTGGTAAGTGTTTGTGGTAGTCAGTCTCTGAGACAGCCACAAAGATCCTCACCCTCTGGTGTTCGTGCCCTTGCATAGTCTCTTTCTATATTGAATAGGGCTGACCTATACCACCAGTAGGATATTGAAGAAATTATAGTTTGTGACTTTTGAGGCTAGTTCATAAAAGACATTACAGCTTTGTCTCGCTGTCTCTTGGACCACTCACTCTAGCAAAAGGCTGTCATGAGAACATTCAGGCAGCCTTTTGATTGAGGACCCTGCCCGTGACCAAGCCTTCCAATGACTGAAGCCCTCACTGACATCTTGACTGCAATATAGCCAGATTTGACCTGAGCCAGAACCTCCCAACTAAGCCATTACCAAATTCCTAACCCATAGAAGCTGTGTCTGATAATATATGTTTCTAGTGTTAAAATGTTGCATTTTTGAGTAATTTGTTATATAAGAGTAATTAATTCAGATTTTGGTACCTGAAAGTGCAATCATGCTACTATAATAAAAATCTAAAACATGGGGGTGGCTTTTGAACTGGAAAGCAGGCAGAAGTTGGAGGCCATGGAAGAAACTGAGAAAGAAGGCTGAAGAGCCTTGAAGGACCTGACAGTAGAAGCTTGATAGCCTTTGAGGAGGCTGCAAGGGAGGCTTAAAGGAAATTTTTAAAAAGTTATTAGAAATGAGAGGAAAGTTGATTCTTCTTGTAAAGTGGCAAAATGTTCAGCAACAAAGTGGAAAGGAGAAATTATACCTGGTGAACTGGTTGATCTGTCTAAGGAGATTTTCAGTCAGAGTGTTGATGCTACCTGGTTTCTTCTTGCTGCTTATAATAAAATGTAAGAGGGGAGAAAAGAGCTAAAGGAAGGTCTGATAAACAAAATGACCCCAGAAGTATTATATTTAAAGTTTCCCAGTTTGCCCTTCTAGCAAACTTTTCTGAGTACACTCAGGAAAACATGATCTAAAGATGAAGCCAAGGAATCGACTATAAAATCCTTCATTAAGGTCCCAGAAAGATCCAAAGTGTGCTTCAAGAACTATTCATTCAAACAGTAGGGCTTCGAAGAAGTCTAAGGATGGTGTCCCCTAGCAGGCCCAGAGAAGCTCAGGAAGAGAGGGGCTTACCTTGAAGCAATTTGTGGATTTGACTTTTACCTAACGGAGTGAACCCCAAATAAGAGTACAGACCCACAAAGTTTTGTCCAACTCACACATTGTCTTCTCCTAAATATGGCCAACTTGTATTATAAGGGACAGAGATAGTACAAAAGGGAAAGTGGCTTCTAGATCCCCAAACTTCTTCTGGAGGAAACAAGCTGAGAAAAACTTTGCAGCTGCCCACACAGGTTATGCATGATGCAACAGGAAAGATGACTCTGAGGGTGGAGCCAAGAGCCATTGAGAATCATTCTAGGAAGGAATAGTGCTGACTAGTGAGGCCTCTTATGAACAGTCTGTGAAGAACTAAGACCTCTTACCAATAGCTGTGTGAGTGAGCAGTACTGGAGGTGGATCCTCCAGCCTCAGTCCAGCCTTCAGATGACTGCAGCTCCACTGACATCTTGACCACAGCTACAATCACCAAGCTAAATGGCTCCTGAATTCTTGACTCTGAAACACTGCGTGAAGTAATAAATGTCTATTTTTGTTTTAGGCTACTACATTTTGGGGCACTGTGTTATATAGTAATAGATAACTAATATAGTGTTCAAATAAATATTTGTTGATGAAACGAAATAAATCATATCTCAAGAAGGAATATAACCAAATCCCCAGTATGGCCCATAATTAAGTACAAGAAATCTGAAATGTATCCAACTAGGCCCTTGGCAGAGAGAAAAGTTAATCAGTTTTCCGTGTAGACACACAATACAAAGAGGAAGCGTGTGGAGGTATTACAATTCATTTCACCAGCTGACCACCGTTTTTCTCTTACTTGACTGCTCAAGGAGTGTCCAAAGTATATGTGGAATGGCAAGGCAAACAGATCGTGACCTAGGAGATCATATTCCACAGGAGTTAAGTTTCATCATCCTCTCATTCTCCCTTTGTTCCTCTCGTTTAGGTTTGAATTTATCTTTGTTGTCATTGCTTCATTTTCCAGGATTACATGAAAGAACTGAAGTATGGTGTAGGTGAAAGCAATATAGCTAGGAACCACTATCTTATTTTTATACTCATACAAGCCTTCCTTAGAATAGGAAGGGTTTAAATGCTAGATCCCAAAAGAGCGAACTCAGAGGAACTACTTCAAGAAGCCAGTAAGGAAGGTATGATCCTGCTCTTTAAATAAGTCCACAGGAATTGATGGAAAGTTATCTCCCAAGAAGAGGACTGTCACCACATGGAGAGGTTGAAGGGCCCAATGAGAACAGCACTCACACTGGGTCTGTATTCACAAGTCTGACGCTGAAGAAGTTCCTGTCACTGCCTGAAAATTCCTAATGTAAATTGTTACCAGAAAGGATGCAAGACTGTTGTTGTTTTACTTCTACCAAATCCATTGGCACTGCTGAGGAATTATCTGAACTGAAAAATCCTAAAATTAGTCTTATATTCGACCGCAGAATGTGGCTTAAACTGATGGGAATTCTTCTCTCAAGTGAAAAGGCCCCCAAGGAGTAGACAACCCGAGCCCCCTGTGGCTCCCTGTCCCTCCAACCTTCAAACACAGCTGCTGTACCTCCAAGTGGGCATCTTGGTCACGTTCCATGCAGGAAAAAGGGAGAAGGAAAGGTGACAAAAGGCAGAATGGGCATGCTAGGCATGTCTGTCCCTTTTGAAAAGCTTCCACAGAACCTGTGTCCAGTGACTGCCACTCACATCTTAGTGGCCAGAATTGGGTCACTTGACCATTCCTACATGTAAAGAAGTCTAAAACAGTGAAGTTCTAGTTCTCTTGCCTCTTTAACAGAGGAAAGTAGGGAGCAGGGAGTTGTGAGTGCCATACTGAGGGATGTAAGAGAGCTTAGGTAATTCTGCTAATCTGTCCTTCTGCCTCAAACAAGATTATTCCCCACACATAATTTTCTGTATTAGAGTATGTAGTGAATATTGGAATGAAGAAAGAGATCTCTTGCCCCATCCGTCACCCCCCTTTGCAGCAGAGCAAAACAACAAGATTTGTCTTTTAGAAAACAGAAGCCTTGGGAGTCACTTCACTGGGGGTCAGACCTGTCCTCTCAGCAGCATAGGTGATTATTTTTCTTAATTACCATTGCTTCGCATCTTGTTATGTGAGCTGTCAGCGTCTTAATTTAGCTAAAGACTTTCCACAATCATATTAGATTTATTTGGCACCCAATTTACTTAACATAGCTTTTGCTGTGAACGTTAATCAGAGGCCCCAAAACTCTTAATAAGCTCAATATTTTACAGTGAACACTACCCTGAGGAATGCTTTATGAAAATGATGACAAGGCACAGGGTCTGTAGCTTTCAGAATCAATAAGTTACCGACTAATGAATTAAGAAGGTCTTGAACTTATGCTTCACTACAGGCTTCATGTAGCAGATGCACAAATGAGCTTTTGTAAATGCAGCTGGTTCTTAGTAGAAAATTTCTCTTAACCTAGCAGCTGGGTATAGGAGAATCTGTGTGGTCTTATAATGACCAAACAACATTTACCATTCAATAATTTAATTGATCTTGGTTTTGCTACTATTTCTTTAACTATTTCTTGTGTGATAAAACTTTTTGTTTTCTTTTTATGTTTCTACCAGTCCTGACATTTTTTTTAAAGATTTATTTATTTATTTGAAAGAGAGAGAGAGGAGGGGGAAGAATGAGGGAGAGAGAATCCCCAAGCAGACTCTGCCCTGAGTATGGAGCCTGATGCAGGGCTCAATCCCAGGACCCTGAGACGAGGACCCCAGCTGAAACCAAGAGTCAGCCACCCAACCAACTGTGCCACCCAGGTGCCCCCTGAGTTTTGATATCAGTGAAAATCTTTGAGGCAGATAAAAACACCCTGTTGAGATAACTCTCTCCATTTATCAAGGAGGGGTGAGTTTACAATACAAGAACCCAACCTTGTGTAATTTAAAACCTAAGACTAAAATGCAAATGGAGAGGAACACAGGACAATCATAAAACAGACATACCATTTACAAATTCCCTTTGGGGAAGCAGAGAGAGGCTGGGGTGTTGGGAGGGGACAAAGGAAGTGAAACACTCCTGGATTCTGAACCAAGAGTTCAGTTCCCTCACCCCTTAAATAACACTTGCTCTGCCTATTTCAGAGGTATTGTGAGGACTGATTGAAATGGTGTTGTGAAAGTGTTTCTAAAACTTGAAGACACCGTGTTAATACGATAGGTCCTTTTAAAACCTAATTTTGGCAATGGAACAAGTGAACAGGTGCTCACATTATGGTAAACTCAGCACAGAGGCAAGTCACAAAGAGATTATGGCCCTGGATATAAATAGCCCAGGGGCACTTTAAAGGGTTGCAGTAGGAATCCCAGATACCCTATGTTTTTTAGGGCCCCAAACTTCCCTAAGATCCCTATAAAACAAGGGGCACGGCCTGGGACCCAGTCAATAATTTGGGCTCTGGACAACCCTGCAACCTCTCCTCATCAGAATGACAAGAAGGAGAAGCCCCCCCCCCCAAAGAAAAGACAGTGAGTCTGTGGCCTCTGCCACAGAAATAATGGATATGGATGTAACCAAATTATCAGAAATGGAATTCAGAGTAACGATGGTCAAAATGATGAGTAGAATTGAAAAAACTATTAACGAAAAGGTTACTGAGAATATAGAATCCCTAAGGACAGAAATGAGAGCGAATCTGACAGAAATTAAAAATTCTATGAGCCAAATGCAGGCAAAACTAGAGGCTCTGACGGCCAGGGTCACCGAAGCAGAGGAACGGGTTAGTGAATTGGAGGATGGGTTAATAGAGGAAAAAACGAAAATAGAAGCTGGTCTTAAAAAAATCCACGCCCACGAATGTAGGTTACAGGAGATTACTGACTCAATGAAACGATCCAATGTTAGAATCATCGGCATCCCCGAGGGAGTGGAGAAAAACAGAGGTCTAGAAGAGATATTTGAACAAATTGTAGCTGAAAACTTCCCTAATCTAGCGAGGGAAACAAACATTCGTGTCCAAGAGGCAGAGAGGACCCCTCCCAAGCTCAACCATGACAAACCTACACCACGTCACGTCATAGTGCAATTCGCAAATATTAGATCCAAGGATACAGTATTGAAAGCGGCCAGGGCAAAGAAATTTCTCACGTACCAAGGCAAAGGCATCAGAATTACGTCAGACCTGTCTACACAGACCTGGAATGAGAGAAAGGGTTGGGGGAGCATTTTTAAAGCTCTTTCCTGAGATGTTTTCATTTAAAAAAATGTGTTTATTGCCAGGAGGACTTTATAAGGAGCCTGAAACTACAGAAGTTAAGGGGCTTAGCAGGCACACATAGTCGGTTAACAGCAGAGCGAGGAGTAGGGCTCAAGCTTCCTGGCTCCTAGTCTAAAGCTCTGGCCACTAGAAAAACCCTCCAGCATGATTTGAATCGTTTAGCACCAGTTTCCTTTGTTCCAAGCCCATACAAACTAATGAGTAAGAACAAGAAGAGATGATTTAATTTCCCTGGACTTCTAATACCTCACCTATGAACAGTTTTCACAGGGAAAGTAATGGGCACCATGTTTCATCTAAATTGGTTTCCTTTCTGCAAAGCCAAATCCATCTATTTTCAGGACAGAAAAGCTGGGTGCTTATGGCCTCTCTGTGGAGTTCTGCATGGGAATTTGACATGATGGGAGCATCATAATGGGCCAGCCTGCCCGGCTTCATAATGAAAGTGCTAGACCACTATTAGATTGCACAGGGGGCCCATTTGTTTGTGAGGTTCTCTGCTTTGAGCTAGATTGCCTTCTTTTGAAGCTGGAAAGTACATTGATTTAGGTTGCTGTACTGAAGAGTTTGTCTTCATCACTTCAGGGTGCTATAACAAAAATACCATAGACTGGGTGGCCTAAACAACAAACATCTATTTCTCACAGTCCTGGAGACTGGGAAGTCCAGGATCAAGGTGCCGCTAGATCTGTTCTCCCCTGAGGACCTGCCTGTTGGCATGTAGACATGCTACCTTCTCACTGATACTCACGTGGCTGAGAGAGCGTTGCTCTCTTCTTACAAGGACACTAATCCCATAAATGTGGGCTCCACCCTCATGACCTAATTACCACACCTCCACATACCTACTATCACATTGGGGATTAGGCTTCAACATATGAGTTTTGGGGGGAAACAAACACTCAGTCCGTAGCACAGTTATGAGCAGTTTTTCTTTCTTACCTTGCCTGTTGGACCTGACGTTGACTCTGTCTGATTTATATCCCTCTAAGAAGTGTAAGCAATAACCCGTTTTTGGTTTCAATTACACAGACCATTTTCCTTCCTACTGAAATGAGAATAGGATGAATATTGCAATAAAATAAGTGGTTTTGTGAAGTAAGTGCTCAAACTAATGAAGGCTTGTTGCCTCACAGAGGTGACCTCCTCCCTTCACAGTTGAAGTGACTAGTGTTAACCAAGGAAAATTTGTATTATAAACTTTTTTTTTTTTTAAAGATTTTATTTATTTATGTGACAGAGAGACAGCCAGCGAGAGAAGGAACACAGCAGGGGGAGTGGGAGAGGAAGAAGCAGGCTCACAGCGGAGGAGCCTGATGTGGGACTCGATCCCGGTACGCCAGGATCACGCCCTGAGCCGAAGGCAGACGCTTTAACGACTGCGCCACCCAGGCGCCCCCTGTATTATAAACTTTTTATCAGGGAATTACACATGCATAATTTATGTGTGTACACATATTGGTAGAATTTTATGAACCTTAGAAAACATGGAAATACACTTCATATTGCTTTTGGACTCTATACCACACAATTAAGCACGTAATTATGCAGTAATTCTTTTCATATGTTAGTTTTGAAAGCCCTTTGAAGTTGAAGGTCATGTACTAAACTTCTTTTATGTCATCCACCAGACCTAACACAATCTTAGGCATGTAGAAGGTGTTCAAGAAATATTTTTTAATCAGTTGATTTCAACAGATAAAATATTGATCCTTAGGTGTTCACAAACAGCTGGGGAGGTAGGGAGGGTCCCGTGGATGAAGTCCTGTAAGTGCCATGTCAAAGATGTGATAACATTTGCAACTTAGGAAGATGACTCTGATGGCCACATGGAGGGTGGGGCTGGAAAGGGGGCAAAGGGTGGCAGATGATGGTTGCAGGGAGATATTTTGGAAGTTGTTGAATGGCCCAGGTGGGAAAATGTCTAAATAATGGCAATGATGGGAGAAAAGATAAGAGAGATGCAAGAGATATGTAGTAAGTACAATCGGTTGGATCTCAATGGAGTGGAAAAGAGAATCTATAATGACCTCTAGGTTTCAGGCTTGGATAGTTGTGTCATTTTCCAAAATAGAAAATACAGCATGATGAATAAGTTGGGAGTGGGAAGAGAGAAAGAATTTCATGTTCAACTTAACCCTTGTGAGTTTGGGGGCCAACAGAAAATCTAGATAAAAATAGTAAGTTAGAAATTATAAATGTGTGGGTGTATCTCACAGAGAAGAGGGGAGTCTGAGGCACAGATTTAGATTTGGGGGTTGTCAGAGTATGGATGGTCGAAGGGATGGGTGTCAATGAGAGAGAGTGAGAAGAGGAGCATGTGCAGCTTTACCACAGACCCATAAAGGAACTTAAGAAGGAGCTACTGGCAGCATAGGAGAGAAGCAGGGGTGGTGCCCTGAGGCCTTGTGGGAGTGGGCGCACAAAAGGTGGTGGTAGTCAAGAAAAACAAAGGCTCAAGGCCTCTGAGAGATCAAACAGCTGGAGAAAGACGACTGGTGATTAGGATTCAGAGAAAGGGAATGTCAGATGAAGGCAGTGTCCAGGATGCAGCCGGAGGAGAAGCTTGTACAGGTAAGGGTCGTGACGCCTCATTCCTGCACCATGACCCTTCACCAGAGTCTCAAACTTCCCCTTTTCCCTTTGTATTCACACCTTCCTCCTCTCCCCAAATCTCACAGCTCAACCATAGTCTTACTCTTGCATGCAATCTATCTGTTCCTAACATAGATTCTGTTGTTTGTTTTGAAATTATGCCAATGGGGCTATATTTGTTGGATAAAAAAAAAAAATAATAATAATAATAATAATAACCGAAAGACAAAACTGGGTTTCTGTAGATGTAGAAGAAACCAATGAGCAAATAGGAGGGAAATTATGGTTCAATATAAAAAGGCTTGTCTAACTGGCAAAGCTATAAAACTGAGATTGTCAGCCCAGTTAGGTGCTGAGTCACCTATGCCCAGAAACATCCAGGAATAGAGGTGATAATATCTCTTATTTATATACACTTGATGATTTCCAAGGTGCAATACAGGGAAGCTCCCCTTCTTCGTTTTGTTTTTGATGACCTTGGTGATTCTTCCCATCTACTCTGGTCAAGGACTTCAAACTGAAAGCAGATATCTTTTTTTTTTTTTTAAGATTTTATTTATTTTTTTGATAGAGAGCTCGCACAAGCAGGGGGAGGGGCAGACAGAGGGAGAGGGAGAAACAGACTCCCCACTGAGCAGGGAGCCCGACGTGGGGCTTAATCCCAGGACCCTGGGATCATGACCTGAGCCGAAGGCAGACGCTTAACCGACTGTGCCACCCACACACCCCTGAAAGCAGATGTCATGATATGCCCACTGCTAACCAGTGTCATTGACATTTGAGTTGGTGCAAGAAGTCCCAAATGGTTTTTGACAACTGAGCAGCATTTGCTGAACCATTAAAATATATTTGTGCACATGTGATACTCATTCATTCATCTATTCATCCAACTACCATTTCCTCAGCATCTTGGAAGTGCCAGGCACTGTCTAGGAGCTCAGGTTGCAAGAGGGGGATACCACCTGCAGCAGAGGGTGTTCATGCCCCAATCACAGTCTACCCATTCTGGAAGTTACATGCTGACAGGTGCCATCCAGGCCAACGGCTTCCAGCTTCTCTGTGCCTCAGGGTGTTCTCTGCCCATGCCATTCCTCTGCCCATGAGGGGAGAAAGTTGGTGAATAAGTGCCCCAGCTTCCTTGCTCTTTGGTGGGACAATGTGAGCTATGATCTTTTTAGACTGACTGAGACCCACCAACAGAACTGAGCCCAGTTCTTGAACCCATCCCTCTTGTCTCTCTTCCATTCCCTGTCTCACCTCCTCACTCGCTTGCTCTTCTTCTTGGGAGCATTTTCTAAATAAACTACTTGCATGCAAATCCTTAACTCAGGATCTGCTTTTGGAAGAACGTGTCCTCAAAGGGCTTGTGACCTCATTGTTAGGGCATATGTATTATTACTGAGGCTGCAGATTGACTGGAGTAAACCACACAGAAAATGAGAGGCACCTTCCTTAGGAAGGACAAATGCATCATGTGGCTATTCCTTTCAGGGCCTTTAGGTCAGAATTTAACATGGAGCAAAGACACTCAGGGACACCTGCAGGGCAAAGCCAGGCCAAAGTACCTGTGCTGAGATGTGAAGCTCTGGCACATGGAGATGGAATTTCGAAGTGTTCCACAGCACCATCATTTGGCACCTGTACAAGAGGAAAGAGAGGAGAGTGCAGGAGGAGAAAGAGATCATTATAGAGTGCCCCATAAAGGCCTCATTTTAGCCCCAATTGTCTCTGTCTTCACTGGGGAGCACATACTCTATCTCGGTGGGACATCTTGTCCCTGGACACAAGGTCACTCCTGTGGCAGCTTTGGTTGTTGGCTGCTGGTTGGGGGAAACTTGAAAAATCTGGGACTCGTGCCCCCCAAAGAGCAGCATCATGGAAAAAGGGAAATAGCATCTAATAGGTAGTCTTATGTCCTCCTTTTGTACCAATGTCCTTGAAACCCAGATATAGGTGATTAGGATCACAAGAACAACCTTCTCTAAGGCCATCTGGTACCCCCCAGGCACAGTTTGTGTGAAGAGGATCAGTGTGAGCTTTAGGGTCTTCTCCCCATTGAATTTCGGGTAAGTTTAAGCATGTCTAGCAAACTATTGGAAAAGCTTAAGACCAATCCATATCATAAGCTGATTTGCATGTGGGCTTTTATTGTTACAGGGAGGGAGCTTTGAGCTCTGCTTTCTGGGGCAAAGGAAGCAGACATGAGATGTCTGTCCCTTGCCAGGCCCCAAGAGATGGGTCCTTCAAGCCCAGTGGAGAGGACGTGAGGAAGAGGCAGAAGGAGATGTTGGCATGAAGCACTGTGTGGCTTGTGCAGGCCCAAGCGGGGCAGCTTTGGGCCTATGTTAGCAATGAGTCAGGGTTCCGAAAGATGATCCTCTCCATTTCCCTCTGGGCACAGCAGGGCGGTGAGGCTGGAGAAAATGCGGGACCGTGAGCTTATCTCATGGGGTCTCCAGCTTGAGGGCCCAGCCATGGGGGGAGCCAGCAGCCATGTCCCTTTGCTCACTGACTGTGTTGCAGGAGGCAGACACCCCTCATATGAATGAGGTCTGCAGACTCCAGTGAGGAGCCTGGAGAGGAGACATAAGAGAACTCTGGGAGCTCCTATAAAATACCTGCAGTGATCCCAGAAGTGACTGGCAGACGTTTTTTACTGGGACAGAGAAAGAATTCGGTTCTTCTACATGGAGGTAGGAGTGACCTTTGCAGTTTAAAAATTCCAAATCAAAGGTTGGGAAAACTGGCCAAAACTTGCATTGGTAGAGGTGGAGAGGCTGACCCAGTCAAGTGCTGCTCACCAGCTCCTGGGAAACCGTAGGCAGGTCTACCTGGTCTTCAGGGACACCAAAAAGTTAGATCCAGCCTCAGGAGTACATGCCATCTCCAGGCATGGACAATGAACCGAAATGTTCCCAAGGCCACCTGTGGAAAATCTGACTTTAAAGGTATCTAACTCAGCTTCAGGGTTATAAACTATACTACGAACTTGTTGTAATTTTGCAGCTTTATCCTTAGTTATTCTATGCGTAGGTGCAAAAGCAAAGTTACATTTCTAGGATCTTTATCACCCAGAATTGGGGCTGCCAGAGTTAGCTGATAAAATAAAGGATACCTAGTTAAATTTGAACTTCAGATAAACAACAAATAATTTTTATTATAAAAAATCAGCATGCAATTTTGGGGCATATTTATACTAAAAATTATCCATTATTTATATAAAATTCAAACTTAACTGTGCATCCTGTATTTTATCTGGCAACCCTACTCTGAATAGATCTTTCCGTAGAGAGAAGAGCAATAAAACATCTGGAATAAAGGAAAAGTTCTGTGGTCCTTTTTCCTACTGGGTAAAACTTCAGCGGCTGATTGATTTGTCCTTCTTAAATGATATTCTCCATTTATGTTCCAAAGCATTGCCATGGCATAAAACAAAAGGCACAAAAAATTAGACCATTAAAATAGAAACAGAAAATCAAAAGAAATAGAAAAAGATGGGTAAGTTTGAATTCTGAAAGCCTACACTGATGTGGTTGTGGTCAGTTTTTTCATTTGCTTCTGAACTCCTTGGCAGGCCAAAGCCAAGAGAAAACCTTATCTAATACAAGGACACACACAATTCAAGGTTTTTTCTGGCCCTGACTCTTAGAGGACTTTATTGTGTGGCTCATGACATATGGAACAACATGCTAGCCAGTGTGCTCTGAAGCGATGGTGAGATAAGGAGCTCAGACACCTGGAATGCCTCATCCCATCACTTCAGCTCTCACCTCATTTACTCATTTGTAGCAAGACGTCCCCCATTGAATACATTACAAACATAAGATACTGTTACGAGAGCTAGGACTGAAGATATCAACAATGGCAATAATAATAATGTGGGGCGCCTGGGTGGCTCTGTCAGTTAAGCATCTGACTCTTGGTTTCAGCTCAGGTCATGATCTCAGGGTCACAGGATCGAGCCCCAAGTTGGGCTCCATGCTCTGTGTGGAGTCTGCTTGGGATTCTTTTCCTCCTCCCTCTTCTTCTCCCTCTGCTCCTCCCCCTGCTCTTGCTCGCTCTCTCTCAAAAATAAATAAATAAAATCTTTAAATAATAATGTGTTCTGCAAGGGTTTTATAGAAGACACATAAACATTCTTCAGGCGACTATTATAACACTAACCCTTGATTTTAATAGACTAGGACACAGCATTCAAATGTAATTCAGCAGAGGCCTTTCTTGCAAGGCAGGTCATAAAACCAAATTTATTCTGGCTGACCACTTGCCTCTTGAACTTCATAAATGGGATGAAGCTCGGGGCAGTCTGTGGGTGCTGTGGCTTCACACAGCACCGGAATACCAACCCATATTTCCTTTACTCTTGCTAATAATCTCCCCAGCCTGGAACCTGAGAAGAAGTTGTCTGGATTGAAAAGTAAGTGGGAGTGCCCATTCAAACCCAAGGCAGGGCTGCGGGCAGTACTTCTCTCAAGGAATTGGCCATCCTTGGCTACAGTGCTAAGAGAAGGAAAGATATGTGTCTCTAGATACCACTGGATTTGCAGACAGGCTGTGGAATGCAAATGCTTAGTCACTGAGGAATGGTTGCCAGAAGCCGATGGAATATCAGTATGGCTACCACTGGGTTCCCTCTGCATCAGCCACATTTGTATGTTGCCTTCTCTTTCAAAGGGGGAGAGCCAGAGGGCTCCCGTCTTGCTCTCAGAATTCCTGGAGAAAACAGGCTTCCTCTTAGAAATAATGTAATAATGACAACAACAATTATGAGCTGCTGTGCTGTTTTATATGCCTAACCTCATTAAATCCCTGAAAGAAGTTCCTGGTATTACTCTTATTCTACTATGAGAAAATAGATTTGAAAATGATCTTTTCTATCAGGTGAAGAGGGGAGAAAAAGACCTCTGAGACTTGAGAACGAAGACTGTTCAATTTTCTGTATTTGCAAACCTGGTTTACTTTAACTGGGAGAAGTGCAAGACCTGCAGGCCAAGTATTCACAAATTTAAATCAAGATTTAGTCCTTACTATGAGAATAGCATCAAATGAATCTCGAGAGGAAGACGCAGATGGCTGCTGTCCACACACGCTTACAATCTAGTCCGGTTTACACATTAACCAGGACAGACTGTGCCATTGGAACGGTACCTACAGAACCTCCAATCCCCCTACCTCCATTCTGATCCACAGCCTTTCAGATGCTGAATTTGCAGTCCAAGGTGCCTGATAAGGGGCCCTTGTTTTGCCCCTGACTGATGCCTCCAAGACAGGGAGGGTTTAGCGTTTCACTCTCAGGGCCTCAGACAGTTTGGACCAGCTGGCAGGCCGTTTCCATGGCACCTTTGAATGACGTTGCTGATCTATCCAGGTATCTGCAGGCCTTTCAGACAGGGGGGATTCCGAGTGACTTCATTCTATTGGAGACCCTGGCCCATGTTATTTGTTGTCAAAAATCATTACCATCACCTCTTGGGCAGAGAATGGAGGATTGAGGTGGGCACTGTAACTCGTTCTAAGAACGGACAGCCCTGGTCAGTGAGGGTGAGAATGGCTGGCCATGGAGGTGGGGGTAGGTGGTGCTTCTCCCCTTAGGAAGGGTGTTCCTTAGTCAGTCATCAGAGCCAGGGACAGCCACTAAGAGCCACGGCTCTGAAGGAAAAACAAGCCAGCCCTCCACAGGACCACGG
Source organism: Ursus maritimus (assembly GCF_017311325.1). Lineage (NCBI taxonomy): Eukaryota > Metazoa > Chordata > Mammalia > Carnivora > Ursidae > Ursus > Ursus maritimus. The sequence goes on along the minus strand of NW_024426663.1, from coordinate 33,825,074 downwards.
AGCCCCATTGCCGGGTTTTGGGGCAGCCTGAGATTTTCTCAGTGGGTACCTCTCCAGGTCCCCCCTGTTTTCCAAGGCAGTAGCCTGCACTGTGGAGAGCCCTCCTTTGCTTTGTGTACTTCTTGCATTTTTAAACAGCAGTTTCTCAGAACAGATGCTCTCTCCCCTCCTTCCTGGTGGCCTTTCTGCACAAACAGCAGATTGCCTGCTTCTGTCATCTTAATCGAAGGAAGGAGAGAAACATGTTAATCATGTTATTTTTCTCTTCCTTCTGCCCGCAATTAGTTATGTGAGCCAAGGGCCCTTTCTCCTCCTTAGCCTCTCCCTGAGCTCATACCCCAAGCAGGTGATTTTCCTGAGCATGGCTCACTGAACCTGCTTCCCTTTGACCAGAGGTGTTCTTTTAAAATAGACACCTTGGTTTCTTTTTTAGATTCTGCTTCCTTTGACCTCCTCCAGAGTCAGGTTGCCACACAGTCCCTGGTTCTGTCTTGATTTCTGCTTCCCCTGTATATTAAAGACCCCAGGCCAGGTTGAAATCTAGGGAGACCCTACCACAGATGAACCACACCGCTCCAGGGGGCATCATTCGCACAGGCTCTGTACCTGTCTGATGGTTGTACACCAGGATGCACAGATGTTGTGTAAAACAAACAGTACTAAGCCATAAAACAAACGTAATGAAGTGCAGTGCAGTTGTCGGGGGGTGGGTTTCCCATGATAGCTACTCTAATGCTTGTTTTGAAATATCACATTTAGATTCCCCTCTAGCACTCTTTGTTTGGTGCCATAAACTCATGAGGACCCCACCCACTGAGTAATCCTGCACTGAGCAAAACCACCAGAAGGCTCCTTGCCTTGGCAGGTGCCCCCATGTACCAGAGAACTACAATGGATGTATTTAATCATGAGAAAGAAAAGAGTAAGATGAGCATTAAGATTCACCTTCTGGAAGAGTAAATCACCATCGAACAGTATGTGAAAGAATCAGTTGAAGCGGGCTAGATTCTAACGCCATCCATCAGCCTTGCAGAGCTGTTCAACGATATTGTACATAGCGGCGATAGGGATTGGCTGTCTCTAATAGGTTCTCAATTTACATAATTTGCTCTAGGCTTCCTTTTGGGGCTGAGAATCAGTGGCCTGGCAGGTCTTCTCCCCCTTCCCGGCAAGGTTGAAAGGTGGACTATGGTGGGGTCCTGTGTCAGAGTGCAGGTGTGTCAGTTGGTGCCTAACCAGAGAAACAGAAACCACAAAAGGACTTAGAGAGGATTTAATGCAGGAAATAGGTGACACAGGTTTCTTGCTTGGGGTCCGCGGGAGACCAGAGAAGGATTCAAATGCATCAATTTCACTAGGAGGTGATTCGAGGACATACAGGTAAAGAAGGACAGCTGGTTGCTCAACACAGCCATTATTAAAAATGAAATCACATGAGCTTATCATTAAATATATTTTATTAAAAACAAGTAATATTCAAAACATATCACTAATCATTTTACTATTATCCATGTTGTTTGGGTGATTTATGTCTATTGCATAGTAGAGTAGAGGCACTCTATGATGAGGTACCATGATGCTTCTCTTACCAGCTCCGTGTTCAGTGATATTACACTGGTAGCTTGAAATCAGTTATGGTGGGATTATTTACACCATGAAAACCAAAAAAATGCTATTAACCCAGAGCATAAATGATTATTTTATTGTTTGTGTAGACTTATGAGAAAGAGAAAATGTTGAGAATGTAGATTAAACGTTAAAGTTGTCATTCCAAAGACATTGCTCTGTGAATAGCACACACACAGAGATGGAGGAAATATTCTTCCAGTATTCCAGAACTGCAGTCTGAATCCGCAAAGAAATTGCTAACATCACTAATGAATGCATCGTGCCAAAGCTGAAAGAGGGTTCGGTTTCATGGATACAGCCTGTGCAAAGGGGAGAAGTAGTTTAACAGTAGATTACGTATTAGAATAATGAAGGTAAATGTATGGGAAAAACTTAGAAGGCTGGGAGGCAGATCCATTTGTTAAATCATGGTTCACCTACAAGCATAGCTGGGTTGTAGATGCAAGAGTTCAGCAAAAATCAGTTAAATCGTTCTGTGAGAATCAACTGGCTGTGTGGAATCTACAGTAAAGAGTATCGTATGTTTTATTATTATTTGTAAATTGTGCACTGCACATCCTTTATATCAGTAAAACTCATGCTAAACTTACATACATATAGTGTATTGGATGTTTTCCTTTTCCCAAGAAAGCTCGTTTGTTCAATCTTTACCAGCAGACCGCTGGGGAAGGACATTAATTTAAAGGTGATTCTGCTGCCCACGTTATACCATAGTAAGACCCTGAACATCTCATCTCATCCACATATATGTAAATGTAGGAAAGTATTTTCTCTCATCCAAAGAATCACACTCCAGTGTTTCAATTTCATTCACCAAGTATATATTGAATATCTATTGTATAGTAGAACCGTTTCATTAAATCTTAGGAACTTAAGAAATCCTTGAGACATTTGAATTTAACCTCATTTTTAAAAATTATATTTTATTTATCATTGAAGTATATTTGACATGCGGGGCGCCTGGGTGGCGCAGTCGTTAGGCGTCAGCCTTCGGCTCAGGGCGTGATCCCGGCGTTCTGGGATCGAGCCCCACATCAGGCTCCTCTGCTATGAGCCTACTTCTTCCTCTCCCACTCACCCTGCTTCTGTTCCCTCTCTCGCTGGCTGTCTCTATCTCTTCAAATAAATAAAATAAATAAATAAAATAAAATCTTTGAAGTATATTTGACATGCAGTGTTATATACAACATTGTGATTTGACAATTTTGTATATTACTCAGTGCTTACTACTTTAAGTGTAGTCACCATCTGTCACCGTACAGCGCTATTACAGTATTATTGACTCTGTTCCCTATGTCATACTTTTCATCTCTTTGACTTACATATTTTATAACTTGGAATTTGTACCTCTTAATCCCCTTCACCTATTTCAGCCATTTCCCCTCTGGCAACCCACCTCCCCTTCAACCCATCCCCCATCTGGCAACCACAGATTTATTCTCTGATTAAGAGTCTGTTTGCTTGTTGGATTCTACATATAAGTAAAATCATAAGTTATTTGTCTTTCTTTGTCTGATTTGTTTCACTTAGCATAATACCCTCCAGTCTATCCACATTGTCACAAATGGCAAGATTTCACTCTTTTTTATGGCTGAGTAATATTCCATTATATATATATATATATATATATATATATACACACCACATCTTCTTTATCCATTCAGCTATAGATGAACACTTGGGCTGCTTCCATATTTTGGCTTTTGTAAACAGTGCTGCAATAAATATAGTCATATATATATCTTCCAATTAATGTTTTCACTTTCTTTGGATAAATACCTTATAGTAGAATTACTGTATCGTATGGTATTTCTATTTTTAATTTTTTGAGGAACTTCCATACTGTTTTCCACAGTGGTTGCACCAATTTACATTTCCACCAAAAGTGCACGAGATTTCCTTTTTTTCCACATCCCCGCCAATGCTTGTTATTCTTGTCTTTTTTAGTATACATTCTGACAGACATGAGGTGATATCTCATTGTGATTTTGATTTGCATTTCCCTAACAGTTAGTGATGTTGAGCATCTTTTCATATGTCTGTTGGCCATCTGTATGTCATCTTTGGGAAAATGTTCAGGTCCTCTGTCCATTTTTTTAATTAGATTGTTTTGGGTTTAATTTTTGTTACATTTATTTATTTGTCTATTTGTTTCTTTATTTTTCCACAGACTTTTTTTTAAGTATAGTTAACACACAGTGGTACATTAGTTTCAGGTGTATAACTTAGTGATCTCACAAGTTTATACATTATGCCATGTTCACAAGTGTAGCTACCATCTGTCCCTCACATTGCTATTTTAATATCACTGACTGTATTCCCTATGCTGTGCCTTTTATTCCTGTGACTTACTCATCCCATAACTGGAAGCCTGTATCTCCCTCTCCCCTTCACCCATGTTGCCCAACTCCCCAATCCCTCCCCTCTAGCAACCACCAGTTCTCTGTATTTATGTCTGATTCTGCTTTTTGTTTGCTTATTCATTTTTTTGAAATTCCACTTACTAGTGGAATTACATGGTATTTGTCTTTCTCAGTTTGATTTACTTCACATAGCATAATACCCGCTAGGTCCATCTGTGTTGTCTAAATAGCATGATTTCATCCTTTTCTATGGCTGCATAATATTACATTGTATGTATATACCACATTTTCCTTATCTATTCATTGGGCTGTGGGTTTTTGTTTGGTTTGGTTTGGTTTGGTTTGGTTTGGTTTTGAATTGTGTAAGTTCTTTTCACATTTCGGATACTAACCCCTCATCAGATATATCATTTACAAATGTTTTCTCCCATTCACTAATCAAAACCCGGCCCTTCTCCAGCTTGATTCCGCTTCTCAAAGCTCCACTCTACTAAAGCAAACTCTTCTGATAACACTTTGGTCTTTGCATAAACACTCAGAACAATAAGATCACTGTTTAAGCCCATTTTTACAGTACTTTACTGATAGATAAGCCTTGACTCTTTTTCTTAATTTCTAGTTCTTATTCTACATCAGGCCCTGGTCCTTCTTTACACAGGCTTCTTTTTTTTTTTTTTTTTTGGTAATGATTTTTTATTATATTGTGTTAGTCACCATACAGTACATCCCCGGATTCCGATGTAAAGTTCGATGCTTCATTAGTTGCGTATAACACCCAGTGCACCATGCAATATGTGCCCTCCTTACTACCCATCACCGGTCTATCCCAATCCCCCACCCCCTCCCCTCTGAGGTCCTCAGTTTGTTTCTCATAGTCCATAGTCTCTCATGTTTCATTCCCCCTTCTGATTACCCCCCCTTTCTTTATCCCTTTCTTCCCCTACCGATCATCCTAGTTCTTATGTTCCATAGATGAGAGAAATCATATGATAATTGTCTTTCTCTGCTTGACTTATTTCACTTAGCATTATCTCCTCCAGTGCCGTCCATGTTGCAGCAAATGTTGAGAATTCGTTCTTTCTGATAGCTGAGTAATATTCCATTGTATATATGGACCATAACTTCTTAATCCAGTCATCTGTTGAAGGGCATCTCGGCTCCTTCCACGATTTAGCTATTGTGGACAGTTGCTGCTATGAACATTGGTGCATATGGCCCTTCTCTTCACTACGTCTGTATCTTTGGGGTAAACACCCGTTAGTGCAAATGGCTGGATCATAAGGTAGCTCAATTTTTAACTTTTTAAGGACCTCCACACTGTTTTCCAGAGTGGCTGTACCAACTTGCATTCCCACCAACAATGTAGGAGGGATCCCTTTCTCCACATCCTCTCCAACAATTGCTTGTTTCTTGCCTTGTCTATTTTTGCCATTCTAACTGGCGTAAGGTGGTATTTCAGTGTGGTTTTGATTTGAATTTCTGATGGCTAATGATTTTGAACATTTTTCATGTGTCTGTTAGCCATTTGTATGTCTTCATTGGAAAAGTGTCTGTTCATATCTTCTGCCCATTTTTGATTTATTTGTTTCGTGTATTGGTTTGAGAAGTTCTTTGTAGATCTTGGATACCAGTCCTTTATCTGTAGTGTCCTTTGCAAATGTATTCTCCCATTCCGTGGCTGCCTCTTAGTTTTTGATTGTTTCCTTGGCTGTGCAGAAGCTTTTATCTTGATGAAGTCCCATAAGTTTCATTTTATCTTTTGTTTCTCTTGCCTTTGGAGATGTGTCATGAAAAAGGTTGCTGCGATGTCATAGAGGTTGCTGCCTATGTTCTCCTCTAGAATTTTGATGGATTCCTGTCTCACATCGAGGTCTTTCATCCATTTGGAGTTTATTTTTGTGTATGGTGTGAGAGAGTGGTCAAGTTTCATTCTTTTGCATGTAGCTGTCCAATTTTCCCAGCACCATTTATTGAAGAGACTGTCTTTTTCTCACCAGGTGTTTTTTCCTGCTTTATCAAAGATTAGTTGCCCAAAGAGCCGAGGGTCCATTTCTGGGTTCTCTATTCTGTTCCATTGGTCTGTGTGTCTGTTTTTGTGCCAGTACCATGTTGTCTTTGTGATCACAGCTTTGTAGTACAGCTCGAAATCCGGTATTGTGATGCCACCAGCGTTGTTTTTCCTTTTCAATAGTTCCTTGGAAATTCAGGGCCTTTTCTGGTTCCGTACAAATTTAAGGACTATCTGTTCCAGTTCTTTGAAAAATGTCCTCGGTATTTTGATTGGGATAGCATTGAAAGTGTAGATTGCTCTGGGTAGCATGGACATTTTAACTATGTTAATTCTACCGATCCATGAGCATAGAATATTTTTCCATCTTTATATGTCTTCCTCAATGTCTTTCAAGAGTGATTTATAGTTTCTAGAATATAGATCCTTTACGTCTCTGGTTAAGTTAATTCCAAGGTAACATACGGTTTTTGGTGCTATTGTAAATGGGATGGATTCCCTAATTTCTCTTTCTTCGGTCTCGTTATTCGTGTATAGAAATGCAACTGATTTCTGAGCATTGATTTTGTATCCCGCCACATTACTGAATTGCTCTATAACTTCTAATAGTTTGGGAGTGGATTCTTTGGGTTTTCCATATAGAGTATCATGTCATCTGCGAAGAGAGACATTTTGACTTCTTCTTTGCCGTTGAGTACCTTTGATCCTTTTTGTCGTCTGATTGCTGTTGCAAGGACTTCTAGTACTATGTTGAATAATAGTGGCGAGAGTGAGCATCCTTGTCGTGTTCCTGATCTTAAGGGAAAGGCTTCCAGCTTTTCCCCATTGAGAATAATATTTGCAGTAGGCTTTTCATAGATGGCTTTTATGAGATTGAGAAATGTACCCTCTATTCCTACACTCTGAAGGGTTTTAATCAGGAAAGGATGCTGTATTTTGTCAAATGCTTTTTCGGCATCAATTGAGAGGGATCTTATGGTTCCTGAGTCTTTTCTTGTTGATATGATATATCACGCTGATTGATTTGCGAATATTGAACCAGCTTGCATCCCATTATGAATCCCACTTGATCGTGATGGATAATCCTTTTAATGTACTGTTGGATTCTATTAGCACAGTATCTTGTTGAGGATTTTGGCGTCCATATTCATTAGGGAAATCGGTGTATTCTCCTTTTGAGGGTCTTTCTTTGGTTTGAGGGATCAAGGTAATATTGGCCTCATAGAATGAGTTTGGTAGCTTTCCATTCGTGTTTCTATTTTTGAAATAGCTTTAGGAATAGGTATTATTTCTTCTTTGAATGTTTGGTAAATTCACAAGGAAAACCGTCAGGCCTCGGGTTCTGTTATTTGGAAGGTGGTTTATCACTGACTCAATTTCTTCATAATTAATTGACCTGTTTAAGAAATCAATTTCTTCCTGTTTCAATCTTGGTAGTTTATAGGTTTCCAGGAAGGATTCCATCTCTTCCAGATTGCTTAGTTTATTGGCATATAGCTGTTGATAAAAATTTCTAATAATCCTTCCAATTTCAATGGTGTTCGTCGTGACCTCTCCTTTTTCATTCATAATTTTAATAATTTGGGTCCTTTCTCTTTTCTTTTGGATAAGTCTTGCCAGTGGTCTGTCAATTTTATTGATTCTCTCAAAGAACCAGCTTCTAGTCCTGTTGATCTGCTCTACTGTACTTCTGGTTTCTGATTCATTGATTTCTGCTCTAATTTTGGTCAGCTGCTTCCTCGTGAGTGGATTAGGCCTGTCCCTCTGTTGCTGTTCCAGCTTTTTGAGGTGAGAATATAAAAACTGCATTTTAGATTTTTCTATTCTTTTGAGTGAGGCTTGGATGGCTATGTATTTCCCCCTTAGGACTGCCTTTGCAGTAGCCCATAGGTTTTGGACCGTTGTTTACACAGGCTTCTTCAAAAGCAGCTGCTTAGGTCTCCGTGCTTCCTGTTTTACCCACTGCCTTGACACCTAAATCCTACCTGTGCCCTACCAACTATCCAAACACTAAGTTTTCCTGCTATAAAAAACATCAGGGGTTTTTTTCAGAGTTCAAGATCTCTCAACATGCCTACCATGTTCATGCTTTCAAGAGTTTTCCAAATTATATACTTAATCTAAAAAACAATACTAGGAGCCTTCTACGTGCCAGTCCTGGGATTCTAATTAACACCTTTCCTGCTTTCAAAGAATAAACTCACAGCTACCATTGTAGGTGAAACTCCCATTTAGCAAATACTAACAGTAGAATCTGATATATAAATAATAGATTTGCAAAGCACAGAAGTAGAGGAAAGTGAGAAATTATTAACTCTCTTTAGGAGTAGTTCATAAAAGGCTTCACAGAGGATGTAATGCCAGGAGAAGGTTTTGAAGGATGAAGAGGAGTTCACTAAATAAACATGTCCAGGCAGAAGGAACAGCCACTAAAAAGTCAAAGTGACAAAAACAGAAAGATATGAGGCAATTTATGGCAGTTCTGGAGAGCTGGGCAGGAGGCAGCTGGAGAATGGCAGGAGTTGGCCCTAGAAAGGTGTGGTTATATACCAGACAAAACGCTTGCGTGACATCTAGAGTGTGCCCTTTGCTTTAAACAGAGGAGGAATAGTTTGTGCTTAGCTAGATAAGATGGATTTGAGGGACCCCAAAGACTAGAGGCAAGGAGACTCTTTTTTTTTTTTTAAAGATTTTATTTATTTATTCGGCAGAGATAGAGACAGCCAGCTAGAGAGGGAACACAAGCCGGGGGAGTGGGAGACGAAGAAGCAGGCTCATAGCAGAAGAGCCTGATGTGGGGCTCGATCTCATAACGCCGGGATCACGCCGAGGCAAGGAGACTCTTGATGCAGTCCAAGTAACAGACAATGAAGGCCTGGCCTAAGGCAGGGGGTGACAGTGATGGAGTAAAGTGACCTTCTTCACCTGGTGACCCACCACTAGTGGAATTAACACTGCCTCTTCTGATGTCTAAGACTTTGTACAAATCTCTACCACAGCTGTCCTCTCATGCAATGAGTTCTCTTTAACACATCAGTCCTCCACCCACCTCCACACTATGGCTCTGGAAAGGCAGTGGCCAGGATACCTTGTATCCCCAGCATTCGGTTCCCTCTCTCTTCCTACAGTGCTTCTCAAACTTCCATTAAGACACAAATTGTAGTTTAATAGATCTTGGGTGGAAGTGAGACTCTGCCTTTCTAGCTAGCTCCAAGGGTTCATGCCATAGACTACATATTGATTGGCAAGGACCTAGCACATAGACTTATTGACTGGACAAGAACTGCTTCTGGAACCTAGCCTTACAGAGCACGCTCCTCCTCTGCTTCCTGGTCCTCAGAAGAGGATTTCATGTCATGTGGCATTGTGTCTGCAGTCAAGGGGAGAAAAATTCTGGTAGAAATTCTTCTTGACTAAACCCTTGTCTTCAATGGAAATGCACACCGTTGTTGAGTCAGAATGGTGAACAAGTCCAGATCCTTTGGATGGACACTGATAACAGGAAAAAAAAAAACAAACCAATCAGTCCTCAGTGCATTAATGAATATCCTTGGTAGGCATAGGGTCCTTGAATAATTGATAAACGGGACCGTTTGGTGTTTGCTGCAGTTCTGGCCAACAACTGCTCATTATGGGAGATGATTCATTCTGTTCTATGGAACAAATTGTTCCAAGGTCTAACTCCACTTCCCTTGCCATTTTTTTTAATAAAAAGTATGCACCTGTGGAATTCATATGCATGCAGTTGTTTCCAGAATAGAAATGAGATAATTCATGTCCCGTGGCCCATAATAGAGCAACCTCAGAGAACCCTGTCAGGGGGCTTAGCATTAGGAACAACTTCTCTCCTCAGGAGGAAAGATCTAGATATGTCAAGTCTTTGCTCACTGCGAAGATTTCAAGAGCAGGCTAAATTGCGATGGGACCAGCTTCCCCAGTAACGCTTGTTATCTCCTAGGTTTGGCCAAGGGGTGATTGGTATTCAAATTGTATGCCTGTATTTTAGACTGTGCATCTGGGAGCTAATTTAGTGTGTCCAGTTTCTATTAGCCATGTGTTTCTAAGTGCTTAGGGTTGCCTTGTGAATTGGGTGCAAAAGACAGTTTAATTTTGATCTCACAGTCTGATGGTTTAACAAGCACATGTTGAAATGCTGTGGCTTGTCTGTATCCCTTCTCTGTCCCCCAAGTTTGGAAATTTCTCATTTTTCCAATTTATCATTGTGATGAAAGATGCCTATTTGTTTTGTAAAGTGAAGTAAAACCAGCCATTTTGCTGGACACATTTCTGTAGTGTCTGCCATGTGTGGAGACTCAGCCTGCTGAAACCCCAGGTGAGAGAAGAAGGTAATGGCCCAGACACAAGGGTCTCTTCATACAATCAGAGAGACTCCAAAATTTAGAGAGTTGGGTAGTCCAGCAAATCCTGATGGTGCTGAGCCCAAGTATGAGCCCTGGAATATATCATCCACCCCTTTCTGGTCCACTTTGCAGATGCTAATATGACTTGACCCAGTCCCCAGACTATAATCTAGATTGGGTTATACTTAAAGGCTGGACCTAGCCATGGCTGTCCTCTCACTGTCTCAAGCAAGGCCTTGGACTGACCCAGGCTCTGGACCCATTACACAAGGAACTAAATTTCCCTGCAGATTGGAACAAACCAATCCCAGGGACTCACAATGACCAACTCTGGTAGAACTAGCCCACCATGAAAGAAAGCAGCCTTCTTAATCCCCACTTAGATTCTTACCACATTCTTAGGACCTAATGACTCAGTGATCCTTTGTGAGTAGGAGATCTTTGCTTTAGGATCTTTGTTCCACTACTTCCAGGGAGATTTTCAATAGTTGGCCATGAGAGGCATGCCCTCCCTGCAGATGCTCAGGCTAGGCCTCCTTGGAAGGGGAGGGCTGTGTGCTGGATCTGTAGCATTTAAATTTAACCCAAAAGTTTAGCTCTACTTAGAATAAAAACCCAGTCAATACAAGAGCTCAGAACTTCTTTCCTGAAATCCATTCCCAATTTTCACCTAACCCCAACTGACACATTTAAATAAAAGCTAATCAGAATTTAGGAGGGTGGGTTCTCAATGGAAACAGATGATTTAAAATATGCCCAATGGTTCAAGATTCCATTATTTACCTTCTTTGTAAAAACAGTAGCAGTTCTAGAGCAGTTGGAAATGGCTCTTTTGGAAAACCTTGCATAAATGGCTTAAAAACACCATGAAATGGTCAAGTCACATACCGATTCTTAATGATAGTTTACAGCAACGTGGCCACCAGACTCCTCAGTCTACCCGGAGAGCTCCTACATTCAGGCCCTAGGACATTACAGACCTTCATCTCTAGCCTCTGGCTTCTATTGTCCTTACGATGAGTCTGAGGTGTTGCTATGGAAAACATTCCCAGCTGGTGCACCAAATTCAGGCTGTTTTTAGGTTTGAGTCTGGCTGGTGCATACTATCTTGTGGTCAGGCTTTGCTGTAACCATATTCAGAGACTCACAAGACACACACACACACACACACACACACACACACACACACACACACCATATTCAGAGACTCACAAGACACATACACACACACACAGCATGAAGAGAAGTTAAATGGGGAACATCTTCTGATGATATTCCATAATTTCCCCCCTCAATCTTATTTTGATAAAATATGAGATCTGAAATTTAGAAATAATACGAATCAAAGAATCTCCTACTTTCTCTTACATCCTGTGTGCGGTGTGGCCAACATTAAACACTGAGCAACTAGAAGAAGTAAATAAGAGAGAGGAGTTTCAAAGGAGAAGAATTATGGTTTAAAGTATAGATTCTTTTCCAGCAATGGACCAAAGATCCATACGAACACAGATAATATATTTATAGGAAAACACAATGATTTTAAAATAATGTCTTCTGCAACAATGTGGGTGAATATGTCAAGAATATCAAGTTGTGCAAAAGAACCCACAAACAAAAGAATATTCTCTGTGGTACCATTTATTTGGAGCTCAAAACTAATTTATGGCAATAAAAGTCAGAATTGTGGTCTAAGACAGGTTATTAAGGGTAGGTTAACTGGAATCTTCTGGAGTGATATAGTGTTCTGTATCTTGATTTGGGTGGTGGTTGTACGTCAGCAGTGTGCTGAGTCTGGCCCTTATGCTCCTGAGAGGCAATTCCTAAATAATCAGGATAATTTTGTAAGCCAGCTGTTAAACCATCGCTAGCTTGAAATTGGCCATGGCGGGAGTATTTAAACCATGAATATCAATAGCAGTTACAAATCAGGCTTTGTTTTTTGTCCAGAGAGCCAGCTTACCAGCACATCCCTGGATACATTTATCAAATTCCATCACAAATACACCTAAGATTCATGAAGTTTCCTGTGTATAAATTATGCTGCAGTAAAGCACTAGCAGAAGAAGAAAAAAAGGACAGAAAAGCTAAAGCAGTGTCTTCAATTAATGATCTAGTCCAGATGTTCCTTCATAACTTTCATGCCCTCAGGTGACTTTTATAAGCCCCCATGGGGTTCTGCTTTCTAAAATTGAGGATCACGGTGACTAATAGCAAATACCTGGTTTGGCACTGGGTACTCTTGAAGTCGTTGACCTTATTTCATTCACATATAACTACTTTTAACACAATATTTATCCTCATTGTTAACCCCATTCTGAAAAGATACGCATAACATATAGGTGCACCCCACTTTTTTAAAAAGTTTAATATGTAAAAATCTTAACATGCCGAACAGCAAATATTATATTACTGAATATTGACTTAGTTCACAGAGTATTCTTTTTAATTAGGTAAATCCCTCATACCTTTTACATTTTATTTTCATTCTTTTCTGGGTTTTTTTAAACCATTAAAAGCCATTTGGCTGCTGTCAAATTCAAACAGTCCAAAAAGGCAAAAGAAGATGCCTCTCTCCAGACTCTATTCCAAGTGCCACTCTCTAAAGGTAGTTGGTTAAACATTAGGATTTTCCTGTCCAGTCTTTTTCTATGCCCATATTGTATACAAATCAAAATATATAAATATATGCACACAAACACTTTTTAAACAAAAATGGGATTATGCATAAGGTCATATAACTTGGTTTGTTTATTTAAAATTCTGCAGTCACCTTTCCTTTTCACTGTAGATTAGCTCCACCTCATGCTTTCTAAAAGCCTCATAAGACACGTACCACTATTTATTTAATCAATCTCTTTTACTAAACATTTAGGCTTTTTCCAAACTGTCATCATTACAAGATGCTACAGTGAACACCCTTATATTATGTTGAATCATTTGAAATTACTGTTTTTGCATATCCGAATGGTTGACCGCAGTAATTTCATATGATTCATGCTATACATTTGTATTTCTCTAGGATACATTTCTTGAAGTAGTATTGGTGAGTCAAAGCATAAGTGCATTTTTGGGGGTGCCTGGGTGGCACGGCGGTTAAGCGTCTGCCTTCGGCTCAGGGTGTGATCCCAGCGTTATGGGATCGAGCCCCACATCAGGCTCCTCTGCTATGAGCCTGCTTCTTCCTCTGCCACTCCCCCTGCTTGTGTTCCCTCTCTCTCTGGCTGTCTCTATCTCTGTCGAATAAATAAATAAAATCTTAAGGAAAAAAAAAGCATAAGTGCATTTTTAAATTTTGTATCCACTATTACCCTGCCCACCTAAAAGATTATGCCAGTTTACACTATGCTCATTTCCCTTTGCCCCTGACAATAATAAAAGCTTTTAATCGCTAGAAAACTTACACCTCAGTGTTCTGACTTGCTTTCCTTTTATGATTATTGAGCAGGTTGAACCTTCTTTTGTATCTATATTGCTCCCATAGCATTTAAATTATCGTTTGATGCTCCTGCAACTTTCCAGAGACACCTCTATTTTTAAAAAGGGAATCAAACCTGTTTTTGAAAGAATTAAAAAGTGTATGCCTATCATTAAAATAATCTTTTAAGAAGCTGGAATGGATTATTTGTCTGCCTTCAAATTCTCATTTATTTCTCTTATGGACACACAGACATGTATTGTTTTACCCAGAGTGAACTCCTTTGACTTCAGTCTTCTGTTTTCTGAATTTGAATCACTCGGCAAATCTGCTGGGCTTCTGCCCTGAGGAGAAAGGACACTAGGCTTCTCAGCAAGGCTGGTCAGCTTCGCAGCCATGCCGCCTGCCTGCCAGCAGGGGGCCTCTGCAGCTCTGCCCGCCACGCCTCCTGGACCCAGCTCCATTTTCTCCTAAACAGGTTTCATCTCTCTCGCCCCAACACTGAGGCAATTGCTGGCTTCTGCTTAGGCAGACTAATTTACTGAATTAAAGTCGTTTGGCTTCCACCATAGCAATTAGTATGCAAATTACCGGTATATTACCTGCCGAGTCATAAATTACATTGACAAACTTAATATTCACAGATTCAACATTCTAGTGTGGGTAATTTTTCTATTTTTCAGTAGTTGTAGACCAGGGCGATTCATCGCCTTATTGAACCGTTACACATTAAATCAACAGTTGAAAAATTAAGCATTTTTCAAAGCATTTTGTTATGCATTTATTTCTTTCAGCAAGCAGTAAAGTAGAACATTAAATATGCAATGTGTCTAAGTGTACTAAATGGCTGGTGAATACATTTAAGCCTAAAACAGTTTTTTTGTATTTTTAAAAAAGAGACACAACAAAGGAAAATCTATACCATAATACAACCTATTGAATCTTCTATCATTAGAACCAAATATTTCCTGGTCCAGGTTCCCATAAATGTAAAGAGTCATTAATCCCCAATATGTGGTTTCAAGCTAATGCTATGCACAACTGGAAAATGGGTGGTCAATACGATTTAAGTTTCATAAATTTTCAGCAGGGTGTTTAGCCATGACATAACATTTGAGCGTTGGTCATTAACTATAAATTAATTATACCCATTTTTTTTTGTTTTAAGCAAATAAGTAATTGAGCCTTAAAGTTGGGAAAGGGGTGGAGTAAGTCCTAGTGGGGTTGGACACATAGCCCAGGGGCAAGAGCACCTGGCTCCTGGGGTCCCAGTCAGACCTGGTTTGGCCCCTGGCTGTTGACAAAATCCAAAAGCAGAGATAGAAGCTGGTGTGAAACAAGGAAGAATTAATTTAGTGAGATCACCACCAGGAAGACAGAGGACTAGTGCCTGAAAGCCTGTCTCCAAAGTGCGGAAAATACTTCCGAGTTTATATAAAGCAAATGTGGGACAAAGATCAGTGGGTACGTGCAGGTGGGCAGCAAAGGTCAGGCCAATTATTGTCGTGGGATCAATCATGGGCAGGGTCTTACTGGCTCAGGGCGGTCCTTATTGCTTGAGGAGGTAGTTTCAGTTCCCCAGCTCCCGAGGCTTTGCCCTTAGAACCTTTTACCTGAGTTAAGAGATAAGCTGGAAAGAACTTATCAATTATGAAGTATAGACTGAGGTCAAAATGGAGGTAGTTGAAGTCCGCTTTCAGACAGGTCAAATCCAAGCACACTGACCCAGTCCTTTCTCCAGTCACTCGAGAAGCCAAGTGAGCCTGTGTTCTGTGCCTGGTCAGTGGGATGAATCGTATCCCCAGGGAGCCTTAAGGACTATTACGGTCAAATACACCACCCTGGAAGGAGCCCTCCACCCTTTCCCATATGACAGATAGGTGACAAAATCTGATTGGATAACAGACACAGGCCGGGTTCATCAGGTTAACACAGCCCGCCAACAAGCCCATAAAAACCCCTAGACCTAGAAACCCCCTCGGGTCCCTTCCCTCCTCTGGAGCTTTGTACTATCACTTGGCTATCACTTGGCTATCACTCAATAAGCCTTGCTTTGCTGCCCACCACTCTGGTGTACTTCTTCATTCTTCGATATGGCTTGACCAAGAACCATGGGCACTGTCAAGATAAAAATCCTGTAACACTACTAAGGCAATCAAAAGACATATTTATTGATCAATTAAGCAAGCAGATCTGAGAAAGGTTACTAGTTAACAGGAATATACCGAGAGAGAGCATATATGAGAGATGTGTGGACAATGCCAAATTGTACATAACCCATGTGGCTGATATCTTAGATATAGTGCTTAATTTTGAAAAGGACTTGGTTTGTACAGAGGAATATTTTCTTTCAATCAAACAAAAATGTCCACTGTGGAAATGG
This sequence comes from Ursus maritimus, assembly GCF_017311325.1. NCBI lineage: Eukaryota > Metazoa > Chordata > Mammalia > Carnivora > Ursidae > Ursus > Ursus maritimus. The sequence continues at coordinate 33,808,915 of NW_024426663.1, read as the reverse complement.
TATGAGGGTTAATCTTAAACGTCTACTTGATTGCATCACAGGATGCACAGATAGCTGGTTAAACATTATTTCTGGGTGTGTCTGGTGAGGGTATTTTCAGAAGAGATTAGCATTTGAATTGGACAGAGTAAAGCAGATGGCCCTCCCTGGTGTGGGTGAGCCTCTTCCAATGGCCTGACTAGAACAAAAGGAAGAGGAAGGAAGTCACTCTCTCCCTTACTGCCTTAGCTGGGAAATTTTCTCTCACCCTCTCCAAGCTCCTGCTTCTCAAGATTTCAAACCCAGACTAGAATCTATACCATTGGCTCTCCGGCTTTCAGGCCTTCAAACTATACCACTGGCCTTCCTGGGTCTTTAGCCTGTAGCTAGAAATAAGTGGAAAAGACCCTCTCCTGTACAGTAGGGAGAAGTAAGGATCATTATATACGTGGAAGGAGAAAATACGACATGTGCATCTAATAGTTTCCTCCTCCTTTCTACAATCAGTCAATAACTACAGAACATGGAGTGAGACATATGCAGAACAGGCTTACAGCAACCGCAGATAGTAATGTCCCTGTGCATAGGTTGGAAGCTGAGGATATTTATGTTCTTGCCACATCAAATCCCACCATCAGCTATGGTTTGTGGCCTGACTTCGCCTAAAGGTGAAAGGTGGGGAACTCTCCTCTTTCCTAAGAGGAAGGAAATATCTTTACTACCTACATTGACTCCTGAGATTTTGTCTCAGCCTAGGGTAACCTGGGTCCATTATCAGTGTTTAAAATTTTATTTCAATGGAAAAAGTCTGTGTCCTTGTGATGCAGGCAGGCTGGGTCCAAAGACCCAGAGAGGGACTCCCACAGGACTAGCCAAGAAGGTCCTTGGCTTCAAGCAGGATGGAAATCAAAAGAGCCAGCAGGAAGTAAAAGCAGAGTTCACTGAAAATAGGTAGAGAGAAATCGAGATACAGAGAGTCCAGGAGACTCAGAAAGGAAAGGAGCATGAGTCTCGTCTTTGCTTGGAGTCTGGGGTTTTTATTGGTGATTGTGGACAGGTGCATGTGTCCTCTTCAGCGTCCAGGAACTGGTCAGAGCAAGGACAGGGTGCAGGTGTCCTTCATAAGTCATTCATTCCCTGAAGGCAGGGGACTTGGCCTCAAGATGTTTGGAGTCAGTGGTCTCAGAGAACATTCATGACCACCCTGCCCAGTTACTCCTTCAGATGTTATCCGAGGTGCTGGAAGCCTCCAAAGATATTATTATCTCTGTGTCCCTTACAGGAAGGACATACGCTATTTGCATTACAAAGGCACATGTGGAGTGGGGTGGGGGTGCAGGCCCTGGCAAGAATAGAAGCCGAGAGGTTGCTGTACTCCAGGATGGAGTACAAACCTTCCTACTCACTCTCAGATATGGGTCAAATCCCAGCCTCGCAAGATGTGGGTCCAGGGACTAGAAAGGACCCCAGGTGACAGTGACCCAGACTGCTGGACAGAGGCAGTGAGTCAGCAGACACAAAGGGTTGATAAAAGCTTGTAAATAATAGGGGGGAAAATCTCCCATTTCTCTATCTCTACATAGACTGGGCACAAATTTTTAAAAGTTGAAAGAAATAAAGGAAGTATATATGTTGTAAATAAATATATATATGAACGAATTTTCCTACTGTGTTATGGAGACAAATTAATTTTATCATCTAGGCGTTTCTGTCCCTTGATCTTAGCCTTGCTTACCTGCTGTGTCATTGATGAGAGGGCAGGAGAGTGAGAGGAATATTTTCACTTTCTCTGCTTGGTCCAGGAGTTGGATTACAGTCACATGGTTCTAGAACTGTGGAACCAGCGGATTTATATTTTTAGAGGCAACTGGCAAAGTATATATGGAAAAGAGGTCAAAAGTGATAGAGGCAAACCGTAGGCAACTTGTAGTCACTTCCTTTCCTGGTGTCATCTTACTTTGTAAGTGTCAACCATGTCGGCATTTCTTGTCTCCTTTGAGACACAGGGAAACAAGGCACACAGTGATCAAGCAATTTGAGCTAACCCAGCAAGTTACTCCAATGGTTGAGAATTCCGCCTTACTAACTTCACATCTATTCTCTTGCCTTTACCCACATTGCCTCTTTAATGAAATAAACCTTGTTGGGGCTTATGGAGGGGAACCTTCAGAATCCAAAATACATTTCCCAAAAATAGCATGGTCACTCACTGCAGATTGTTTATGAGAGCAAAATGCATTTGTTTATCATCCAAAGAAGAGATACTGGAACTTGCTGTTTCCTTGTCTAACAGTAATTACCACTGTCTACACCTAAGTAAATGAAGGCAGTGTTCCAGAAAGGTGGAGGGATGCAACCTGCGTGCCGTATTCATTCAGTGCCAGGTACTTCATTAGAGAGGCAGATAGAGGGGCGCCTGGGTGGTACAGCGGTTAAGCGTCTGCCTTCGGCTCAGGGCGTGATCCCGGCGTTATGGGATCGAGCCCCACATCAGGCTCCTCTGCTATGAGCCTGCTTCTTCCTCTCCTACTCCCCCTGCTTGTGTTCCCTCTCTCGCTGGCTGTCTCTATCTCTGTTGAATAAATAAAAATAAAAAATCTTTAAAAAAAAAAAAAAAAGAGAGGCAGATAGAGTCACAGTAAGGAAGCGTTGTGTATTCACCCAAGGGAGAAGACCTTTAAGCAAGTTGTGATACGTACAAATGTCCATGTGTACAATGTACATATAACATCATATGTAATGTATGTATATGTGTTTTATATGTAAAATGCATATATATGTATTATATTATATATAAGATGTATCGTAAGAATAAGCCCCGGGGGGGGGGGGAGAAGAGGGAGCAGGAAGATAGCTTTGAAAGTCAGGCCATTCATTCATCACTGTGAGACAAAAATGTTCAAATTTTTGTTTTCCCCTCAGCCTACCAACAGCTGAACTCTGTGGATCCAGCTCAGAGAGAAAGAATTACTATAACACAGAGGAGGTACACCCGCCATTATAGCTTAGCTGGAGCTAGAAAGAAGTAGGTCATACTTTTGGGGAAACCAAAGAAATCTCAGCTCTGTTCCTGCCTTAGAGAGATTGGAATGGGAGCAAGGGAGAAGTGAGAGAAGTCAGGGGATTAAATAGACCTGTTCTTGACTTCTCTCTGAGCCTCAGCCTACAGGAATGGGGGTGTTAAATACATTGAGGGGAACATTGGGGTCAAGGTTATATTCCCTTAATTACCATATTGGATTCAAAATGCACAGCCACACAGAGAGAGGGTCTGTTTGGCATCACAATCTAACCCCAGTTCCTGCAGGGGATGAATTATGTAGTAAGAACCAGCCATAAGGCCCACGGTGGTAGGACACACTGAACTAGGAGCAGAGGCTGGGATGAACCACCAGCGCAGGGTACTTGATGGAGAAGTTACAGAAATCCTATGGTCTGCCTCTTGTGACAAAGAAAGTTGAGTCATCTAGAGAGAAATGGCTTCTCTTTCCTGTGAGCACATATAAATAAAAAAAAATGGATCACAAGTTCGCTGGTCATATATAGCAATTTTGGAAGGTACCAGAGCATTCAAAAAGCCTAAAGCCAACAACTTGAGAGGCCAGTGAAGAATGAGCTAGTGCAAACAGAGAACCAGCATGAGGCCAGACTTCCTATTTTTGCATAAAGCCATCATGACATATAAATTCCTCTCCCACCTGGACGCCATCTTTGAAAAAGAAGCAGAAGGTGAAAGCAACCTTCAGAGACAGACTGTTTATATTCAAATGACATTATTTCCTAGGCAAATAGTTTAAATTATTGTATCAGGCTCAAGTTAGTGTAAAGGCTTGGTGGAAAAATCAAATTAGCTGTTATCTGTTGAGCACTTAATTACAAAAAAATTAAAGAAGTTCTATGCTCTCCATTCAGCTGAGTTGTACTGCATACTAAAGTTTGCAAATATCCAGTATAGTTTGAACCCTGCCTCTTCTCAGCTCTGTTGTTTTCTTAAGATACTGGTTAATATGTTCTATATTATTATCTTCCTCTCACATCAGAAAAATATATACATACCTTGGAACACCAATTTTAAAAGCAGATCCAAAACTGAGAGGTAATGATGTAGTAAGCTTTACTGATAGCACGAATGCATCTCAAAAACTTGAAAGGAATAAAATGCAGATCTTGAGTCAGGAGGCCTTACAAAATGACTTCATAGCATTTTACTTCTGTTTTCTTTATAAAATAAAATTATATTTAGCCTGAAAAAGGTTCAACAAATATGGTCAGTGTCCTAAATGTGGTCAGATCTCCTTGTCAAAACAAAAATGCCTCCCAAGATATGAAAAGAGCTTGTATATGAGGGTACCCAACCACTGTCACTGATATTTCTTTTGAGAAATAGGAAAGCCAAACATAGTCACATGTTAAACAGATGTTCAAAGAGGAGAAGGTCAATGCTGCAAACTAGAAAGTGGTGACCTTGATATTAGTCCTAGACCAGAGTCTAGAATGGAGATTTAGGGCTGACCTGTGCTCCCTTAGCATAGGAAATTTTGCTCAGGAAATTTTAAAAACAACATGAGTTCACAGTGAAAAAATCTTGCCAGACCACTCCTTCTTGCTTTCTGTGGCAGTAATGCTAGACTCAACAGAAGTCATGCCTTAGAAATTCTGCACTTGAATTTTAGCAAAGGATTTGGCAAGGTCTTCATGATGGACAAGAGGAAAAACATGTGAGCTGAATCACAGTACCATGGATTTGTAACTTGATCAGAGTGGTGATCAATGCCAATTTGCAAGAGGCTCAGTGTGGACTGGGGGCTCTGTCTTTGGTCTGGTCCTATTTTTTGAGGCAATGACCTGAATGAGAATAGTGATGGCAGCTGATGAATCCATGAGTGGCATAAAGCTTTAAGGGAATGGTTAATATATTTGGGGAAAGACCAGGATCCAAAAGATCTCAGCAGGCTGAAAAGATGGGCAGGTCTAACCTGATTTATATTTAATAGTCTTGCTCTTTGTCGTTGTTGTCTTCCACATCCCCCTTCTAAGAAAAGTTAGAAACAAAAACATCACACCAGTACAGAAGGCAGAATAGCACAAGTCTGACAGTACCTCTTTTGGAGTCAGACTTCTTTAGGCAAGTCTCTACTCGTGTGAGCCTCAGCCTATCCACCATATGGGCTAAGGATACTTACTACGTCATTGGGTTGATGTGAGGATTAAATGAGATGCAAAAGATGTAAAGCATTTAGCACATTGCCTTGCCCATAATAAGCACTCAACAGATAATAACTATATATAGCTATACACACACACACAGTGGCTTAGCAGAAGCATGTGTGAAAAAGACTTGTGGTTTTAATTGACTCCAAGTTCACCATGAGCCAATGATCTGATGTGGCCCCCAAAAATAACTGATTCAACTTAGGCAGTCTTTAAAGAGCCATGGTAGGCTAAACACATGAAGGAGTGACTCTTGCCAGATTCCACATGGACAGACCACAACGTGACCCGCATGTTCTGCTCCCAATATCCCACCATTAGAAAAGACCTCTGTAGCTAGGACAGGCTAAGATAACAAGAGCACTTAAAACCATGGCCTACAAAGAACCAGACTTGTTTAGCCTGGAGAGAATACTTCAGGCATCATGACAGCTGTTTCAAATATTTTTAGGACAGTCACAAGGGAAGGGAATTAGTGTTGCTCAGTGTGGAGCCAAACTGGTATAAGAAACCTTTCTACAGAGGAAATGCCAGGGGTTTGGAAGAGAGGCACTAATTGATTGAAAATATAAACAATAATAATGAAATAAGAGGTTTCACTCTACTTTGAAGAAAGTCTAGTTCAGCTTTGAGCCGTTTTTGTTGTTGTTGTTTGTTTTGTCATTAAGCATAGGGGACCATCTCTCTGAAATAGCTCTTTCCAGAGATTTTGATCAGCCTTGTGATTAGACAAACATCCTCACCGTTGCATTTTCAGGGGGTGAAAATTAAAGAAAGGAAAGGCACTTCAGTAATTTTCCCAGTTCCACGGGGGAAGTAGAATTCACCACTCCATTTTTCTTACTCTTCACACCTCTACCTGCTGAAATCAATGGGCTTTGATGTCTCTTACCTCGGTTAGCCATCTCCTTGGAGTTACGAACATAGCAGTGGTTTGGGATAACATTCCTCTCTACCCCCTCACCTTTGTTTAAGCTGCATTTATTTTATATACACTTAATTTTTAAAATTTAACACCCGAGAAGAGTGTTAGGAAAGCATTTTGGTGGAGGGGTATGCAGTCAGCTACTATGAAACCCGGAGCAACACACAGTGACTTCAGCATAAATGTGCATGGTTTCTCAAACTCTCATTTGTGCATTGCCCTAATACTTTCTCTGTTTTAAAATAAGCTGTGTTTCTTAAAGAACCAGAATCAAGTGATTTGTATTCTGGTCACAGTATAGGTCTTTGATGGAACAGGCTCAGATCTCTCTCACCTGATCACTGCATCCAAATGAGAAAAAAATGGAATCCCGTTCACAATGCAAATATTACTGAAAACCAGAAATCATTGTGCCTTATAATCAAAACCAGAAAGCTGTTATTGTAGCTCCGTACCATTTCTAAAGACTATTAATTCACTGCAGAAATCCTCTCCTAAAATGAAAGTCTGGGCAGAATGACATTGTTTCTGCTAAAGAACCACTTTGTCTTAGTGGCATCATTTCCAAAGTCCTGGATGAGACTGACAATAGCTGATAATTTGTGTGCTTTGTTCTGCTCACACATTTGTTTGGAAATAAGAAGTTAACTTCAGTCAGAGCCAGACAGAAATTAAGTAATTAGGACAATGACTACCCTGGCGACATTTATTAGAGAAGGGGAATTAGAGTGCTTTCTGGAGTTAATATTATATTTTATAATCGCTGTGAACCTCCTAAGCTAAACCTAACAACATGACAGTCGATTGTGAATATTTAAAGTATTGTTTGAAGTTTCCCTCAGGATTTTTTTTTTTTTACATTTTTTCAGAAAACATTATTTGGCAGCAAACTTCAAAGGATCCAACAGTGATTTTCAATTATACTTATTATTAGCTCCATAATCAGCCAACATATTAAAAAGAGCAAAGGCAGTAACTTGGACCACTTGGGAATTGGCATCAAGTTTCAAAGTTACATTTGACTCTTATAGAGGGTAACTGATTTGGTGAAGATTTTATCCCAGTTCTATTTTTGGTTTGTTTTATTTCATTTCAATTCTTCACCAATAGTTTTCCAAGTTCCAGACAGTACTGTTGCCTTCGGATAAAAGTATTTTAGGGGTTTGTCTTTAAAAAATGTTTCATGGGTCCTTATGCTACCAATCTATTTCTCTCTGTTATCTCCCTTGGACTTTTCTTTGGGGGGAGGGGTTTAGGATTCACTGGGATACATCATTAGATCATTTCTAAAACTTTATGAAATTACATTGTCATGAATTTCAATGATGCTAATTGTTAATGACATAGGAAAACACAAAGAAATGTTCTAATAACCCTAGGTAAATGAGATCGCCCTGAATGGAGAGTCCTAAGGAAATAGGATCAGTGAGTCAGTGGGTAACATTCCCTTTTTTCAGGGTTTCAAATAATGATTTCTAAGTGTCATCTCCAACTTGAACTAGAGACACCACTTTTCACCTCCTGTCCTCACACTTCAGTGCCATAGCCCTGCTGTGAGTCAGTTTCCCAAAGGGAGGCTGGGATTCATTACACGGAGGAGAGTATTTTGCTTATACCAACAGCCACATCAATCAAATGCTCTGGAATTCAACATAACCATAATGGCTTTATTCATGACAGAATGTTATGTTCTTTAAAAACCAAGGCAGCATTGTCGGGGGGAGGAAAAGTAGACGTAATGAAAGGAAGTAAGGGAGAGAGGGATTGGGCTTGAGACTGGGATGGAGAGGAAAGGTCTGAGGCTGGCACCCCACTCTGAGTAGGACAGGTTCAGCTGTTGGTGTCTTTTTCTCTCTGGTTTCCAAGCAGCAAAGGGCTTCAAGTAGCCAGCCTCTGATAGAGGCTTTCCCCACCTCCCAGTGATTTATAACCGAGTTGGAGTGGTTAGCACTGGACCAGGCCCAGTTGCAACTCTCAAACGTAACCATGTGGCAGCAGCCAAATTTCACAGGCTAGTTACAAAATTCATACTGTACGGTGATCATCCGTGGGCTTAGAGTGAGTCGGGCATATTGAAAACTACAGATAGTGCTTCGGTTTTCATTTGCCCCGTGGCAAATACTCAGGGATGGCTCCAAGGTCAAGAGCGCCTTCCTTCAACGTAGCTGCCGCTGTTTTATAGGCAACTTGTGCAGATTTGTTGGGAGCATGTAGTGCAGATAGCTTGTCAGGTCCCATTTTTCCCCTGGCCTCTTCGTAATGTTAGAATGAGGTCTTAGCTCTTCATCTGATTTAATTCTTGGAATGTGATACTCAATGTACACTAACATTGAAATGAGAACATTTTGAACATTCTCAATTATAAGAGGGTAGGGGCAAGGCCTTAGTCAACAAAATATAGGCAAACACTTTCTCTCCTACTAAAAGTGCAAGGTAATGTTAAGTGTGATGACAGACAATTCAGAGCACTTTCCAAGATACACAGGTTACATGTTCAAAGTGTACTTCTCCTGCTTTATTGTTCATTACAGACAACAATTTTATTTACTACCAACACATGCAGGTTGAATGAAGAAAGCAATATTCAGTTAAAAAAAGCAATATTCAGTTAAAAAGCAATATTCAGTTAAAAAGAGACTCAGGTTAGGCAGAAGCCAATGCTTTTCCAGTCACAAATCAAGGCCCAGCAGAACTACCTGGAAAAATCAAGCACCTCCCAGCCCTTCCCTCTCTTCCCTCATTCATGTTGATGATGAATGTCAAGAGCTTTGCTTACCATGAAAGTGAGAGCTAAAGAGAAGGGCAAATAAAAGTTCTACTGGTTCAAGTCATTTATTACCATATGGAAACATACTTTTGAAAAGACCATCAGAAGTTTACATCAACCAAAGCAGAGGTTGTTGCCAACAGACCTCTAGTCTTTGTCTGACCTGCAGAAAGAAGGATTCTGAATCTGAGTTCATCTCAACTAATAAACAGGTCCAGTGGCAACACAATGCCCCCCTCACCACCACCACCATGGAGAGTCAACAGCCAATAGAAAACTACATAAAGTCTATGAATAAAATAAATTGAAAAGATATAAGGACTAAGAAATCAGGAGTGGTTGGTTGAGTTTTCTGGATAGAAGGTGTAATATAAAAGTGTCGTTTGTACTTTTACCACTCATTGTCACAAAATTTAGGTGCTAAGTCTCTCTCTCTCTCTCTTAAAGATGGTGTTCTTAGGAAACATTTCTCTTTTTTTTAATTGAAGTATAATTAACATAAAGTGTTATATGAGTTTCAGGTATACAACATTGATTTGACATATACATTGCTCAGTGCTCATCTCAGTGAGTGTATTCACCATCTGTCACGATACATCATTATTAAAATATTTTTGACTATATACCCTATGTTGTATTTCTCATCTCTGTGACTTATTTATTTTATAGCTGGAAGTTTGTATCTCTTAATCTCCTTGATCTATTTCATCCATCCTTCACACCCCTTTCTTCTGGCAACCACCAGTTTGTTCTCTGTATTCAGGTCTGGGGTTTTTTTTTATTTGTTTTTGTTTTTTTAGATTCCACATATAAGTGAAACCATATGGTATTTGTCTTTCTCTAACTTATTTCACTTAGCGTAATACCCTCTAGGTCCATCCATGTTGTCTCAAATGGCAAGATATCATTCTTTTTTACGGCTGAGCAATTTTCCATTGTGTTCATATATATATACACACACACACACACATCCAGGCAATGCAAGGTCTTTTATGTATATCTTTTTTATCCATTCATCTATTTCTGGACACTTGGCTGCTTCCATATTTTGGCTATTGTAAATAATGCTGCAATAAACAAAGTGGTGCATATATCATTTTGAATTAGTGTTTGTTTTCATTTTCTTTGGATAACTACACAGTAGTGAAGTTACTGAATCATACGGAATATCTATTTTTAATTTTTGAGGAACCTCCATACTTTTTTCCATGGTGACTGCTCAAATTTACGTTCCTGCCAACAGTGCACAAAGGTTCCATTTTGTCCACATCCTCTTCAACACTTGTTATTTCTTGTCTTTTTGAGTCTAGCCATTCTGACTGGTGTGAGGTGGTATCTCATTTCCCTGGTGAATAGTGACGTTGAGCATCTGTTCATGTGCTTGTTGGCCAACTGTATGTCTTCTTTAGAAGTCTGTCTATTCAGATCCTCTGCCCATTTTTAATTGGATTGTTTATTTATTTTTTTTGGTGTTGAGTTGTGTACGTTCTTTACATATTTTGGATATTAACCGCTTATCAGATATATCATTTACAAAGATCTTCTCCCACTCAAGAGGTTGCCTTTTTCTTTTCTTGATGGTTTCCTTTGCTATGCAAAAGCTTTTTAGTTTGATGTAGCCCCAATTATTTATTTTTGCTTTTGTTTCCCTTGCCTGGGGGGACATAGCCATAAATATGTTGTTAAAAGCGATGTTCAAAAGATTATTGCCTATGTTTTCTTTTAGGAGTCTTATGGTTTCAGGTCTCACATTTAGGTCTTTAATCCATTTTGAGTTTGTTTTTGTGTATGCTGTAAGAAAGTGGTCCAGTTTCATTCTTTCGCATGTAGCTATCCAGTTTTCCCAGCACCATTCATAGAAAAGACTGTCTTTTCCCCATTTTATATTCTTGCCTGTGGACACAGAGCCAGAGGTCAATTGACCATATGGATGTGGGTTTATTTCTGGCTGTCTAACCTCTTTCACTGATCTTTGTGTCTGTTTTTCTGCCAGTATCATACACTTTAGGTGACTATAGCTTTGTACTATGTCCTGAAATCTGATTGTGATATCTCCAGGCTTGTTCTTTCTCAAGATTGCTTTGGCTATTCAAGGTCTTTTGTGGTTCCCTACAAATTTTAGGATTATTTGTTCTAGTTTTGTGAAAATGCTATTGGTACTTTGATAGGGATTACATTAAATCTGTAGACTGCTTTGGGTGGTATAGACATTTTAACAATATTAATTCTTCCAATCTATGAGCAATGTATACCTTTCCATTTGTTTGTGTTGTCTTGTGTGTTCATCAGTGTATTATAGTTTTTCACCTCCTTGGTTAAATTTATTCTTAGGCATTTTATTCTTTTTGGTGCAATCGTAAATGGGATTATTTGCTTAATATATCTTTCTACTGCTTTGTTGTTAGTGTATAGAAGCATATTTCTGTATATTAATTTTGTATCCTACAACTTTACTAAATTTATTTATTATTTCTAATAGCTTTTTGGTGGAGTCTTTAGGGTTTTCTATGTATAGTATCATGTCATCTGCAAATAGTAACAGTTTTACCTCTTCCTTACCAATTTGGATGCCTTTTCTTTTTCTTGTCTGATTGCTGTGGCTAGGATTTCCAGTACTGTGGTGAGAGTGGACATCCTTGCCTTGTTCCTGACCTTAGAGGAAAAGTTTGCAGTTTTTCCCCAATGAGTATGATGTTAGCTATGGGGTTTTTTTAATATGGCTTTATTATTTTGAGGTATATTCCCTCTAAACCCACTTTGAGAGTTTCTATCATGAATGGATATTATATTTTGTCAAATGATTTTTCTTCATTTTTTGAGATGATGATATGGTTTTTATCCTTCCTCTTGTTAATGTGATGTATTACATTGACTGATTTACAAAATTGAACCACCTTTGTATCCTTGGAATAAATCTCACTTGGTCATGGTGAATGATTATTTTTCTTAATGTATTGTTGAATTCAGTTTGTTAATATTTTGTTGAGGATTTTTGCATCAATGTTTATCAGAGATATTGGCGGGTAGTTTTCTTTCTTTGTAGTGCCTTTCTCAGGGTTTGGTATCAGGGTAATGCTGGCCTTGTAGAATGAACTTGAAAGTTTTCCTTCCTCATCTATTTTTTAGAATAGTTTGAGAAGAATAGGTATTAACTCTTCTTTAAATGTTTGGTAGGATCAAATTCTGCATAAGCCATTGGCTAAAACTTGAATGCACATTAGTTGTCCTACTGCTAATGAGTTTTCTGGTGAAGCACAAAGATTTTCGAGCAGGTCCATATTCCTTTCTAGCCACCAGTATTGAATTAGTAAAAGGAAGGAATTATTCTTTCTGATTCCTTAGTTCTTTGCTATTCAGAGTACTGTACCATTGTTATGGATTAGAGCTTGGTGCCTTAGATTTCAAAACTATTTTTATATACTAGCTCTTTTATGTAGGAGGCAGAGACAATTGTCCTAAGGAATGAGTTTCTGGTATTTTTCTGCAAAAATGTCACACGTTAAAACACTGTGTTGCACCTCCATTTATATGGTGCTCTGTGGAATAAACTTTGCAGATAATAAATAAATAAATAAATAAATAAATAAATAAACAAACCAACCAACCAACCAACCTTGAAGCCATCTGGTCCTGGGCTTTTGTTTACTGGGATTTTTTGATTACTGATTCAATTTTATCATTACTAATTGGTGTGTTCAAATTTTCTGTTTCTTCCTGATTCAGTTTTAGAAGATTATGTTTCTAGGAATTTATTCATTTGTTATAGGTTGTCCAATTTGTCAGCATATAATTTTTCAAAATCTTTTCTTCCAGTCCTTTGTATTACTGTGGTGTCCATTGTTATTTCTTCTCATTCATTTCTGATTTTATTTATTTGAGTTTTCTCTCTTTTTGCTTGACCAGTCCAGCTAATAGTTTATCAATTTTGTTTGTCTTTGCAAAGATCCAGCTCTTGGTTTCAGTAATCTTTTCAATTGCTTTTTTAAAATCTCTATTTCACTTATTTTTATTCTAATCTTTATTATTTCCTTCTTTCTACTAGATTTGGGCTTTGTTTGTTCTTCTTTTTCTAGCTCTTTTAGGTGTAAGGTTAGGTTGTTTATTTGAAATTATCCTTGTTTCTTGAAATAGGCCTGTATAACTATAAATGTCCCTCTTAGAACTGCTTTTGCTGAATCCCAGAGATTTTGGACTGTTGTATATCCATTTTCATATTTCTCCATGTATTTTTTTGATGTCCTCTTTGGAGTTTTGGTTGTTTGTTTGTTTTCATTTTAATTGCAGTGTAGTTAACATACAGTGTTATATTAGTTTCAGGTATACAATATGATGATCCACCGATTCTATGCATTACAGTGCTCATCATGATAAATGTGCTCTTAATCCCCTTCACATGTTTCACCCATTCCCCTACCTATCTACCCTCTAGTAACCATCAGTTTGTTCTCTGTATTTAAGTGTCTGTTTTTTAGTTTATCTCTTTTTTTGTTTTGTTTCTTAAATTCCACATATGAGTGAAAATCATGGTATTTATTTTTCTCTGACTGACTGATTTCACTTAGCATTATATTCTCTAGATCCATCCATATTGTTGCAAAGGAAGATTCCATTCTTTTTTACGGCTGAGTAATTTTCCATTGTATATATATACACCACATCTTTTTTATCCATTCACCTATCAATAATGAGGTCCTCTTTGATTTCTTGGTTGACCCATTCATTTAGTAGCGTGCTGTTTAGCCTCCATGTGTTTGTAATTTTTCCAGAGTTTGTTGTTGTTGATGTTGATGTTGTTGTTGTTTTGTAACTGATTTCTAGTTTCATAACTGTGTGGTTGCAAAAGATGCTTGATATGATTTCAGTCTTTTTGAATTTATCGAGACTTGTTTTGTGGCCTACCACATGATCTATCCTGGAGAATGTTCACTGTGTGCTTGAAAAGAATGTACTCTTTGTTTTGGAGTGGAATGTTCTCTATATATCTATTAGGTCCATCTGGTCCAATATGTCATTCAAAGCCACTGCTTCCTTGTTGATTTTCTGTCTGGATGATCTATCCATTGATGTAGTGGGGTGTTAAAGTCCCCTGTTATTATGTATTGCTGTCAGTTTCTCCCTTCATGGCTGTTAATATTTGCTTTCTGTATTTATGTGTTCCTATGTTAGGTGCATAGATATTTACAACTGTTATATCCTCATGTTGGATTGATCCCTTTGTCATTATGTAGTGTCCTGCTTTGTCCCTTCCTATAGTCTTCGTTTTAAAGTCTGTTTTGTATGATCTAAGTATTGCTACCTCAGGATTTTTTTTTTCCTTGCTTCCATTTTCATGGTATATGTTTTTCCATCTGGGAAACATTTCTAAGGCTTTACTAGTTCTGAACTTCACAAGAAAACCTGAGGGCCCTTTTTTTATTGAAACCCAATAGGTTGTCTTTACATTTGGCCTATTGTTTAATTTCAACTGGTTTAGCTTCTAAGGTTAGCAGCAATTTTAGGACAATGCCAATAGGAGGGTTATTCAGTGTTTTCATTGAATGTTGCCCCTGAAAGCCATAGTGAGTGAACTTGGCCTAATACTGTCATGTTGGAATCTGATAGTTGCCCTGCAGTGGAAGGAAAAACATTTTTTTTTATTACATACAAAGGCTGTGACTAGTTCCATAATTACCATGGCAGAGCACAGTTATCTTTCCCTATATAAAGACCATCCTTTTCATTGAAGAGGACTTTCGTGTAAAACTACCTATTTTAAAAATAAAATAAAAAACTAATGATTTCTTTCTCCCTAAGAATCTCATTCCAAATACAAATCAAAACAAAACATTAAAATAGTTCTTAGGTTAAATTTTATTTTTCAAGATCAGATAAGGCTTTGTCAGGCTAGGGAAATGTGAAAATATTTTAGACTATCATAGAACTTTCTAAAAATAGAAAAGCAATATAGTCCCCACTGTGTGCCTTTAACACTCTTCTCTTGCAGTAGGCCTTTGATTCTTGGGGCTTTGACACAGGCCCACATACCTCTCCTAAGGCTAATGTGACACCCATCCCAGGACAAAATCTAACTGGGGCATAATTCTGCAGTTGTCGACTTCCAGTACATAGGAGAGTGCAGACTGGCTAATGTATCCCTCTGCCATAAACATCACAAGCAATGACCCTTCCCTGACATGCTTACATTTAATTTTCCCCATTAGCAAAGAAAATAGAAAATGAAAATACAAATCTCAAACCCATGCATGAACAAAGTGCTTGCCTGGTATTCACTTACGCATACTAACATGCACATACATGAGCAAGATGTTTCCAATCCTGAGGTATTTTGCTTTATTGTTTGCCCATTCTAACATTCAGGAGATAGATGGGGTGCTGGTGGAAGAGGCAGCTATAGTTATCTCCATTGTTTTCAGGTAAACCTAAAGCCAGACAAGTAATGGTGGTTTTTTTCAGGGTCTCTGAGCTAAAAAATCATGGGAGTCAGGACTTTCTTGGATCAGTCCCTTACCTTACTGTAATAGCCTTAAACCTACAATTCACTTTTCCTCTGTTTCTAATTTTTACTTTTGCTACAGCCTTTAATCCTTCTGGAGTTTTCTCCCTATTGAACTAATTAGATAGACACATTTGAAGGAACCCAGGCTCCCAGAATCTGAGAGATCCCACACCACAAGGTTATGTGAATCAAAAAAGACTTGCATTCCCCTCCCTGGGTCTAACTTTGTGCCAAAGTCATGGAATTCCCTCTTCTTTCCAAGTTTAGGTTAGCTGTGCCTCTTGTGAGTCACAAACTCCATTTTCTTCCTCCAACATGAAAATTGAAACAATTCTGCTGGGTGCTGAAGAGCTTAAGGAAAGAACCTCTTAGCCACCACATGTCAACGGAAACCCCAGCCCAACTCTGGTGTGTTGGCATATTCAGTAGCCAAAAGTTCTTGAAGCCACATGCTAAATTTCCAATGTATAGAGCAGCATGACTCTTCCCTGTGAGAGGACTTTTGAGGATAGAGAAAATATTAGGGTATAAGAATAGAACCATTTCTGAAAGAGTGAAGTCCATTCTGCAGGTAGAGAGCACCATGCTGGTCATGCAATATCTGAGAGCGGTGGCTCTTGCATGAATTTCTGAGTTTTAGACTCAGCCAAGAGCGAGTATCTAACTCCTTCTTCAGTTTTAAATGCCACACACAGAAAATTGGTAATAAGGATGTGGGTGCCATGCTCCCCTCCTTCTTCCCCACCTGCTCCTTGAGGCAACAGCTTATTTGTGGGAGCCACTTCTGCCAGTGGGAATGTCTCTATAGATCCCCTCTGTGGCAGAAGGCAGAGAATGGCCATCCCTTGGGTGTTTTTTACACTGTGTTTTCCAAGCTGGCACTCCTAGCAGAAAATGAAAAATCTATTAGCTTTCCTAAGTATAGCTGGAGACGAGTGATGCCAGAGGGCCACCAGTGTGGCATCTTCTGGTAAGTGCCACCTTGCTGTGAGGCATCTCCTGGCCTAGTTAGCATGACAGGCCCAGACACCCATCTCCAGTGGCAGTGCATCCCAAGGCCAGTAGCTTGAAAGCTTCCATGGGGCTCACTTATCAGAGTTACCCCTTGGATGACTTCCTTCTTGATCAGGAAAAGCAGGCTGGCAATACTGTGCTGTGTGCCTTCAAAGGCGAGGGAAGCCACAAAATCCCCTGTGAGCTATATGCTTGCCTATCATATAGACAAGCCATATTGAGGTCAGGCATATAATTCATAGTAAAGTCTAAATTCAATATACACTTGTATAAAGCTCACATTCCCAACCCCTTTCCCACACACCATGCAGTATCTGGGGCGAGTTTCACTGCCTTCACGTGAAGGCTGTGGACTGCGGACATGGAGGCTTTCCGATTCCCCGTCAGAGGTGCTTGTGCACATGCAGCCTGTGTGATTGTTTCTTAATATTCAGCTTACATTTTGATTATCCTGCTAAAGGAATTTTTCTCATCTCTGTTCTCTCTCTCCAGCTGCATTGTCCCAGACTCCCACACATGAAGCGTCCAGCAAAACAGAAGGGCACACTCCTGGAGATGGGACGTGGGTGGGAACCAGATGCTGCCGCATTTTCTGCTGGCTACCTTGGGGTAACCCTGCGGGGCCTCCTCTCCCGTTTCATGTTGGCAGGTCCTCCACATTACCAAATGAATAGGGTTGGCCTTTTCTGAGCTTTCTCCTTCTGCCCCCAGAGCATGCTGGATGTTTTAAATGGATTGCATGGGAGTGAATGACTCACATGTGGGATGATAATGAAATTTTGGAAATGAATACCTACAGAAAAGCAGAAAAACTGCAGGCCCTGCAGGACTCGAGGATGCTGAGAGCATATCCCCTGATGCAAAAGAATTACAACTCTCAATTTAGACCTATTAAATAAGGGGGATAGGAAATAATATGAAATCTGTGGCACAGTAATTTGCTTCTTAAAGAGGCTCTCTTTCTCCCCTTCCTTCCCTGTCTCTCTCTGACTAGCTACACACACACACACACACACACACACACACACACACACACGGATATGCATGCTCAATAATTCTATTATCAATACAAGATGAGCTCCTCTCCTCTTTACCGTAGCCCAAGGGGGATTTTAGCATAATGACTAAGGTAACAATTTTTGAATAATAGTCCTTCAGATCTGAAGAGTGTTATGTTTCCAGATTATAGACTCAAAGCTTTGGCAAACATTATGCCATTCTGAAATCTTCTCAAGGGTTCTGTTAGAGCAGGCAACTCACGCAGTGTCCCCGTGCTGCAGCGAGAGGACTGTTGGGCAAGAGAGATTGGAGAAGGTGCTAGGCTGGGAGTCAGGAGGGCTGGGGGCCGGCTCCGGCTCTGCCACCCACAAGCTGTGCAGTCTTCGGTGAGTCCCCGGACCTCCGTGGGACTCAGTGGCTCATCTGACCAAGGTGATTGCCCAGCTCTCTTCTGGCTCTGACAAGGGTAATGAGACATTTGAACTGTGTGTTTCAGTTTACAAAGCCTTTGCACGTCTATTAACCCAGTGTTCACCACAGCTTATCTTATAAATTGAGGAAACTGGGATGCAGAGATTTGCTTGGGGATCATGGAGCTAATAGCTAGGAAAGCCAGGTGTGAGAATCAGGTTTCTGACTCGAGAGCCAAGTTCATGTCATAACCCTGGCTGCCTCTGATGGAAAGGCCCTCTGTGCTTTCTACAGTAGAAAAGTGAGCATTTTCAACAATAATTAAAACAAAGAAAAATGAGTTTTCAAGTTTACCAATCCAAATATTATAGTCAGGGAACAGCAGTAACTTTCCAAGGGCCAGACCACCAACTACTGAAGGAGAAGGATAAGACTTGACCTCACGGGAAGCTAAAATGCACTGGAGAAGACTGCAGTGAAATGTGTATGCTCCACATCCATATACCCTTGTGTTCTGCTTCAGGTCATGGGGTGTCCCTGGGAATGTTCTGTTTATGAAAATCTATTTGGTCCATCAAGTTGTATATTTTGAGCACACAAAGCTCATCTGCACTTTAAAGTGGTCATCTTAGGAAATTCTTGCAGAGTTTAAAAAGAAAGAGAATATTTCCTAATCCAGTAGTTCTCTACCTGGTCACATTCCTAGCTAGGGAACAGAGCAAGTAGGCAAAGCGGGGAGTCTTTGAGCAAGGGGGACAAACAGGATCAGCTCCCAGCAGTCATTGCTGCTCACCACGCTTTCAGGACAGAAGTACTCACTCCCACAGCTGCTGTTGACTGTTGGGTGTTGCTAGCTCACAGCTGAGTCCCCATGCCAGCAACTGCCCAAACAGAAGACAGCTGCCTAGCAAAAAGCCACTCCCCAATTTCCCTGATGCAGCCCGGTTAACCGTTGATATGCAACAGCATAAAAGCCTGGACCCTTTGCCCCAACTGGGGACAACTCTGCAAGGCCAGGCCAGCTCTAGAGCCCCACCATGGGGTAGGCTGAAGTTTCTGTCGTGGCTGCATCCCAGACCAGATTATCTCTCTGTCTGATCCTACTTCCCTCACTCCCCATAAATATACTGCCCCCCAGTCTCCACCTCAGTCTGCTTCACAGAAACCTGACCTGCCATGCGTATCTTCCTGTCTCCCAATCCTGAACCAAAAGACTTTCTAAAATCTCCATTTCTTTTTAATTGTTAAAAGGAGCCATCTGGCAAGGACTCCAGAGGTGGATCCCAGTATTGAGGAGGACAGGGCACAGCTGTTTATGAATACTGATCCATGTGTCCATTTGATTTTGGAAATAGAGGACAGCCTTTCAAGACAAAACCATACAAAGAATAGGTGATTCAGCAAAAGAAGTAGCATACAGAGAGAATGATGTTGCCCACTAAATCAAGAGGGAACTCCGCTGCATGTTCAGGAACTTCACCAGACACAAACAAAGCCCTGACTCTTTCCTGAGGGCCCACCTTCTCAGGCCAGGCCATGTCTGCTGCAGTATGATTGTAGATGTACCTTCCATCCCTTGTGAGCACAACGGTGATGACTTCACTGATGATGTATTTTCTGCATGAATTCTCCACCCTAAATGTCAGAGCATTTGTACTAGTCATTTGATCAGTTTACTGTGCTGTGAATTTTTCCCCCTAATTGTGAAAGTAAATTACTCGGTTTCAGAATCCGAGTAAGTCTGCATAAAGCTAGGTATCTCCTAATTTAGAGTCAAGCTGTGATAAGCAGCTCCCATAATCAATAGCATTTCTCAGGATCTTATGTTCACAGATAACCAAATCATCCATATGATGGGCTAAATTCAGACAGTTGCTGTGCATAACAAGTTACAATTGGATGATGTTGTCTAACCTTTTGAGCCTCTGCATTTTTAGCTATAGGTTGGAAAGTATAAAAAACAAAACAAAACTAGAAGAAAAAAAAAAGTGTGCCAGACTCTAACAATGAGGTCAGTTCTAATTTAATTGTGAGAATGTTAGGTACAAATTGCGACGTGTAATTTGGAGAGAGCTCTGTGATGGAAGTCTGATTTTTGCCTATTGGATAGCAGGTTTAACTGTTAGTGTTGAATGACTGGACTCTCCCAGAGAATTCTGACCACGGCAGAACAGGTTTGCACATCAGTGAAAATGAAGAATGAGAGGCCACAAGAAGAAGGAGCAGTTAGGAGAAGCACTTAGAATTAGCATCCCTCTGGAGCCCGGCGGGAAACAGAAGTACACCCACCCGAGGATGCTCCAAGGACGGGCTGTGTCTGGAAGTGTGTGCAGGGCATAGGGAGATCAGAAGGAATAATGCAGAACCCCAGGGCAAGGAGAGTGGAGCTGCTGCCACTCTGTAGCAGAAGGAGAGAGGGGAAGGAGCACTTACTGGAACCTACAATGAGAAGTGGGGAGGAGAAGCATAATATAAGAGAAGATGGAACCTTTAGTCCGGAGAAACAGCCAGCCTGAGGCCACCCCATTGGGAGGAAGCAGGAATCGATACCTCAAACCCCACCTCCTTCCTCTCTCTAATCTGCTGCTTCCTCTCTCTCATTAGCCAAGACCAAATGGAACCCCTTTATGTGGTCCAAGCAGATGAGCAGAAAGAAAGAAATTCTGGAGGGACAAAGGAGGATACACTCTACTCCAAAAAATGGAAGCCACTTGCGATGCAACAGTGAATCAAGATTTGAGCATGAGCATTTTTCCCCCTTTCATTCCAACTTCTGTTTAAAAAAAAAAATCAGTTAAGAAAATCTTCCTGGAAGTAAGCTATATTTTAAGAAAGAAGGGGACAGGGGCATCTGGGTCGCTCAGTAGGTTAAGTGTCTGCCTTCAGCTCAGGTCATGATCTTAGGGTCCTGGGATTGAGCCCCACATCAGGCTCCCTGCCAAGCAGGGAGCCTGCTTCTCCCTCTCCCACTGCTTGTGCTCTCTCTCTGTTTCTCTCTTTCAAATAAATAAATTCTTGGAAGAAAGAAAGAAAGAAAGAAAGAAAGAAAGAAAGAAAGAAAGAAAGGGAGAGAGAGAGAGAGGAAGGAAGGAAGGAAGGAAGGAAGGAAGGAAGGAAGGAAGGAAGGAAGAAAGGAAGAAAGGAAGAAAGGAAGACAGACATGGGGACATGGGGACATGGGGACATGGTTAGGAGTCTTCAAGAAGACTGCAGGAAGAGATTATTGATGTTGCTATCATCTTCATCTGGTATTTCATACACAGCAAACATATATCACCTGGTATATCAAATACAGCAGAACTATGTGTTGTCATCTTTCACATAGTTTTTGCTCTATTTGAAGGCAAGTGTCCCCGTGACAGGCCAAAAAAGAAAAGACAAGGTAGATCTACATTTCGAGGAGCTGCTTTACCCATGCTAATAGCTATGTGATCTGGGTTAAATTCTGTAAGCTCACTAAGCCTTAACTTACTTATTTTACAACTGGGGACAAAGATGTTTGGTCCCACAGGTGGTGAATCAGGACTTGCCCACCCTTTGTTTTCCAGAAGATGGACAAACTGCCTTCACATTGCTGCAAGTTCTACCTTCACACAGCATCTTCTTGAAGTCCTGGCTCTAGAATTACATAGGCCTAGCTCAGTCTGCATCCTGGCTTAGCCACCTAATAGCTATGTGATCTGGGTCAAATTCTGTAAGCTCACTAAGCCTTAACTTACTTATTTTACAACTGGAGACGAAGTAGTATCCCCTAGTATTGTGTGAAAATTAAAAAAAATTATCTGTATTAGTAAAAGTTACTTTGTTGCAAATAATAATATCTGATTCTGGCTACTTTAAGCCAAAAAGTAAGTAAGTAAGTAAGTAAGTAAGTAAGTAAGAAAGAAAGAAAGAAAGAAAGAAAGAAAGAAAGAAAGAAAGAAAGAAAAAGAAAGGAAGGAAGGAAAGAAAGGGAGAGGAGGAGAGAAATGGTGGGAGGAAAGGAGGAAAGAAAACACAAAGAAAAGTCGAATATTTGTTAACACTGGGGTATCTCAGTGTTCAAGGAAGAAGTGAAGAATAAGTAGATTAAAATGTTCATGTCACATATAGACCTTATCGTAGTTCTTAATGATTTTAAGCTTGGCAAATCTCCCAGAGGGCAGGAACCAGGACCACTCTGGGATCCCAGCAGCAGCTGTTGTGTCCCATCTTTCTGGAACAGATGGATATGTGGCTCAGTTTCACCGGTTACAGTCCATGGCCTCTTCATTCCCAATGCAAATTCCAGGGAGAGAGAATTTTATTGGCTCAGCTTGGATCAGGTCAATCCACTGAGTCAACCAACCACGGTTAGGATGGGGAGAGGCCCCAGTGGTCACGGGGACACAGCACTGCAAGTCCACCTATGTGTTTCTAGAGGGCAGTCCTGGGGAAGGAGGAAACTAATGAGCCATGCAGCTCCCATACCTACAGAAAAGCCATGGCATAAAGGCCCCAACAGACAGAAGTCATCATGAGGTGCTAGCTATTATTATTTCAGTGGTCATGACAGAAATAGCATTTAGAAATTTAAGTTTCTTGTCCCTGATGATCTTTTGCAAGCCATTAGCTGTTACTGTTAATACATATACATTTAAGATTTTGGATTTATCCTCTATCTCTCATTAGATTATAAATCCATGAGGAAAGGAACCATTATGTTTCCCACTCTCTCTCTCCATCCTCATTACTTAATGAACAGTGGGTGCCCAATAGATGTGGCCTACTCCCTAAAACTCATCAATCTCTACTGATATCAGAGCTCCTAGAAGCAAACTGTGCTCCCGTTTGCCCTTTCTTAAGACCTAAGATATAAATCAGTTTGTGGTCAATGAACTAGATGTTTATTTGGTTTATATTACTAAAAAATAAAAAAAAAACTCAATATTTCAATTTGAAAGAAAAAAATACCATTTCAACCCTACTCAACATTTTAAAAATTATTGGAAGTGGCTTACAATAATTGCATGTCTGCTGCCACTTGTGATCAAATGGTAAGAGCTGCCTGGCACTACATTGAAAAGGTTTATGAGGAAGAGGCTAAGACAGAGAGAATGCCATCATCAATTACTAATGGCTGGCATGGACACAGGATTGGGAAGTGGCAGCATGTATGTTAAGTATTTGGCATTCCTACGTCATATTCAATAACTAAAATAAATATGAAAATCAGAATTTACATAGAGAAAACTAAGACCAGTTTGAAGCAGGGATGACAGACATTATTGTAACTGTGTCCTCAGTTTAGAGATGATTTGAAGATTGATTTAAGGTAGATTATGTCAAGATTTATTTACATAAATCTTGCCTTACTCTTGGACATTATCATAACCATTGTGATTATTTAAATGATACTAAAACAAGTGATGATTATGAAGACTATAGTTAAGTGATTTTTTTGCTTACCATTTAAAGTCATGAGTTTCCGAATCTGGCATTAGTGATGATTGCACACTAAGTTGGGTTTAGGTTCAACTACATAGAACAGAAAACTTAAGAGAACTTGAGTGAGGGGGATGCCTGGGTGGCTCAGTCGGTTGGGTGTCTAACTCTTGATCTCAGCTCAGGTCTTGATCTCAGGGTCCTGATCTCAGTTCATGTTTAAGCCCTGCATTGGGCTCCACACTGGGAATGGAGCCTACTTAAAAAACAAAAACAAAAGCACCTGAATGAAATATGGGCTTACTGTATTTTTCTCTCCCATGAAAGTCCTAAGACAGACAATCCAAGGCTGGTTTGGAGGCTCCATAGTCATTCGTTAATCTGGTTATCTTCTATCTCTGTCCACCTTCCCTAGCAAAATGCTTCCATCTTCAAAGCTGCCTCATTGCCCAAAATAGTTGCCCATCTTATCTGCATTCTAGCTGGGAAGAGAAATGAAGGAGAAAATGGCAAATAGATGAGTCCCACTGAGTCACTGTGTTTTAAATAGTTTTCCCAGAAACTCCACTCGGTGACTTTCAGTTGCATCCTCTGACCACCCCAAGCAGTAAGGAAATTTGGGAACTGTGCTCTATCAACAGAACACATTGCCGTCTAGGAAATGAGGAGAAAGGATATTTGGTAGGCAACTAATGGTCTCTGGCACAGTTAGCCTATTAGAAACATGCTACCACTGAGTGCTCAATGATTCCACTAGACCATACACTCCGTGAGGGCAGGGACCTCATCTGCTTTGTTCACTATAGAACCCCAAGCCACCCCCCACCAACACCCAAACACTGCTTGAAACATAAATAACTGACCCAAGATTACTCAGTCAGTAAGAAGCTGAGTCTCAATTAGAACCTTGGGCTGCCCCAAATTCCTCGAATATTCCTTCACACTTTGAGGATGTACAAAAAGGTAAATGGCAGAGGTATGGGGCAAGCTGGAGGGGTGATTGGAAGACAAGTAGTGACAGTTCTGAATGTCTTTCTAGCAGAGTTTTCAAACACAGATCCCACAGGAAAGTGTAAAGAGAGAGGATAAATTTAAGAGACAGCTTTCAGGATCTACAGGATGAGAGCTATTGGCTGCAGGGAGAGGGAGAGAGGAGAGATCACAGGCTTCCAGTTTATGAGGCAGTGTAGATTAAGATGACATCCATAGTAACTAACGGGACGCAACAGGTTTTTAAGGGGAGAAGCAAAGAGTATTTTTCCACAGAAGAACCACCAAAGGATAGCCAAGGAGCCCAGCAAAATAGCCTGATTCAGCCAATAGACCAGAAGACCAGCCAATAGACCATGTGCTTGTTCCTAACCTCTTCTGGTTATCACGTGTGTATTCCTCAGTCTTTTTGTGAAGTTGTTTCTGCTACAGGCTGAGCAGCTAGAAAAGAACAATTCATGAGAACAGACCCTCTAGGAAAAGCTCACTGTTCCAAGTTCCCACTGGGGGGGGGAGGGGGGGGCGGGGACTGCATTTGCAGCAGCTCTGTGACAACTATTCCTGGCTGAGAGTCACCATAGAATATGTTCTCTTTGATAACAAGAGCCAATATAACGTGTGTAAATGCGACTTTTTAAAACCTTCTGAGAACATGAAAGTTTCTTCTCTTCCCTTCTGGTGATAATTATCAAGGTTTTTTTCTTCCCTTGAGTACCACAAAGCTGCAGAGAACCACCGTATTTAGCATGGTAGAACATGCTGGTGGCCCATCTAATCCAGAAGTCATGTGAAGTTAAAGATGGGCAAAGCATTTGGAAATATTAGCGGCCCAAATCGTTCCCCTTATGTCTGATGTCCTTGTGGCCAAGCACTGACTCCCATTTCTCTGGGATCATCTGAACAACTCCATATTCACCAAATTTTATTTGGTAACAATTATGTGGCCTGTATTTTCTTTCTAATTATTGCTTTATAGACATTTTGCAAAGTTCTTGAAATAGGAACAAACTTGATTTATGTAGTGGAATCTCACATCAACAGCTGATTTAATTATGGGACAAAAATGCATATGGAAATGTTTAAAAGACATTTCCATTGTCAATTAGTTCTTGAAAACAAAGAAAATTCAAAATTTTAAATATAAAGAGATGCATAGTAAACTATGAAAGGTTATTTTAGGACCAACAATATGTAATTTATTTCCTTTGTTTATTACTGATCCCTCCCCTGCCAAGAAAACAAAGAGAAAATCTTGCTATTAAAATGTTTCAAAAATATTTTATTGTCTATTTATTTCCCAAATTGAATTACAACCTGATGGATTAGTTTCATTAAAATGTTACAAAGAGCTGAGAAAAAAAATCCAATAATAATAAAGATATAAATAGTAAATAATAAAATATACCAACGCAAAAAAATAATAAAGTAAAAAAGGAAGCAAAATACTCAAGTTACCATAATCTATATGATTCTTGATATCCCTAATTTGAGTGATTCATAACCCATTTCTAGAATACTGCTTTGGATGTCCAGTGAATTCATTACAAATTCAATTTTGTTTTCTATAGTTCCCTTAGAATTGATGGGTCAAATATTTAAATATAGCAATTCCTGGCTTCTCTCTTTGCAACTTAAGATAGCCATTATTCAGCCTTGTTTTCTCTAAAGACTCCTTTCAGACTTGAGGATAAAATTGTTCCCACTTCATTAATTTCCTAAAGAGCAAAGTATTATTCTAAATATATTGATATTTCTGGACACTTTTTTGTTTAAGCATTTCCAATTAGGCCTTGCATACCTCTCTCTGCCCATTCCCAGTCCATCTCCCAGGACCTGAGAATGCAGGCAGAAATGGTCTGAGATGCCATTATTAATATTCGTCAGGTCATGTGACCCACACACTTTAGAACTTGAGGGAAATGACCCACACACTTTAGAACTTGAGGGAAACCAATAGGCTTGAAGATCTCTCTGGTATTGTGATATCTGTGGTCTGACTCTCTTTGATGTTTCTCTGGGTGTCATTGAATACTTAATCCTAGTCATTGGCTAGACCATATCATCTCATAAACTTTCCAAACGGATAATCCCTGATCTACCCAAAGTGCCATTTCACTTCACCTTTTCAAAGGTGGATTTATGAGAGAGAAAATGACACCATTTTCGAAAAATTTGTCCCAATTTCCCAGCACATTTTTAAGCACGTCAAGGTTATCCTCCAAATGTGACCAAATACCTTTTTTTTCCCATGAAACTCTAGAAGCATCCAAAATTCTATTGCAATACTGATGAATGACCTCCAGCCTTCATCCAGGGAACCTAATCCATATCCTCACAGCTCCTAGGCTGATGGAAAATGACATGTAAGTCAATATCACTAAAGAACTTCTGCTTGCTTACTGCTTATAAACTTATTTTCAAAACATAGTAGTAAGCTATAACCCTCTCTGAGCTCCCACTGAAGGCACAGATATAATTTTCAGCCAATACATCACTTAGCCTGAAAGCCAGCTTTGTCAAAATAGTGCTATTCTAATTCAAACCACAAATCCTTCTCTAAAATAAAATCCCCTCTCTTGTATCTGCAGGAGAAGAAAGTGCATTCTGGGCACGTTTAAATCCCACTGGCTTCTGAGCATCTGCCAGCTCTGTTTTCTTTCAAACACCCACCAAAAACCCCAGCCCCCCCCAAAAAAAGCTCCCATATCTTGACGGCATTGAAACGCAATGCTGTGGCCACCAATCCAGAGAGGCCAGCACCATGCAGCCCATAATAATCCATTTAAAGAAAAAACTATCATTGTGCATGCTTAGTCATTTATCTTATTTTTGTTCTGTGAGAATTTATCTTGATTCTCTAGCACATCACATATAAAGATGCTGTTTTTATTTTACTTTCTTCACTCTGGGCTCCGTGTTACCTGCCAGCAACAGCACTTCTAACTCTTAAAGGACCCAAAGTGCTACTTTATGAGATTTCTCACGTGTGAGGGTATTTCATAAAGAATGAATTCGAATCTCCTCGTTTCTTAACTGGGGAAAATCAAAGCAAATCGATAACGTACACACAAATTACCACTCCTTTATAGCTTACAGCTCCCTGGCCCTCTGTAATTCTCTAGTTGAACTAATGTAACTCACAAGAAGGATCAGGGCTTTTATTTAATGGGGGTGGACTGCTGCTCTTAGCTTATTTCAGTAATCTGAGTGATCAAGGAACACAAGAATATTTCCTGCCTGCCCCACTGAAAGGATATCTTTATTCATGTATTTTGGTGAAGGAACCTTGATGACCGTGTCTAGGTCCTGGCACAGAGCTCTGGAGTCTAACTGCATGATCCCAGATCTCAGCTCCACCACTTCCATGAGGGGTGTTTAGCTCCGCTGACCTCAGTGTTCTGGTGGTAAAACAGGCACCATCCTCACAATAACACACCTGACGGGCTGTGGTTAAGATGAAATGAGAGGAGATGGCGATTTGGACAGGGAGCTGAGTGTAGCCGGCAGACAGAGACCTCTGTCTCTGGCCCCTGAGTATCTCATGTTGTTGTTTTCCTGCTGCTCTCATAATCCAGGGACCAATTGCAGATGTCAGAGTGAAGAATTGCTCTGTCATCTGAACATTTGCTCCATGTGTAGTCAGCGGGTCATGCGGTGAACTCATGTGATTTGGCAAGTCCCATTTATTTCTTCCACAGCTTGAAACATCCTTATAAAATATGGGATTCCACACAGGCCTTGTTCTTACGAAACAAGGCCTCCAAGGTTCTATGTTGGAGTCTCACCTATTTTTACATGTCTACCTCAAGGCCGTTGACAGTCACACCCACTTTCATGATTTCACAGATAATCTACAATTCTGGCTACCATTATTAAGGGCCTACTATGTGCCGAACACTCTATTTGTCATTTACCTTACATGAAACTGCAAGATGGGCATTCTTTTTTTCTTCCTTTTAGCTCATGGGAGAAATGAAATTCAGAAACGTTAATAACTTGCCCGAGACTATAGGGATGGGCCAAGCTGATACTCAATGTTAGGTGTGAGTCTACTATACCAGAGAAGGCAAATACATTTTACCTCCTGTGCCCAACTGGATGCATTGGTGGTGGGTGAGTTCTGTGTTGAGAGACAGAGTCTTGTTAACAATGAATAATGTCTGCCGTGAGCTCTGCTGGGGAGAAAGGCAGGGGGTGGTAGATGCCAAGCTGCTTCCCGATTATCCTGCGACCTGTAACCACCTTGCTTCTACTCACCAGAAGGAAGGGGTTAATTTGTCTCCTTGGAATACACTTTACACCTTCTAGTGCTTTTCTGTGCCTTTTTCATCAAAGGAAAACATCCCTTTTTTGAAGCTTTTAACCCCCATGAAATAGTCTGTCCTGCCATTCCCTTTGTTTAGTGCAGATTCTTTATTTCCTGGGCTGCAGGGAGACTAGAGGCAGCTTGATTTCACACCTCTCTTCCATCAGGGCATCTTCCCTTCTCCTAATCATTTTGCTGTCTAATTTTTTGACGTGGGAGCCTACCTCAGTATGCAGCAAACAAATTTATGGCCTAGACAAATTCTTTAATCCCTCTGCACTATAGTTTCTTTACCTATCTTTTTTTTAAGAGTGTGTGTGTGTGTGTGTGTGTGTGTGTGTGTGTGAGAGAGAGAGAGAGAGAGAGAGAGAGCGAGCAGGGATGGATAGAGTAGGTAGACAGTGATTCTCAGCCCTACCTACACATCAGAATCACCTGAACAGCTTTATAAACTTGCCTGTGCCTGGGCCCCAGTCCATATCAGTTGGGTCAGTCTCTAGAGCTGGGACCCAGGGATGAGTTTATTAAAAGTTCCCAGATGATTCTAATATGCATCCATCCAGAGTAGAGCTGCTGGACTATTGCTAGATACTAAGACACATGGAATTGATTAATATCACCTATTAAATAAACCAGCTGGCTTAGGGTTCACTTGCATGCCTCTTCTAAGGGCTTACTAGTTTCCTGCAAGTTTCCAAAAACACAGATCTTAGGCAACTTTTAAATATATTGGCTTTCCCATAATTACAGAATTATACTATTGGATTTATTAGTCTTCCTGGTTTTGCAATGTGTAGTGTTCTGATTTGGTTTATGATTTACTGTGTTTGCTAAGTCAAGTGTTTCTCAAAGTGCAGTCTGTGGACCATATATCTCAGAACCACCTGTTGTGCGTCCTCAAGAAAAGTGAAGATTCCCAGATGTACCTGGGACCTCCTGGATCAAAGCCTCGGGAGGTGGTACCTGGGAGTTGGTGTTTTCAGCCAGCACCTATAACACTTTGTAAGCACACTAGAGTCTAAGAGAAGAACCCCGTTCTGTTTAGACTGATTTGTGTGGCATGTGCCATAGCACCATAGCACTAGATATACCGTGATAAACACTACCTGATCAGTGTCACTGACTGTGACATTTGTGCAGAGTCCTTATATTGCTATTAAAAAAAAAAAAAAAAGCATCCTCCACTTGTACTTAACAGCCTCTGCTAAGCAAACTACTCTCTAACTGAGGAGAGCTGCTGAGTTTGTGTTTTTGTTTGGTTTTGGGTGATCCCCTCCTTTTTAATCATTTCTGTTGAATCCATATAGCTCTTGAGGTCAAGAACAATGGCTCTTCTCTGGTGAGCTTTGTAAACAGGCTTAACCTTGAGGACTTCTTCCGTGCTACTGAAACTAACCATCTAGATATTGGGTGGGAGAAACAACGTGGCCCCAGAGTCTAGGTTTGAATACAGAAACCCCACTCTGATGTAGAACTGACTCTCTACTGATGAGCTCAGAGCTAAGCACTGGTTCCTGGATTCCTTGGTACTTGGTTTTGCTTAGAAAACCCGTCTGGTATCTGGTTTGTAAAGTTGAGTCATCATTAGTAAGCCAGTGGATATAAAAATGTTTTTAATATCTGATGTAAAAGCCCATTTCATGCACAGAGCAACCCTCGTATTGCGTTAGTACTTAAGTGACTTGTTCTGGCAAATTTAGAATTCAATTATGATATTCTCTAACAGGTAGATTTTACTACAGAGGTTTTCAGGAAATGCGAACTTCTGAGACAGATTTAAGTGATGACAAAGTTTAGTTTTCATAAAGCATGTTTCCTTCAAGGAGGAAAGTTTTCCCCCTTGAGCTTTACGATCACTTTAAACTAGGGAGGGTTTGTAATGATGTCAAAAGCTGGCTTTCTCCAGAAGATGACTAGCCATCCCTAGCTGGCTCCATGAGGTCATATTTTCCTGTTCCTAGCCATTCCTGGGTTGATTTTGAGTCACTTTTGTAGTCTTGAACAAAATACAGTTTTTTGAAAGGATCTCACTTTTACTTTATATTATATGAAGCAAAGAAACGAGATCGTTCACCTTATGATCCGCATGTGTACCGGAACACGTTGCCATTGGCCGCCAGATTCACCCATTCAGAAGCCCTTTGGTTTCAGCTCATGTGCATTCAAGACAAATAGAGTCTGGTTTGGGATAAAATGAGCTCATTCTCCTGGACAGAGGGAAAACCAAGCTTGCCAGTCCTGGTCCTGATCTCACTCTTACATTGTTGTGGTTCTTCAGCACAACCATAATCTACTTTAGAATTCAGATGTCGGCTCTGGAATGCTACAAAGATAATGATAATAATCTTTATAATAATAATAATTTCATAGTCATCCTTCCTGGAAAAAGACGGTCCGTCACACTCAAACAATAGCAAACATCTGGCGGCGCTATGTATCAGGCATTTTGCAAGTGCTTCATCTCCATTAATTCAGTTAGTCCCTAACTACAAGCCCTGGAGTCTGTACTATTTATTATCCCATTTCATAGAAGGAACTGAAGCTCGCAGGTGTGCCACAGGTAGCCACGGTCAGAAGAGCAGTTTAAACAGGTCTTCCTGATTCCAGAACCCAGGCTTTTCCTATATGATAGGTTAGCTTGGTTTTATAATAAAGTAAAAATATTGTAACAACTAATATTGATGGAACACTAGTTGTATGCCAGACCATGCAGATGCACTTTACATGTAATAACTCACCTTAGCAAGAAACTATTATAATCACCATTTTGCAGATGAGGAATTGAGGCTGAAAGAGATTAAGTAACTTGCCCAAAGTCTCCCAATGAGGAAGTGGCAGAACCAAGTTCACTGGGCAGGCCTGCCCCAGCCCATCGGTATCCATCTCCCAGCGTTCTGTGCTCTTACAGCAGTGGAACGACTGTCAAGAATAACAGAGTCACAGAGATTCTGTGGTTGTGGCCTAGCAAAAATTCAAATGGTCAGTGATGTGCAGCTGTCTCTCCCGGGCACACGAGAGGAACAAGGCTCTCGCCTGCAGCTCTCACAGCTGAGACCAGACATGAAAGGGAAGCAAGACTAATTTCGCCAAAGCTGCAGGGCAGGGACCTGAGGCACAGGCTAAGGGTCAAAGGCAGCAAAGAAATATGGGGACAATGGACAGACCCAAAGTGGCTGGGCAGAGAGGAACAACCAGATCGAAGGCAGAAGGACTCCATTCGGGTAGCAAGACAGAGTAGGCAGGTTTGGGAAGACAGCCACCAGCAAGACCCCAAGGCCCGGGAGGAGGGAAGCAGAACCCAGTGGGGATTTAGAAGAAAACCCATGGAATGAGGGGGAAGGACGAGCCTCTGCCACTGAGCTCACCAGATTCCCGATCGACTAAGTTAATCCATCCCTGACTAAATAAAAATCATGGTCATCTGGACGTTATTTGTAATCTCTTCCCTATAGAAATAGATAAAGAAGTCTATCATCCTCCCTTGCAGAGCTCGCTAACATTCCCATTTGCCATTTACCCAATTTACTTTGACTGGAACAGCCATCCACTGAATTCATTAAAGGTTTCTGTTGTGAGACTGTCTTGACTCTGGTTAGCATCTTCAATAAAACATGTCTCACTTTGTTCTCTCTCAGTCAATCTCCCTGAACACCCCACATAATCATCCTTTTGTAAACAGAGCAGGCTTTGAAGCCGCTAGGAGTCCTGCAAGGCTGTGAGAGAGAGAATGAGCTACAGGCTCCCTGGTGGAAACCGGAGACTGAAAAGCTTTCATAACCTTCATTGTTTTTCCTGATTGTGAAAGTAGCAAGTGTTCTTTGTAGAAAATACACCAAAGCATCAAGAAAAAAACTATTATCCAACAGAGAGAAGCAAACATAACATCTGGTTTAGAGCATTTGGGGGGAGGTGTATATATTTTTTAATTTTTAGCAGTAAATTTTGTGCAGTTTTATTTCCTGTTTTTTTCTTTACATAGATACGACGCATTTCCCATGCCACATCAGTTTTCACTCTAAGCATTTTCAGTGACTCCGTATTACATTTATATATATTTATCACCTATTCTGTTGCATGTCTGGTACTTTACATTTAAGGCTTTCTTTTTTGCTTTTTTATATGAGGCTGCTGTGTT
This sequence comes from Ursus maritimus, assembly GCF_017311325.1. Taxonomy (NCBI): domain Eukaryota; kingdom Metazoa; phylum Chordata; class Mammalia; order Carnivora; family Ursidae; genus Ursus; species Ursus maritimus. The sequence continues at coordinate 33,776,279 of NW_024426663.1, read as the reverse complement.
TGCTCTGTGGTTACATATTCAAACCCTGCCTTACCCATTTCCTCTCTATGCATTCTGAAATTTAGACACTAGCTCTGAGACCCAGAAGACCCTGCTGCATAAGCACAGGAAAATAGAAATTCTAGGTTTTTGTCTTGAGTTCTGCCATCAATTCCCTCAGCAGCTGTGGCCAAATCCCTCTTCTCTGTGTGTCATATTCCACATCTGTCATGCTGTGCTGTCTAATTTAAACATACAGCACTTTGGTGAATGAGAAGATTCCACCTGTCCAGCCACAGCACGGAACAGCAGGAGAGCCAGGATTTCCTGCAAACAAACGGTCATGACGGAACGTGCCGGGCATTGTCCTAAGCACAGTACACCCATTACCTCATTTGGTGCTCCCAACATCCCATGAAGTGGGAATAATTGTTATCCACATGTGGTAGAAGAGGAAATTGAGTCTCCAGGAGGCAGAGGCCTAGCAAGTAACAAGAGGGGGCTCAAACCTAGCCTGGACTCATAGGTCCCGGTGATGGCTGTCGCTTCTACTAGGGTAAAGCGCTCTTCCCAAAGACTTAGAGCTCTGTGAGTACATCCTGTGAAAGAGTGTTGACCAGCTGCTGTTCAAAGACAGGACATCTGTCTGCACAGTTTAGAAGCCAGTGGAAGATTGTACATGGGGCACCTTTTATTCAATGTTTGAATCAGGTAGGAAGCACTGAAAACAGACGAGTGACACGGGAAAGAACAATGACCCTTCAGACACAAGTCTGGAGAACCAAGACAACTCTAGGATCCAAATTTTTTAAAGATTTTATTTATTTATTTATTTATTTATTTATTTATTTATTTGTCAGTGAGAGATAGAGAGTACGAGTGGGGGCAGCGGCAGGCAGGGAGAGAAGCAGGCTCCCCGCTGAGCAGGGAGTCTGACTTGGGGCTTCATCCCAGAACCCCAGGATCATGACCTGAGCTGAAGGCAGACGCTTTACCGATTGAGCCACCCAGGCGTCCCTAGGATCAAATTTTTAGAAGAGCCCCAGATCCTGACCTTTCCGAGGGCCCTAGTCTTCATGATTTTTCCTGAGTATTTTAGCTGTAAAAGCATGTACCTCTCTAACATCTGCCTTGTCCTGCCTGCTCTTCCCCTGCATAGGGAAATGGTATTTTGAGTTTTTGTGACCAGCCCACAGACACAGGTCTATTTTTATGACTCCAGAGGCATCCCTCCATTTTCCCTCAGCACCCCTCCTCCCCTGTGTCAGCCCCTCCCTCCCGCCCCCACACACGAAGGCCCTCAGGGCAGCTTCAGAAGAGAGCAGCTCGCCCACCAGGCCTGCCAGCCTCCCTGCCCCCACCATGACTCACCCACAGAGCCACCAGCACAGAAGAGATCGTCACAGAACCCGCCCATTGCCATCCTTCGGTCTGAGCTTCCACAGCCTCTACCACGCCTGCAACTGACCCTCTGCTGGGTCTGCTACTATCTCTGTTCAGCATCCAAGGGACACCCACGTCTTTCGGGAAGACGAAGAAAATGGGGAGTGACGGCACACAGCTTTGGCCAGCTGGCTTGAAAACCATGCTGCCCGATTCAGCAGCCGCTAGCCCCGTGTGGTCAGGGAGCACTTGAAGTGTGGCTGGTCCACAAGGAGATATGCCACACCTGAACAGTACACACCAGATTATGAAGACTGTACATGAAGAAAAGAATGTAAAATACCTCAGGAATAATTTTTTAGTCGTGTATGTGTTGAAATGATAATGTGTTGGGTATGTTGGGTTCAATAACATATAGTATTAAAATCAGGCTCACCTGTTTCTTTTTACTTTTGTAATCTGGCAACTGAAAAATGTAAACGGTATATATGGCTGATATTACACCTCTATTATATGTGTCTTGGGCCACACTGGAGTTATTACCACTTCTGACGCCTCAAGTAAGGAAGACAAGACTTGAGTTTGCTGCCTCTGCCTTGGCCGCCATGAGGCCCATCAGGTCTCACCTCAACCCAGCTCCCATCTCAGGGGGTCAGTCTTTAGGTCTACCTGGATGTGTTTGAAAGGACCCTGTCTCAGCCCGTCGCAATTCTGGGGCATTGGTCTTTTTCAGGTCTCTAAAAGCCCACCCCCTCCCTACCCTCTGCTGAGGTGAGAGGTTAGGAGGTGAAGGACAGTGTCTTTATTTTCAGAAACTTCCTTCTTCAGGGTGGACAAATCAGTTCTATATGGGCTGGACCCTAGGGTGTGGACCCTAGCCCTGGGTCCTTCCAGTGCAATCCTTTTTCCTTTCCTCTTCCTAAAACAGAAGGCCACCTCTTAAGGAAGGATCTGTAGGGGAAAGAGGCCTCTTTGGCCAAGCCCACCATCTCCTGATCTACAAGTAGAACACAGGGGACAGTAATACCCAGGAAAATATGGCAGAGCAGACTTCTCTCTGGTCATATCCTAGAAAGTCCCCCAAGAGGTCTGTCTCCAGGGCACTACTCCAGAAGCTTCCGCAGCAGCTTGAGAACCTTCACGGTCCCTGAGCACCAATGTGCCAGCCTCTGGCACCGGCAACATCAGCACTCTTGGAAATGCAGATTCGTGGGCCCTACTCCAGATTTTCTGAATTAGAATCTTTAGTGTAAACCCCAGCAATCTGTGTCTGACAGGGTCTCCAGGTGACCGTGTGCACTTTAAAGTATGAGGGAAACTGCTAGAAGGGACCTCTGTTGCCTTGGCTTAGTCTGCATCCACTTACTCTTCTTCTAGTAACAGCCTCTGATGTGCTTCAAGAAAGTACCTGTCTCCCAGTCTCAGGAAGTAGAGCTGGGACTACCCTGTTCCTTTCTTCCCAAAAAGTGCATGTGCCCTGGACCTGGCCAGTCACAGCCTCAGGAGCATCCAGAATCTGTGCGTGTGATCCCTGAAGTGGGCAGAGGGGACAGAGGCAGGGTATCCATACAATCTGCTACAATCTCCCTGGAAGATTTCATGTGGATAAAGTTTCTTCTGCTGATGACACATTTGAACATCACTGGTCCAGATCATCTCCAAGGTCTCTTCCGAGCATGGGACTCTGTGGTCCACTGCCTCTCGAGCTCCCTCTGGGCAGTCCTCTGAGGGACAAGCAGACATAGGAGACACTGCTGTGTCCTTGGAGAGAGAGAAAGTGTCGTCCTTTGAGGAAGGCAGTGTCGTCTCTAGACTCCTGTATGCCCACTCGGGGAAGGTTTCTGATGCAGCTCTAATCTCGTTAGATGCCACAGAGTGAACACAGCTGGGATAACCCTTTCCATGACTGTTCATCCTGAAGTCCAGGCCTTAGAATACAGCCTCTAATGCCAAAGGGCTAACTGATGCCCACTTTCTAGGCCTCCCTTTATAAATAGTATGAATCCTGGGGTCTTGTACGTTACTAAGTTGGCCCTCCATGCATCGCTCACCAGGCAACACTGAGGCAGGGTAGGGTGTGGTGAGGGGAAGGATCCCACACCGTCAGGCCTGAATGCAAATACCCTCTCCCTCTCCCTCCCCTGCTTCCTCTCCCCCTCCCACTCCACCACCCTCTCCCCCTCCCTCTTAGAACTTCAAGCACACCAGAGCCTCCCAGCCTCAGGCTCTGCAGAGTGTCACTGCAGCTGTCACTTAGGACTGCCGTGAAGATTAGGATAGTATATGGAACGCTTCTGGCACATGGAAGATACTCAGGGATTGGCAGTAGCTGCAGTCTGGAGCATCTGGGCTCAGGGTGGAAGGCTCCAGATACTGGGAGAGGTACTGCCCCGGCTCCTGCAGACAGATCAAACACATCCAGGCTGGGAGAAGCTAATCAAGGAGAAAACAGAAGACAGATCAACAAAGAGAAAAGACCGTTTGGATTTATAGATGTGAAGTCTCAGAAAAGAACTATTATTTGGGTGATCAGAAGAGAGGATTTTTTGCTCAGCTCAAGAGAATAACTAATAACATAATAAAAAATTATTATAAATTTTTAAAAAAGAGAGAGAATGACTAAATGGAGCTGGAGAATATAGGTTCTCTCTGTAAAGAGGGAACCTTTCAAGAACTTGATTAGTAGCAGATAGATTTCAGGAAGAGCCATCTCTTAAACTGACCGAAGCCATATTTTTCTATTTCCTACACGCACCTGTTATTACCTGCCCACATGGTACAAGTCCCCATGATGGCCTCTTTCCTGATTGACACTGTGTTTATCATGCTGGAGACAACTAGCCTGAGACTCTGGGCCTCACTTCAGAGGAAGCCCCGCAAGGCAGAGGAAAGAAACTTTCGGGTTACGCTGCTGAATCTGCTTTTTTAACATTGTGGCCTGGGGCAAATCATTTCACATGTCTGACTAGATTAAAACTTCTACAAAATGACTAGCTTGAACCAGAGGATCTCCAGGGCCCCTTCCAGCTCTATCAGGATTCCACGTGCAGACCCAGAAAAGGGGCCAGTCTGTACCACCAATGCTGCAGCCCCAAGCAGCCCTTGCCCTCCAGAGAACACAGCCTCTGGGAAGCATGCCTCTGGGACCAGAGCCACTACTTCCCAGCCCTGTTTGACTTAGTCCATAGGGCAATGCCAGCCAGAAGCCCCCTTAGTGCAGAGTGGGGACACAAGGCACCAAGGCCTCTCTTCTTGGGCTTCCAGCACAAACATTTTGAGCCCTGATCAGACTTCTACTGCCTTCTACCACCCCCACCCATTCCCCTGGAACCAGCTGCAGCCTGGTACTTACAGCCGAGAGCCTTAGAAGGGACAGCTCCTACCAGAGGGATGAGGCATCCTCACCTTGTCCTGAGGGCCATCCTGCTTCCCCCAGAACCAGGCCTTTTTAGAGAACATGGGGACCTCCTACAAGCCTTCCCCTCTCTCCCAGATGAGGGAGGGCTACACAGGGTCTCTGTAAAGGACGTCTGTCATGCATCTAGCCCTAGACAGCAAGGCTGGAGCAAACCACACTTCCACCCACCTTCCCCTGAGAGCCCAGATGGTGTGCAGTCGGGTTCTGGTGATAGGCCAACCCTTTCTTTCCACCGCTAAGGAGAAGGGGCAGCTGAAGGCTAAACAATGTCTTTCAAGACTCTTGCCTCCTGTCTAGAGCCTCCAGAGCAAAGCTAGGAGTGGCTGGATGTTATAACTTAAATCTCCAGCTATTTAGACTTGACTCTTCATGAGAACAAATTCCAAATAATGCCTGGCTAAATGCAGGAGCCAAATCAAGTACTTAACTGTGGTACCACTGAGAAGCCCATGAGGGAATTGGATATGGCAGCTCCAGATTCTTTTCTAGCCCTACAAGGGTTGGCAGCAGCCCAACATTTGGAGCTTAGAAATCGCTTCTGAAACTGCTCAGCATGGCTGTGGGTTTCTCTCCTCTCTTGGCTGGGCTATTACACTGTCTTTATGGGTTTTTACACAGCTTTTGGTGAAGTTTTAAAATTTGTTGGTAGTTTCCCCTTCTTTTTTCTCTACTGTGGCCGTTGAACACAAGAAACAATGGTTTATATCCCCAGGAGAATTGAAAACAACATCTCATAGAGATATATTTGCACAGCCATATTCATAGCAGCATTATTCACAATAGCCAAGAGGTAGAAGCAACCGGAGTGTCCACGAACAGATGAATGGATAAACAAAATGTTGTGTGTTCATCAACGGAATACTATTCAGCCTTAAGAAGGAAGGAAATTCTGACAAATGCTACAACATGGATGAAACTTGAGGACATTATGCTAAGAGAAATAAGCCAGTCACAAAAAGACAAACACTGTATGATGACACTTACAGGAGATATCTAAAACATTCAAATTCATAGAGAATGAATGGTGGTTGCCAGGGGCCAGGGGGAGTGGGAATGAATTGTTTAATGGGTATAGAGTTTCAATTTTGCAGAATGAAAAGAGTTCCGGAGATCAGTTGCCCAACAATGTGAATGTACTTAACCCTACTGAACTGTGCACTTAAAGTGGTTTAAACGTCAGTTTCATGTTATGTGTAATTTATCCACAATTAACAATTTTAAAAAGAAAGAAACAACAGTGGCAGTAGGTGAGGTATATGATAAAGCAAGTCGGGGTGGGGGGGGGCATTTTTATGCTTCCCAACTACTCTGGTGGCAAGGCCGCAGTATAAGAGTACTTGACAGTGAAGTGTGTCTCAGGCTGAGCCCTTGCAGAGAGGGGAGCCGTTCTGCTCCACAGCCCACAGCTGCACCCAGCGTCAGTCTGAATGTACCCTGTTTCCCACTTAGGTTCCACCCGGGTCACTGAAGCCTTCTCTGCATGAGACCCCAGAGTACACGCCTGAATGACCCACTGTCAACACTGAGATACAAATACGTAGTGGTGTGTTACCCACTCTATGAAAGATCACAGACAGCTCCTATTTCTACTCTGACTGGTTCAGACCTACAAGGAAACTTGCCACGAAGGACGCAGTGGATAGGATCTTGTCCTGACACTCACTAGAGGGAGGCCACAATTGCTGCAGAATGTTGCTGCTGCTGCTTTTTTTTTTTCCCCCATTTCTAACTTCCCTAACAATGCCCCAAGAAATAGCACAGCAGTAGAGTGGTTCCAAATGGCTGCCAAGGGGCAGGCTCTGGAAGCAGTGGCCCTGCCTTTTACTCATCGTTTTGATGTGAGCACATTCTTTAACTCTTCTAACATTCATCTTAAGTAGGGATCATGATAGAGGTACCTGTTTGGGTTTAGGGAGGATTAAATGAGATTCTGCTCTGGAGCCCTTACCCCAGAGCCTGCACATAGGAAGTTCTTGATAAATGAGGACTGATGCTCTTCTCTTTACCCAGCCTAATCCTCCCCATGTTCCAAGTACCAGCTCCAGCCCCTTCCACTCAGTCAAGTCCTCCAGGAACCCACCATGAAAAAAAGCCCACCAGGAACTCTTCTAGAACACCAGTTATCTGCACCCTTTGTCTTTTTGGCAACTCTTCAGGGCTCGGGCCTCCTCAGGCCCCTCCATACGTCAGGTGCAGAGCATTAAGAGCTGTCATTCTTACAACTCCCAGATATACATATCATAAGCAATAGCTTGTGAATTGCACATAATAACGGATATGCAGGGGCTCAAAACATGGCCTTGTTCGTTCCTGCAGCTGGGATAACCTTCTTGTAGTCTATGATTTGAGGTATACCAGAAAAGGCTGCCACCGCCAAATCTCCCCACACCTGTGCAGAGGTCCTTTTTGGGGTTCATCTGTCTCCCTGCTCCTCCTTCTTTTAAATGTAAAATCTTTGCTGAGAGAGATCTCACATTCACCTTACCTGAATGAGTTTCCTGATTTTTCTGAGATAGTATTTTTCATTGCAAATTAAAGCAAGGGAGATGAATCCCAGAGAAAACCTGATCTACTTTATAATTAATCCATCTGTTCTACCCATTTGTACACACATTCAGTAAGCATTTCTTGAGTACTTCCTGTGTGCCAGGCACCGTTTGCCCCTGCAGGGCTGGCTTTGCTGGGAGAGCCCTCTTCGAGATTCTGAACAGAGAATTCTCCAGTATTTCCAATGCTTCTTTGGCAGCCAGTGTATCAAATATCTCTGGCTGGTTGTAAGGGAAATACAAAGTCATTCAACTGAGCAACTTTAATTCAAGGGCAGTGATTTGTTTGTATCTTAGCCTGAGTACCTCCTGGTATATGGTAGGTTGGTAGGGTTAAGTGGATGGATGGATGAATAGATAGAGGGATGGATAGATGAATGGATGGATGGTTGGATGGATGTTTTAGATAACATGAGTGTTAATTTGAGTTCCTCAGAAGCAGATCCTGAGATAAGGATTTGAGTGTAAGCCATTTATTTGGGAGGTGATCCCGGGAAGTGCTGATAAGGGAGATGTGTAAGAGAGGGAAGCCAACAAATAGTGTGTTATCAGGCAGGTTATCATTCTGATGAGCATCTGGATACTTACCAGGCATTGAACAATAAATGTCTCCCCTGGCTTCCTTTCTCCCTGCTTAAGTGAATGGTCATGGAATTCAGATGTTCTAAATAAGGATGAGAATGCACAAATATTGTATATGTTGGTTGCCTTCAAATAAGGGAGCATCTTCTTTACCATCCCTTAAGACCAGGGGCTTCCTGGAGATGGCCCAAGATCTTGGGTGAATTCAGTATTTCTTGGGCAGATTTAAGTAAAGTTTCTAGAAAATTTATCTTTTTCATATGTAAAGAAACAGGTTCGTTCAAAGTCACTCACGTATTTCAGGACAGGAGTTAATTTTAACACCACCTGAGTTCATATCCCATCATCACGTCTTAGCTCTGTGACCTGGAGCAGCCTACCTGAACCCCCTTTGCCTCAGTTTCCCCATCTGCAAAATGGCAGTAATAATATCATGTATCTCAATAGGGATATTGAAGTGATTAAGTGAGGCTACATTTCCTAAGTATTTATCAGTCACTGGCAAAGAGTAAGTGCTCAGTAAGTGCAAGCTATTCTTATTATTGCTTGAAATGAGGAAAAATGTATGCTAGGTGAATTTAAAAATTCTAATTCCTTTAACATTATTAAAAATACAACCATAACAGGAACATGCAGATGGATGAAACAGCCTGGGTTTCTAATAAACGTTTTGAGCATTTGTAAGCACTCTACTAAGAAAAAAAGATGATTCAGTCTCATCATCTCATGTTGACAAAGCTGAAATAAAAAACTTAATTCTGTTAATTTAATTCTCTGGTGTCAGTCCTTAAAGAGACCAGGATTTAAGGGTATTTCAAATTCAGCTTTCCTATGGAGAGCATACAAAGAAAAGGCAGGTTTGGGACACCTGGGTGGCTCAGTCAGTTGAGCGTCGGACTCTTGATTTCAGCTCAAGTCATCATCACAGGGTGATGAGATTGAGCCCCACATCGGGCTCTACGCTCAGCAGGGAGTCTGCTTGAGATTCTCTCTCCCTCTGCCCCCCCACCTCTAATAAATAAATAAATCTTCAAAAAAATGGCAGGTTTAGTCAGCTTCTCTTGGCATACAGTGGGAAAGATTAATGGGTGTCGTGTGTTTTAACATTAAGTTCTCATTTGTTAGATTTCCATGACCTTCACATCGTGACATTTAGGGGGAAAAATTAGATCTTCTTCTGCACTCTGCTCCACATCTATTCAATACATCAGCTAGAAATTGTATTCAGACCGGTGATGGGTAGTAAGGAGGGCACGTATTGCATGGTGCACTGGGTGTCATACGCAACTAATGAATCATCGAGCCTTACATTGGAAACCAGGGATGTACTGTATGGTGACTAACATAATATAATAAAAAATCATTTAAAAAAAAAAGAAATTGTATTCAGCTACTAGTAACTGTGACTTAAAATACTGTTTCAAATCAAACAGATTTTTCCCCTTATAAAGTAAGCGTGGAGTTAAACAGTCCAAAGCAGATATGGGGACTCCAAAATGTCATGAAGGACCTAGGCTCCTTCCAGCTTCTAGGGTGGGATCTCTGTCCTGATGCTCATAAGATGGGTCCTGGAGCTCCAGTCCTCACTTCAGTGCTCCGGGTAAAGAGAAGGAAGATGCAGAGAAAAGACAAGTGGGACCTTCTGGCTGACTCATCGCACTTTAAAAAGCTTTCACTGTAAGCCCCACTCAATGACTTCCAACTATATTTCATTGCCTATTCCCCCACCACCACATACGCACCTCTAAAAAGAAAGCTGGGACGTTTTAGTGGGTACCTTACCACACCTAACAATATAGGGATTCCGTTAATAAAAGGAAAGGGAAAGATTATACTGCTTAGAGATCTAGCAATCTTTGCCAGTGTGAGCTATTAAGAAACTGTTGTTCAGAAAAAGACAAAAGGAGGGACACCTGGGTGGCTCAGTTGGTTAAGCATCTGCCTTCGGCTCAGGTCATGATCTCATGGGTTCTGAGATGGAGCCCTGTGTCGGGCTCCCTTCTCAGTGGAGAGTCTTCTTGTCCCTCTCCCTCTGCCCCTTCCTCCCCACACGTGCCATCGCTCTCACCCTCTCTCTCTCTCAATAAATAAATAAAATCTTTTTTTTTATTTAAAGACAAAGGTAGGGGTGCCTGGATGGCGCAGTCAGTTAAACATCCAACTCTTAATCTCAGCTCAGGTCTTGATCCCAGGATCATGAGTTCAAGCCCTGCATTAAGTTCCATGTCGGACATGGAGCCTATTTAAAAAAAAAAAAAAAAGACGAAAGCAGAAGGAGAATAAATAACCTTCACACTTATCCCTTTGGACTTTTTTGAGCTCCTTGAGGCCAGGAACTGTGCCCCATTCATCTTTGTGTCCCCAGGGCCTAGCTCAGTATCTAACACACAGTAAGTGCTCAATTAATGGGAGTTTGATGATTGAACTAAAGAATGAAGTATGAATATAAAATAAGACTGATTTTAAATCCTTGCGTACAAATCTATCTCCTGAATCCAGATACTTGGCCTTCAATGGACTAGTCTCACAACTCAACAAGAGAGTATTGTAATTATTCTTATGTCATAGATGAGGACCCTCAGGCTAAGTTAACATAAGTAACGTGCCCCGAGTGAGACATTCTCAGGGTGTGGCCTCAGGTAACTGTGGATGAAGTCACCAAGCCTACAGAGGGCTCTCATCAAGGTGGAAAGGACCCAGTGCTCACCAGGGAGGAGCAAAGCAGCCTCAGCACAAGCAGGGCAGCCGGGCAGCTTCCTGCTCTCTTAATCCCCTCAGCCAGCCTCACTGCCTCCCACACCGGCCCTTGGCCTCCCTTGCCACCGGCCCAGCCCCACAGGGCACAATGAGCTAGATGGATTATCTATTTTTCTTCCTGTTTTACAGATGAGGACATTGGATTCCCACAAAAGTCAGGCTTCTTACCCAGGGTCACATAGCTCAAAAAGAGCAAAGTGGAGATTAGAACCAGGGGTACCAACTCCCAGTCTGGTGGGAAATGGGACCCCAAGTTTCCATCAGCACCAGCCTCTCAAGAAATCAGTGCAATTGCCTGGAAGCAGGACTAAGATGAATGTTGCTCTGTTCAAGATACGTCTTTCCACCACCCCCCGCCAACACGTTCCACTCCTGGAACATTTGTGGACCGGTGGGTGCAGAGTAGGGTTTCAGGCTGTAGATTTCAGTAGCACTTGTGAGAGAGGAGGCATTAAGAACAATTTGGGGCTGGGGAGCATTAAGGACATCGCCAACCCTCATTTGCTCCTCTAGGAGCAAACACCTCAGCCTTGACCTCATGGATGGAAGATGCAAATAGTAATCGGGTGACCAACCATCCTGGTTTGCCCAGGCCCATCCTGGTTTAGGACTGAAAATCCTTCATCCGAAAGAAATTGCTCAGATCCTGGCAAACAAGGGCCGTTGTCCACCCATTATACCTCTGTTGTTTCTCGTGGGCCATATATTTAAAGACTTTGAATGGAAACTGGGAGAAGGGCGAAATGGAGAGAAACCAAAGATAGCTGGTCTATCCCATTGGATACAACCCAGCAAAGAGTGGTTTGTTGAGTGCCACACTGATGACAGACACTGCACCATGTCCTGCCTGGATGTGGGACAATCACTGTTTCCTGGGCACTCACCCCGAGCCAAGCGGAAAGGCTTCTTGTGGATGAACATATTAATCCTCACCGTGCCCCTAGAAGGCAGACCCTATTATTGTTTTTCCACTTACAGAGAGGGATCTGAAGCACAGGGAGATGAAGATATGTGCCCCAAGTTAAACAGCAGAAAGGCATCAGAGGCACGGTTTGAGCCTGGCAGAGGGACTCTGGGCTATGTGCGCTGCCTCCCAGAAGGGAGATGGAGGCTCCCTCGTCACTCAAGAAGCCATAGCCTGGTGCTCGCTTTGGCAGCATGTATCCTAAAATTGGAATGATACAGAGAAAATGAGCACGGCTCCTGAGCAAAGATGACGTGCAAATTCGTGAAGCTTTCCGTATGTTGTGCACTTCCCCAGCGAACTGCACCCTTTGTGGATGAAGTCAGAGGAAATGATGTGAGTCAAAGCACAACGTGTGGCAGTGAATCATGCAATTGTGACATTTCACGAAAAATATTCCTGTAAAGCAGTCTATGACATGTGTGCAAAGCTGAGTTACACCTGAAATTTTATATGCAAACATGTCATTTCTACATATCTCAGAAATGAGAAAACGTCAACTTAAAAAAATTGAAGAAGAAGCAGCCAGTAGCTTGGGAGGCAGGACAAGGCAAAGGCTCAGATCCCTGAAGCAGTAATAACGATGCTACGTTGTTTGACATTCATTGAGCAGTGGTCATGGGCCGGGTCTTTGCTCAGCCTCTACATAAAATGTCTCGCTTAACCCTTATTACTGGGAGCCTGGTACTATCATCTCCATTACAGAAGATCAGGCTGGCCGAGAGAGGTCAAGCACCTTACCCAAAGTCACACAGTGGTGGAGCTGGGATACAAAACAGAAATCTAATCCCATGAGAGGGCAGAACTGGGCCGTAGTTAGGAGCTCAGGCTGTTACCCGTGGGCAGGCTAGGTGAGGACCAGATGAGAGCCACAAACTTAAGTGCCCTGGACATTTAACCATTCCTGTCTTCTTATTTTTTGTGTGTCTGCCTAGAAGTACAGGACTCCAGTCTCGAGCCCTGGGCTATGCTCCGCTCACAGCCCCAAAGCTGCTGGTGGCCGCCATTGTTTGGCCAGGAGATGAACCACAGGCCACCCTGAGAGCTTCACAGTGCAGCACAGAACTTTCAGTCCTGCCACAGTGTTTCTTTTCTTTTAAGAATAAATGCCACAGCGTAGTGCTATTTTGGGAAGCAGCTTTCCACACCCACCCCAGCCTGTCCCTCAATTGTTGGTGTTCGCTTCCTGCTCCACAGAAAGGCTGAAAACACATTATCTACCTACCCACAACCGAGGCAGGGAGGAGGCCTTGTCAGGCCCTGCCCTGTCACAGAGCTGCACGCTCGGGTTATTATTACTGCATAACCAAAAGGCATTATTAGTACAGACGTATTCCAGAAGCAGCCGGTTTAAAAACCACTCATGGGGGCTGCTACCTGAGAGTATGTGCCGCTCTTATGCCCACAGAGCTCTCCTGGCTGCAGCAAGTTCTGGAAGCTCTGACCTCCCACTGGAGAGCCACATGCAGGCCTGCAGGGCACAGAAAAGCTTTCTGAAAGAATCCCTACTCCCTTACCAGCTTATACTAAGAGCATAACTGAGGCTCCTAGACTGTGGAATGGTCTCTAAGAGGGGCCACTTTATCCAACCATCAAGAAGGGAGTGGGCTGGGGTGAGAAACAGGTTCTTTAGAAAACAGAATGAACCCCACTGCTTCTCTCACAACCAAAAAGGGAAGTGAGCCCCAAAGCAGAAGGGAGAGTTACCTCTCTGCAAAGAAATAAAGCCACCCTTGAAGGTACTAAGGCCATGAAGGACCCTAACTTATCGTGTATTAGAGCTAGAGAATCTGGTGGAAGATCAGTAACATCTGCCCTGATCAAGGGGAGAACCCTGGGGCTCATGTGTGATGCTGATGGTGATTAAAAACAGTAATCATCATTATTTACCACCACACACCAGGTACCGATCTGATTAGTTGACACATGCATTTAATATTTGTGACAACCCTATGAGGTACGTTTTATTATCATCTCCATTTTACAGATGTGGAAACTAAGGCACAGAGAGGTTAAGTTTGTTACTCCAGATTACACAGCTAGAAAATGGCAGAGCTGGAATTTGAAGATGGGAGGTCCAGGGAAAACTGTGGGAGCATGCCTACAGAGTATTTTTAGGGGCAAGTATTAGAAAGCTGTGAAGTGTTGTGGGGTTCTGGATGACTACTAGCCTATTGCAGAATATGAGTGTTGGTTTTCCTCTCTTATAACAAAGGTGCCTTCTGGGCCCCATATACAGGTGACCAGAGGCCCAAAGCAGTGCTCGATGGAGAGCATTCCCCAGGTTCTAACTGGGAGCTGGAGCAAGAAAAGTGTGTCATCTCTGACGTAAAAGTGTCTGACACCAGGTTACCTACAAATACACTGTGCCACCCTCCTTCATGACCTGCATGGAACAACTCTCTTTTATCGGCCCAAACCAAAGGTTTTCTTCATCTTTGCAAAGGAGGTGAAAGAGCAGAAGTCACCTGCCCAGGCTGAATTTGAAGAGTCCTAACTACAGGCCTCAAAAGGATCACACCTCTGTTTGTTTCTCCTGTGACCTTGTGCCTTCTCCTTCCTGGCCACCGCCCGAATCAGGCCCAAGAACAATGTGCCCCGGGATTGCCTGGGTCCTTCTTCAGAGACCAGCTCGTTGTTTCCTGGGGCGGTCAACCTGACATTAAGTCCAGTCACTGAGCAACATTCCATTCACCTGGAGAAAGAGCCCCGGAAGCAGAAGCAATGTTCATTACCTACTTCTAAATTTAAAAACCAGGTTACAAAATCATATGTACGTTGTGATAGTGTTTTGGGAGGAAAGAATGACAATAACAGTTAATAATTGTTGAGGGCTTACTGTATGTCAGACACCGTGCTCCCTCTTCCATTAATCTTCAGAATGAGACACTGAGGCAGGAATGGCCTGAGGTGGGTGTAAAAACCCACTCAAGGTATAAGTGACAGGGTCAGGAATGAAACCCAGACTGACAGACCACACACCCTGTTCCCATCTCCATTTTACCTTTCAGCCTCCCTGGTCACTATCCTTTCAAGAATGCTTTTAAAATAAAAAGCCTTCGACAGAGAACTAGTTTCTCCCTCAGAGCAAAGGGCAGGCTGGCTTACTGGCCATTGGAAAAGATCTGCATTCCTTAAGCTCAGGCTTATTTTCTGTAATGCAGCCCACTGGCTGTCCAGGTGTCTCCTGGCCCTAGCAGTATCACACTCTGAGAAGCAGGGCTCAGGGAATGTGCTGCATATCGCTGGTACTCAAGCTGCTGCGACTGCTGTGAGTAATAAGCTGTCCATTGTCTCTAACCCAGGAGTCTCATGTCTTCTCCCAGCATCCATGAAACTCACAGCCTAACTCATTATATTGCAAGGAGGGTAACATTTGAGACACTTCATAGTTTGTGATGCTTGGCCAGTGGTTCTAAACATGACATAGTTCACTTTTCTCAGTCGGAGGGGCACTGTCCATTTTATTCACTCAGCTGAGGTCTCTCATCCTGTCATTATTTTCTTTTTTTGTGGATAATTTTGATGAATGGCAAGTGAAAAAAAAAGGGGGGTATACAAGTGACCATGGTCCATCTGCCGAAAGTAAATTAAGGAATAATTCCATCGGCCATGAGAAGGCAAGAATCATGGTAGCTCAAGGCTTCCTCATGAAAATGGTTAGGAATCAAAGGTACAGATAAATAGGAAATAAGGAATTGGTGGAAATTCTCTGAGGTAAAAAGAGCACTAAAACACCATTGTGTTTAGGAAGCATTAGTCAAAAGTTGCAGAAAGAACTTGAGAAAATAGAACAATAGCCTACATATGCCACTGAGAACACATCCTCACTGCAGGTGTGCCAGGAAGACCAACTATCACTGATTTCACATAGAGTTTCTATCCCCAGGAATGCATTTTCTAAATAGGATATGCCTTCATTCCATCATATGGCACAGAAAGACACGATAGAATTTGTAAACTGAAGTCTATTTCTGATCCCAGCCCTGCAATAGGACAAAAGAGCATGTATAAATGTGGCCATATTGAGATTTTTGTCCTAAAATATTGCTGGAGAAAAAAGTTAATTATAAGTTTTAGTCAAAAACATTTCACATAACTATTGCCTTTAATTTTTTTTTCCAGCTATGGGAAGTCATGACCATGTTACAAATAATAAGCTCTGAAAATAGAGCATTCAAGGAAAGAGTTTAGTAATCAAATGCACGATAAAATTAATTTGACGCAAATTTTCCAGTACAAACAATCACTGTGCTACCTGGTAACCAGGCATAAGCAAATCATGTAAATGAATGTAATTAGTATTAGTTTGATACAAAAGCCAAGAGTTTGCAATTCTTTTCTTTTCTCTCATTTTTAAGACCCTTCACTCTAACCTCATGCATGGGCACTGAAGAACCCAGAAGGGTACACAGCAAGGCTTCCATATTACAGTACCAAGATTTACTGGCTGGGAAAAGGCAGCCCAAATTAAGTTGCTTCTCTTAGCTGCTTCACCTAGGAATGGAGAACTGGTAACGCACTTCTGAAACAGCTGGGCTGCCCTCAAGCAGTGAGAGTGTTAGAAGGAGCTGATCCTGGGACTGAGTGGCAGTGAGACTCACACATACTCAGCCCAATTTTGCAAAAGCGAGGAGCAAAATTGGAAGTGGAGAGTGTGCATGACGATTGCCCTTGATGTTCTTAGATGAACTCTCGTTAGAGGCAGATCTTTGAAAGATAGTACGAGGTAGAAGAGGCAGGAGAATCTTAGTCTCTGGCTTCATCAGGACTAATTGGTTTTCCATTTACCATCTATAATGAAGTTTAGTATTACCTACCTACCTACCTATCTCTCTCCTCTCCACCCCTCCCCTCTACTCCCCTCCGGTCCTCTCCTCTCCACCCTTCTCCCTCTCACCTCCTTTCCTCCCTTCCCCTCCCTATTACATACTCATATTTTCATCCTTATTAAAACACATCAGCCCTGAATCTGGCCCCAGTCCCATACACACACATCTTCGTGACTGTCCACACCCTCATCAGACAGGTTGGTAAATGCTTTTCAAGAGGACCTTTTATTTTCCACAGTCCTCTCAGTTCCCTGAGAACTCAGAAGCCCTGCCTCAATATAAATGTATTCACACAAGGACTTTCTGAGGACTTACTGTCAAATCCCTATTCCTCCCATTTAAGGAGTTCCCTCCAGGCCTTCTCATTTTCTTAAAAAAATAATAGCTTTATTGAGAGGTAATTCACATACCCATTAAAGGTACAATTCAGTAGGTTTTAGTATATTCAAAGAGTTGTGCAACAATCACTCCACTTTTAGAACACTTTCATCACCTCAGAAGGGTGATGCCACTCCCAATTCTCCCCCAACCGTCCACCCTTCCACTCCCACCCCAGCCCTTGGCAATCACTGATCTATTCTTCTGTCTTAATGGATTTGCCTGTTCTGGACATTTGCATAAATGGAATCATACAATATGTGATGTTTTGTGACTGGCTTCTTTCATTCAGCGTAATGTTTTCCGTGTTATTGTACATACCAGTACTTCATTTCTTTTTATTGATGAGTAATATTCCATGTACGGATAGACCGCATTTTATTTACCTCCTCATCAGTTGATGGGCGTTGGGGTTGTTTCCACCTTTGGGCTCTCATGAACAATGCTGCTAAGAATATTCATGTACAAGTTTTTGTGTGGCTGTGTGTTTTCATTTCTCTTGGGTATATCTAGGAGTGGAATTGCTGGGTCATTTTTGACAAGATTGTGCTTGACCTTTTGAGGAACTGCTAGACTGTTCTTCCAAGCAGCTGTATCATTTTACAGTCCCACTAGCAGTGTCTGAGGGTTTCAGTTTCTCCACATCCTCACCAACACTTGTTACTATTTGGTTTTGATTTAGCTATCTAAATTTGAAGTGGTATTGCAGTGTGATTTTGATCTTTATTTCCCTGATGGCTAGTAATGTCGAACATCTTTGCATGTACTCATTCATCCTTTTTATATCTTCTTTGGAGAAAGTCTATCAATATATTTTGCCCATTTTTAATCAGGTTATTTATCTTTTATTACTGAGTCGTAAGAGTGCCTTCTATGTTCTAGATACAAATCCCTTATCAGATATATGATTTGCAAGGACTTTCTCCCTTTCTATGGGTTGTCTTTTCACTTTCTTGATGATGTGTCATTTGAAGCAAAAAGAAAAAAAACAACAACTTTTTAATTTTAATGAAGTCTACATTATCTGTTCTCCTTGGTTTTGTTTGGATGTGTAGTATGTCTTAAAAAAAATTGTGTGATCCAAGGCCACAAAGGTTTACACCTGTTTCCTTCTACCTTGTTTTATAGTTTTAGCTAGTACTTTTAGGGCTTTGATTTATTTTGAATTAATTTTTGTCTATTTTATAAATTTCGTATGGAAGTAGATGCTCTACCTGGATTTTCAGGTAACCAAAACTACCTTATGAAACTGAAGCCTTTTGAATTTGGGAGAAGAAGTTATAAGGTAGACTAGAAGAACCCTGTGACTGTAACACTTTCTCTTACAAAAGGTTACAGAGAGTGTCCATGGGCCAAGCCCAGCAATAACTATTTTCCTTTGGAGCTCTGGCTTGGCCATCAGCAGCTGCCATGCAAAGCTGGTGTTCAAGAAGGCTAGAGTCAAGCCAAAGGAGGCAGCAGTACAGCAAGCTGAAAAAGGGCTTTTCGCCGCAAAAATCCAGAAAGATGTATTCTTCCAGGTATCATTTTCAAGTTAGATGATGAGAATATTCCATTGGATAAGAAGTTGTTACCCAGACAAGTTTTCCTGGCCCCTCTGCTTGCCTGGCTAAGCATTTGGAGCTATCTCCAGTTATCTCCAACACTAATGCTTTACTTTTCAACTCTACTCAGGATCTTTACTCACCTTGGGTGCTTATTAAAAACCTATCTTCCTGGGAAGACTGGGCGGCTTAGTCAGTGAAGCGCCTGCCTTCAGCTCAGGTCATGATCTAGGGGTCCTGGGATCAAGTCCCACATTGAGCTCCCTGTCAGCTTCTCCCTCTCCCTCTGACCCTCCCCACCACGTTTGTACTTTCTCTCTCAAATAAATAAATAAAATCTTTAAAAAATATACCTATCTTCCTTGGTCCTGCCCCAGAATGGAAACTGTATGTCTAACAAGTAGCCCAGGTGGTTCTGGTGTAGGCCTTTCCTACACACTTTGGCAACACCATGCTGAAGATTATCTGAGGATTGTGAGTTATATTTAACTCTACCCTTTAGTGTGGCTTTCTTGTGGCCAGAGTGTCACCCACAACTGTGGAAAGGGGGTGAGGGTGCTAGGGGCTGGGGAAAGGAAGAATAAAGTGCCAGTACAAGAGAAATACGAAGAAAGAGTTTGGCAAAGAATATCTGGAAGCCTTTTGAAAATTCTCAGAGAGGATAGAAGGTGGAGACAACTCGCCATATCTGAAAATCACCTTTATTATTATTTAACTAATATCTTTCTTAATATCAACACATGTAATATTGCCCCCTCCTCTAGTCTTGTCCTGAGAAGTAGTATCCAGGTTAGTTTTTTGCAAATATACATTATAAAAAATATGTAAGTATTGACATTTTAAAAATCATCTGTGTGCTACTAAAGTCGTTACAGAGCTACCAGCGATCACAGCATATCCTTAGGAAAGCAGCCTTTTACTCTGGGAGCTTCTAGAGGGCAGAGGTTCTATTCATTCCCCTGGCAATTCCTTGTGATGCCCATTCTTCCTCTAGGACAGAGAAAGTTTTTAAAGAAACATCTCTTTTCCAGGGTCAAGATTAACCTCTTGCGCACTTTCTAAATAGGGGCTAGTTCCTCAGAGGTTGAGGGTCCTGAACAGTGTGATTGCTGAATTATGCACATACGTGATTGCCACTGTACAATGCAAACCTGCCGCAAATTAAAACTTAGTGCAACCTCCCCAGAGGGTATCGGAATTACCCTCAGTGCTCTGCTCTTTATTTCTTTACTTTAAAAGTTCAGCCTTTTAGGAAGGGCTTTAGAGTTTTAAAAAAAAATGTATATGGTATCCTGAACTGTATACATTCAAAATATTTAAAGGACGTTTTCTTGAAATAGAAAAAAAAAAGTGCAAATGTAACTTTTTGCAGGTTTAAGTTCTGTTAAACACATATAAAAGAACACATGTGTTCAGATGAATTTCAAATATGTCTTTATCAGTGGCTATTTCTCCTCCTCCAACATTCCATAATAAAGGAGGTTTTAAGGAGGCTGCCTGCATATGCAATAGTAATTTCATATCCCAGTCTTCCGGGAACATAATGCAATCATAGTTTGCAAATGCAAATTTAGGGGAGACACTAGGTTCAGTAAATAGAGATTTATGAGATTGTCTCATTAGTATTTCTTGGTAAGCAGGTATTACACAAAAGGGTGAAATGAAACCCTCTATAGCATTTTGAGCATCCTACTCATAATGAGATGCGTAAACATTGCAAATCGGGGAGACTATAATAATGTTTTACATACTAATAGGTTAAGTTCAGTCCCATTTATTATACATTTGGTTCTATTTGTTGCTTGAGTGCTGTATTCATGCCAATCACCATTTTTCAGGACTTAAAATGGAAGCATCCATTTCTTTTCCTGGCTTAATGTTTTCATAGTGCCAGTTGAGTAAACATCTGCAGGGAAGACGCATATGCTTTAGGCAGAGCAGAAATCTTGTATTTTTATCAAAGTGCTAGACCCCTTTTGTTTGCATAGCCAAAAGGAAAAAAAGTATCTCTATGTACTAAAAACACACTGGGTTGTAAAACCCAGAAGAGTATGCTTTCTTTTCTTTTAAAAGATTTTATTATGTTTTGCAATATATACTTATGTATGATGAGCATGGTTTCAGAAAGCAAAATACCCCACCAGGACCAAACCAGGCCAATTGCTTACAGAATAATGCAAACGCATATAAGATTCAACTTTCTATACTTTTCTTGGCAGAAAAATCATTACTATCCCAAGGACATTGTTGATTTCTTTAAAATTTGCTTACCCTGGATACTTCAGGGTATGTGTGCCCAAACAAATAAAAATGTTCATGTCTGGGACTGTTCTTTCTCTCATATCTTTCAGGGAAAGTCCTAACTAGTGTATAGTTTCATCAGGTCCTAAAAAATAGCTAACTCAACTTGGATACACAATTCAGAAGAATCAAAATTGAAAGTAAGATCCTTATTTGTATAATGACTTGTGTGACAGAAGAGCTTCACTGAGAAATTACACTAGGCTATCTTTGCTCAGCAACAGGCTTGAGAAGGAAGAAAGTGAGTGGCATTGGGCCCTCCACTTCTAAAGATGCTAAGGACTTCCCTTTTCCAGAGCAGAAGTACAAAGCCTTTGGATTTAGTCTACCATGTATTAATTCTGCATCTCCAAAAATGTAGAACTAGATTACCTGAGAAGGGGAAGGGATTAAAGGAGCAGGTGAGGAAGGGTAGAGAGGCAGTCAGTTTGGAAGGGTTAGGGATGGATGCCTCTTCCAAACAGCATTTCCAAGATGGCAAGACCTCCAATGAAGAGTCTATGTGGAGCCACATACTGAACACCATGCACCTGGTCTTGTGGTCCTCAATCAAGACCGCAGCTGTCAGGGACTGTATAGGGACTATTAGGAGCCTTCCAATATGAGAGGCTTTCAACAGGATCCTCTGCAAAGTGGAAAAAGTAGATCCACTGGCTTGGATTATCAAGCTTGAGTTTTTATACTTTACTGATGCCAGCACTATGGCTCTTGTCATATCTTTCCTAACCAGTAAGATATCTTAAATACAACTAATATTGCTCATTAAAAATGATTTCTAATATCTCTTTTGTTACCATACCAATTTCAAGAGGTTGATTCAGATTAACTTACGCCTACACCACACTCTTCAAACCTAAATATTTCCACGTAAAGTACCACAAATCCAATATAACATTGTGGCTTCAAGAGAGTGGGTGCCAGCCCCAGCAGCATCTCTTACCTTCAACTAGACACCACAGGTTCATGCAGGGATCGCCAATGGACTGATGACTGGAGGCCTTTCCCCCCAATTTCTTGGATTTCTTAAGTCCCTACATTTCGTTATCCTCTGGATTTTGAAGCCCCAGGGAAGGGGGACAGGCTACTCAGAAATTACATTTGTATTCCTTGACCCAACTAATTTTGTGTTTAAGCTAAAATTAATTGGATTTTTTTTTTTTTTAAGAGCGATGTGGCATTTCTTGTGCTCAAGTGTTAGGACCCAAATTCACATCTATTACATTGGTTTAATGACTTTCTCCCTCACTAGACTGTAAACTTCTTAAAGGCTAGGATGAAATCTGTTTTATTCAGCACTGTATTCCACACCACATTACATATTCTCAGTAAATATTTATAGAAAGATGGGAGAGGGAAGGAAGTAGATGAAGGGAAAGGTGGGGGAGAAAATGGGTGGAATAGTGTTAAAATAGAACTGCCGTAACTCCCCCTCTAGTGCGCCTCATCGTCCACTGTGAAGATTTCAACTTCAGGGCTCCATGCAGACTTCCTCCAATATGTCACAGGCCCAGGGACATCTCTAAGACTAGATAAGGCACCAGAATGGAGAAACTACACAATAGTCCTGTCTTCTCAAGCTAAAATAAATTTCTACGTCTAAAAATACTCAGGACAAATAGTGTGCTAAACCATAAATCAAGAGCTGACAGCCACAGGTGCCAGGCTCATGAAGGCTGGGAGGCGGCTGCAAGGTCTCCTAGAACAACACTGTCCCTTACAGATGAGAAGAACTGAGGTGCGGGGAGGCTGACGAGTCTCTACGGGCACAGCAAGGATGATAGCTGATGATTTTTAACCCGTAACCTCATTCCTTTGAACTAGTCCATGCTCTTCTCACCATATGAAGTTCTTGGGATGGGTTTCTTCAGAAGAATGGCAGAAAGGTAAAGGTTAGGAGATAGAAGTTTCAAACATCAGGGTGGCAAATACAATGGAATGTAAAAACTGATGGAAGGGCATATGGCAGAGTGGGAGGCCTGAAATCCCTGCTTTGTAATGTCTAAGGCTCAATAAAATATAGCAAAATCACAGATAGATGATGGAGAGGTAGATAATTTGAGTACCTCAGGCTGCCAGAAGCTGAGAACATATTCTGCTAAAGTCTGGAACAAGAATCTAGGAAGGTAAGTGAGCTTGGAAGCCACTGGTGTGCAGTCTGTGGGGTGTCGTTGATGGTGGGGGAGGCTCTGAGTGAGTACCGTGAGAGGGTATATGGAAACTCTGCGTATCTCCCACTTTATTGTGCAGGAAGCCTAAAATTTCCCTAAAAAATAAAGTCCCCTATTTTTTTTAAAAAAAGAGAAATCATGAAAGAAAAAAAAAAGCTCAGTTGATGATTTAAACAGCAGATTAAACATAGATGAAGAGAGAATTAACCAAAAAGAAATTACATACAGTATAGCATAGAGACCAAAAATACACACACGTATACTTCACATATAGAAATAAAGTTCAGGGGCGCCTGGGTGGCACAGCGGTTAAGCGTCTGCCTTCGGCTCAGGGCGTGATCCTGGCGTTATGGGATCGAGCCCCACATCAGGCTCTTCAGCTATGAGCCTGCTTCTTCCTCTCCCGCTCCCCCTGCTTGTGTTCCCTCTCTCGCTGGCTGTCTCTATCTCTGTCAAATAAATAAATAAAAAATCTTAAAAAAAAAAAAAGGAAATAAAGTTCAAATTTATAGGGGGTATGATGAGAAAGACCAAAATATGTTTACTTGGAGTTGCACAAGGAACAGAGATTATAGAAAGAATAAAGGAGACGCAACCTTTGAAGAGACTGTGGGAAGAATATTCCATGCATTCTCAAGTCAAGAAGCACCACCAAACAGGATAAATAAATGCAAAGACACACCTAAACACATCATAGTGAAACAGGGGAAAGATACCTGGGGTAGAGAGACTATCTTAAGAGCAAGGAGGAACAAAAGAAATCATCTACAAAGGAGAGGCAAGTGGACCATAGCTGACTTTTCAACACCAGCAGTAGACTAAATTCTTCAATGTGCTGAGAGAAAATAAAGAAAAGTGAACCTAAAACTTCAGGCTCCAAAAAACTGCCAAACAGGAATAAAGGAGAAATAAAAATATTTTCAGAAGAACAAAATCTCAAATTCTCCATAAACAATTTCTAAAGTATGTACTTCAAGAAAAAGGCAAATTTTCCAGAAGGCAATCTGAGATAAAAGAAGAAATGCTGATAAAAATAAATCGTATGATAATGATAAAGGCAACTCTAAACAAACATTGACAAAATAAAACAGTGTCAACAATACTGTGTAATTTGTAGTCCAAAGAAGATGAAGCTAAAATACCAGTAGAAGCCCAAATGGCTTGAATTCAGAAAGTAAGAATTATGGCTTTCAAAATTTTAAAGGTCTTGTATTTTTGAAAGAAGAAAAGCATGTTCAGTAATATACAGGTTACTTTATTAAAATTTCAAGTGTAAATATAAAATTATAGAGGCTCACCAAAGCCAGAGTTGTTCTTTAAAAGCCTCGAGCAAGAAAATATCAAAAAGTAAAAATAAAAACAATATTAGGAATGAAGCCAGATACAATGCCAGATAAGGAAAAAATTTAAAAGACAATAAAAATAATGACGCTTTTATTAAAATAAATTTGAAAACAAACAAAATGAAAAACTGTAGAAAACTATCTTGCCAAAATAGGAAACCTTCATAGTCCCGTCCTCTAACACTAAAGAAATCGTATCAATAATTAAATCTTACCCCAAAGAAAAGATTAGACACGTACGATATTTTCAAATATTCCAGAATCAGATCTTTCCAATTTTACTCAAAACTTACCATAGTGTGGAGGATGGGGAATGGGAATAGTCATCAAGCTTTGCTAAAAAGGTAGTATAATCTTAATACAAAATTTAGATAAAGCTGGTTAAAGGCAGGAAAACTATAGATAGTAGCATTTACAAATGTAGATGCAAAAATCCTGAACAAAATATTAACAAACCAAATCCAGAGTGAATACTAAAAAAAATAATAAAAATAACAATTTGCCAAATTGTTTTTTTTCCTAGAAATGCAGGAGTATTTTAACACGAGAAAATTTACCACATTAACAGATTAAAGTAGAAAAACTATACAAGCATCACAACAGATACAGAAAAGTATTTGATAAAAAATACTATATTTATTCTTACTAAAAACTTTTAAGCAAATGTGGCATAGAAAATAAATTCTTTTTTTTAATTTTAATGTTTTTTTATTATATTACGTTAGTCACCATACAGTACATCCTGGTTTCTGGTGTAAAGCTCGATGATTCATTAGTTGCGTATAACACCCAGTGCACCATGCAATATAAATTCTTTAATAAATGATAACTACTAAAAAGTCTTCAGCATACATCATATTCCACAGTGAACATTTCCCTTGTAGAGGCATCTTCCTAATAATCAGAAACAAGACAAAATAGTACTCCTAAATATTCCTGATTCCTTTGTAATCAGGAATAAGAAATAAATATCTGCTCTTTCCCTCCCTCTCTTTTATACTGTGCTGACTTATGTAGGAAGATGAGATTAAGAAATATAAAGTATAATAATTGGACAGAAAGAAAAACAACTGTCATTATTTGCCAATGTTATGATCTCCTACATGGGAAAAACTACACTAATTTTTAGAAGTAATAGAGAGTTCTGCAAGGAAGTTATATAAAAGGTCAACATACAATAATAATTGCATTTTCATGCATTAATAATAAGCACTTAGAAAATGGAAGTTGTTTAAAGTTTTCCTTGTTCATTTCACTGCTGGTGCTATTTTTCTTTATATTTTAAGCTTTTGAAAGTAAAGGGGAAATATTGAGAAAATAATCAAAACACAGATGTAACATTGATGGTGACCACAAAAACAATATCTAGGACTAAATCTAACAAAAGTAGAAAATAACCTTAATGAAGGAAGTCACAAAATTTTCCTTTGAAAGTCATTAAGGAATACCAAAATAAAACAGAAAGTCATGTTCATGGATATGGAGACTCAATATCATAAAGATGTCAGTTATTCTTCGGTTGATCTAATGGGGTTACCAACCAGAATCCCTGTTCCAATAACCCAAGCCCCAGATACAGCAAAGTAATTAAGACCAGCTCATTGCACAGGAGACAAGGATTACATCTATGACCTTCCTATCCTCTAGGCAATGGTCATCACATTTCTCTGTGTGCAACCATTCTGCATGTTTCTATTATGGCTGTGGTGACCATTCTTTCTAACCTGAAGCCCAGGCACGACATTTAGTGCAGGATTTCTCAACCTTGGCACCATTGACATTTTGGACCAGATAATTCTTTGTTGTAGGGGGCTGCTCTGTGCATGGTAGGATGGTTAACAGCATCCCTGGCCTCTACTCACTAGATTATAATAGCATCTACACACAACACGTCCCACTTGCAACCACCATAAATGTCTCCAGACATTGTCAAACATCCCCTGCAAGGCAAAATCACCCTCTACAGGTTTAGCATACAATGTGACAATGGGTACATTTCCTATGGACTTTCTCCTCTATTCACATGTCTTTCCACTGGACTTTTATCCAAATAGGACATCCCAGATGCAGAGAATCAGGAATCAGCAACATGCAAAGCCAGAACACAAAAAAGGAATGCCTTTTAAAACTGTAAGGGGAAATGAATTCCAACTGTGGCTAGAATGCTAATGATCATAATATTCTTGTTTCTCCTCTTCTTCTGGAACATACAAGTAGAATACATTTCCCAGCCTTCTTTCACTGAGATAGTCCATGTGACTATGTTTTGACAAGTGATATGTGGGTGAAAGTGAAAGCTACTTCCAGGCCAGGCCTATAAAACCTTTCAGAACATCCTCTGCATTCTCTCCCTTGTCGCCTGGATGGATGCAGAAGTCCCAGTGGAGGACTCCAAGCCCCAGTGCAGTCTCCAAATGGAAGAAACCTGGGTCCCTAAATCATGTAAAAAAAAAAAAAAAAAAAACTCTCCAATAAATAACTGCACTTAACAATGAATAAAACAAAACTTTATATTGATTCACTGAGATTTGAGGGTTTGATACAACAGCGTATTCTAACTAATGCAGCTCCTTGGAATTTTGTACCCATACAAACCATCAATTAAATGGGCAAATAGGAAGGAGGAAAAAGCAAGTAAATTTCAAAAACTTACCTCCTCTGAAATCTTTTCTCAGAAAAGCAAGTAGAGCATATACTCCATCAAAATAAGGGAGTAAAACAAAGAATGAAGTTGTAGACTCCAAACAGCTTGCAATCAGATCCAGGAGTCAAATGAAGAGAATTCTCAGGGTGGTGGTGAAAATTCTTGGTAAGATGGCTGGGCAGCAGACTAAGAGAGCAACCAAAAAAGATGAGAGCAGGAAGACAGAGGCTGCTGCTGCTGCTGCTTCTTTTTCTTCTACTTCTTCTTCTTCTTCTTTTTAAAGATTTTTATTTGACAGAGACAGCGAGAGAGGGAACACAAGCAGGGTGAGTGGGAGGGGGAGAAGCAGGCTTCGCAAGGAGCAGGGAGCCCAATGTGGGGCTCAGTCCCAGGATTATGGGATCATGACCTGAGCCAAAGGCAGATGCTTAACAACTAAGCCATCCCAGGCGCCCAGGACAGAGGCTTCTGAAGGGACCCTTAGATAAATGGAATTAATAGGTTATCTGAAGTCTTTGTTTTATACTGGTAGGTTTTATATAGTTCTACCAGAGAGTCTGGAGTTACATTAGTGATTAAACACAAAACCTGAGGCAATTGGGGGCACATGGGTGGCTCAGTTATTTAAGCATCCGACTCTTGATTTCGGCTCAGGTCATGATTTCAGGGTCAGGATTGAGCCCGTAGTTGGGCTCCTCACTGGGCGTGGAGACTGCTTGGGATTTTCTCTCTCTCTCCCTCTCCCTCTGTCCCTCAACCCCCACCACCCCCCACCCCCGTTCTCACGCGCCCTCTCTCTCTTAAAAAACAAAACAAAACTGTGGCAATCGACTCCAAGGAAAAGAAAAAGCTGAACAAAAAAGGAAATATAATCATGATACACTTTGACATTTAGCTGTTACAGTGTTTATGTAGTCATAGCAATGTATATTCTGAACACTGACTTATGCCCAAGTTATTACACGTCTATATGGAAGAATGCAAAGAGGGACACTCTCCAGGGGACTGTGAGGGGACAGGAGGGGGAATTCATAAGACAAGCAAGTTCTTGTCTTCCATAGTAGGAAGTTCCTGAATAATGTTTACAATTGAAAAATCAAGACATAGCAGTGTAAACATATTATTTAGAAATATTGAGGCAAATTGCTCCCCCCCAAAAAAAGAAATAACAACTAAGCAGAATGGAAGTGGTCGCTTATGGGAGAGAAATCAGGGGCAGAAAAGTTGGGAAAGTGCTGGTGTTCTTTGGTATTAGCCACTTAGTATTATTTGATATATGTCAAAATTACCTTGTTTAAAAATTAGATTTAATATTTAGGAGATGAAAGAAGGAAGGAGAAAGAAAGAGAGAAGAAAATAAAGAAAAGAAAGAACAAGAGGAAAGAATGAAAGAAAGAAAGAAAAGAAAAAAGAAAAAGAAAAGAGAAAAGAAAAAACAAGTTGGGCAATTCATATAAGAAATAGTAATAATGATACAAAAAATTATTTACTTTCAAATCAAAGAAATGGAAATTAAAATAAGATACAATTTATTTTAACCCGTAAAACTAGAAAAGGTTTTTAAGAAAAGGAAAGAAAGATCGCTATTCAAAGATGGGCGTGGGAAACACTCCCCCTGCCACATGAGCTTGCCTAGCCTCCCAGGAGGCCAGTCTGGCTTTCTGCACTCTCCCACTCTGCCAAGCCCATTCCAAACGTGCACTGCAGATACTGTTTATAATCCGTGACTCTTCCCAGCTAAGCTTGAACTAGAACTTCAGGATCTTACTCAATACAACCCTCAAGATAGTCATAACCAATTGATCAGAATTAATATGTAAGATTAAACAAAACTATTTGCCATCCTGGAATAGAAATACAAAGATAATATTGTCTTACCCAAAATTCTCTAGTAGAACTCAAAGCTAAAGATTTTGTGCTAATGCTTTGTCAGAGGCACAATCTTAGTAAAGCATTAATGAAGGAAAAGGGGAAGTGAGTCAGGGAAGGAGGGACAGCAAATACATTGGTGTGTTATCAAGCAGTACAGCTGCTTGCTCAAACAAAACCTCTCCAGGGAAGTGACATGTAACACTGCTCCTCAGAACAGTCCATTAAGTGCAGGAAGGATGAACAACTTCTCTGTTCGTCCCTTCCTCTCTTCCTCTCACTGGTCAGAGTCCACCCCACAGGACATTAGCCCTCACCCCTTTCTAGACTGTATTACCTGACCTCTCCAGACAGCCCCTGTGAGTGCAGTGGCCTCTGTGGATACAGTCCAGCCAGAGACCAGGAACAGCATCCCTCCTTCCGGGTGGCAGGAGCAATGGTGGTCATGAGAGTTGCCAGGTGGCTGCATCAGGGAAGCAAGGCAACCAGGACCAAAAAGATTCAGGTGGTGCATAAACTAGGTTTGATACAAGTATGATCCCATTTTTGCAAAAATGTTTAAAGTCTGTAAAATATAGATATTTACAGGTATACATTT
The DNA here is from genome assembly GCF_017311325.1 of Ursus maritimus. Taxonomy (NCBI): domain Eukaryota; kingdom Metazoa; phylum Chordata; class Mammalia; order Carnivora; family Ursidae; genus Ursus; species Ursus maritimus. The sequence goes on along the minus strand of NW_024426663.1, from coordinate 33,746,973 downwards.
GCATAGGAGAATCCGGAGCAATATGCACAAAAACATTTATAGAGGTTACATCTGAGTGGTTTTTTTTTCTTTTTTGCTTATCTATATTTTTTAGATTTGCTGAAATAAACTTTTATTTCCTGTATGAAATGAAGAAGGAGAGATAAATCCTTTAAACTTTAGAGTATAATATTTAATAAATCACAGCAAAATTTAAAAGATGGTGCTCATTAACAAAATGTAAAATTAAAAATGACTTTTAAGGAATTTTTGTAATATGCCCAAATATGTATTGAATAATGAATATCAAATAGAAAAATGGACAAATGGAATAAATAGGAAATCCATTTAAAAAGTATGTATATGTATGAAAAAATTATTACAGTAAAAACCACAGAAGACCATTTTTTAACCCCTCAAACTGACAAATATGTTTAAATGATAATACCCAGTTTGGCAAGGGTAAAGGAGAAAACTTGTCATGCATTGACGGTAGGGATGTAAAGTTTATATACCCTGGAGAACAATTTAGAATACATAGTGTTATGGACTAAATTGTGTGTTTCCACTCCCTCCCCCCACCAAAATCCATATGTTGAAGCCCTCACGCCCGATAATGCTATAGTTGGAGATAGAGCCTTCAAGCAGGTAATTAAATGAGGACATAAGGATGGGACCCTAAGCCAATGGGATTAGTGTCCTTATAAGAAGAAGAAAGAACTGAACTCACTCTATCTCCATGTGCACAGAGGAAGGGCCATGTGAGGACACAGCAAGATGGCGGCCATTTGCAAGCTAGGAAGAGACACCTCATGAGAAATCCAACCACTGCTGCCACCTTGATCTTTACCAGTTAAGCTGAAAAGGTCGAGAAATGTGAAATGAGTTTCTCAATGTTACATAGCTAATAGCTATTACATGTAGGACTGAGAGCTATTTATGCATGAAGAAATAAGGTCATCATAAAGAATGGGGGAGTCAAGACATATGTGGCAAGTCAAAAAGACTGAGCAGGCAGTGGCAAGGATGTTAAAGAACAGCTAACACGAGAGAAGCTGTGAAAAAATAAATTCCCATTGTCGAAGCCTACAGTATTTGTGTACGACTTTGGGCAAGTTCCTAATTGCTGAATTTCTCACTTTCCCCATCTATAGAGAGGGAATGATATTATCTACCTCACAGGACTGCTTTGAAGATTAAGTCGGATACTGAGGTCATTATAATTAAGGGTTACTCTAAGTGGTAGCCGCAGGATGGGTACTTTGGACTCAGAGAGCCGAAGGATTTCAGACAGGGTCCACCCTTGAGCAAGTCATTTTACCTCTCCCACCTTCAGTATTTTGTCTTTAAAATGAGAGCTTCGGGGCGCCTGGGTGGCACAGCGGTGAAGCGTCTGCCTTCGGCTCAGGGCGTGATCCCGGCTTTCTGGGATTGAGCCCCACATCAGGCTCCTCCGCTATGAGCCTGCTTCTTCCTCTCCCGCTCCCCCTGCTTGTGTTCCCTCTCTCGCTGGCTGTCTCTATCTCTGTCCAATAAATAAATAAAATCTTTTAAAAAAATAAAATGAGAGCTCCTACTAGCTGAGCTCAAAGTACCCTTGTGGCTCAAACCTTGTAGGAGGAAAATCTGCATCACATCAATAACGGAGGTATTGTGGCTTTAAGCAGTATAAAAAAGAGAATGTAATAAACTGCATCCTGATGCCTGGCTCCTCTGGAGCTGAGTAGTCATTGCCAGCCTTCTGTGTTAGAGGAGATTTTCACATTAAACGATGCCATTGCCCACGTGATAGTTTTCATAACCACTGGTTCCAGACACACATCATGATAAGAGCTACTAAGCATTTGGCACTGCTCTTAGATTAATTTTTATTTTAATTAAACCCAACAGCAACCTCATTCACTTGAAAAATAGTAACACATGGGAGACACTTCCTTCATCTCACTCTCAGGCCTTGCTTGGTGGCCCTTCTCCTCTCACAGACCCCCAGACTACTCCAAGACCCATGACTTAAGAACCACTCAGAGGGCAATTTGGGAACTACGAGGATGTCTTCTCAAGGCTTTACCTACAAGTGAAGGAGAAAAATCTTTTCTTTCAGCATCTGTCTACAGTTTGACACTGAGCCAAAAGGTTCAGTGTGCTTGTAGCCTCTGGGGAGACTTCTCCTGGTTGGAGTGTCAGGCGACAGTTAGACACCTGTGCAGCTCCTGGGCATCCGTGGGGCCTACCTTTGAGGGGAGTAATCCACCCTGGACCCAAGAGGCCTTGCCCTCCTAGAGCCGGAAGCATGAAAAGGTGACAGACCAAATGGCTTCCTCCTTGGATAATCTTCACCATCAAAGACAGACATTACCCTTCATTCCATGAAAGGCACTCCCCTTGAACTGAAATCATATTGTTCATTGTGATTTTGGTACAGAAAACACTGGAACCTGTGCTTGAAATACACAGTTTCCAATCACTGTCTCTTAGTCTCCATTTCCTCACCTAAAAAAGGAATGAAAATAATGCCAAATTCAATGAGTTGTTGTTAATAAGATCATTAAAAAGCTCTCAATAAACTCCAAAGTGCTATGGAAATGTCAATTATTATTACTAGTAGTATCATGTAATTTTTCAAGTTAAAAAATACTTGTTCCTCTCTCTCCACAGAAATCTGGCAACCCAGATAGAGTCTTTTAACAGCATACAAAAATGACCAGTTTAATCCCTAGCAAAAACCCATGCCCACCGCCAGCCTGTCAAAGGTGCCTTCTGTGCATAAGAATGATCTATAGAAGCCCGAAGGTTGATTATAAAATCTCAAGTGTCTGCTTGCCTCGAGCCATTTTAGATGAGCTATTCAAAACGCATCCAAGTAATCAGTTTGCTCTGATAGACAGGAATAACAAGGAGGAGGGCTTGATTTCCCCTGTTGAAGACGAGGCATACCCATTGTTGTCTACCTTTCCATAGATCACATAGCCAGCTCTTTGTTCTTACTTAACAATATGGCTTGAGGCTTAAAATTTGTGTTCAAATTTCTATGCTAGGGAAGACGATGTTAGTTACTTTGCAAAGAACTCCAAAAACTCACAGGCAGAAATGAAACCAACCAACTCAGGGGGTCTGCAGTCTTTTCTAGAATTTAAGGGCATATTTATATTTTTAGAAGGGAATAATTACTTTATATGCATATGCAAAAGTAAGTTCATAAAAGTAGGATCTTCCTAAATGCATCATCAAATATTAACTTTGGTCTTGTCTGCTCTTTCTTAATGAGGGAACACTTTCAATACAAATTATTAATTAATACCAATTAAAAGCCCAAAGCATCTTGTTAACTGGAACTTCGGGGCACTGGGTATCTCCTAGTGGTCAGAAGTCATCATGATATGCTGACGGAGCACAGAATTCAGACCTGGGTTGACTGTGTGTTATGTCAACTCGAGGAAGTCTGTGTCATTTATTGAGTCTCCATTTTTTTCATCTAGAAAAATACGAGTAAAAATTCTTCCTAACAGAATGAAATGAGAAAACGGAGGTGAGAACGTTGTCATTATTACAGAAATGTTAGTGATTGTTGTTGCTATTATTGGCAAGCTCTGAGGACAAGAAATTTTGGCCCAATTATTTTTGGTGGCTCAAATGCAGTGATTGATACTGACATTATTGCCACTGCCCTCACCACCTCAGGGCAGTGTGAACAACCTTAGGAAAAAGATGGGTGTATTCTGAAATATTTACAGATGAAATGATATGATGCCTGGGGTTTGCTTTGCAAGTGAAAAAGCAAGTTGTGAAGCAATATAAACTATATGCTTCCTTGGAGATAGACATAAATATAAAAACAGAGATGAATATAGATACATAGAGAGGCAACAAAAGCATAGATGCAGAGATGAATGTAGGTATAATGTCTAATAATACACAGTGATTATATCTGGTTGTAATAAGTGGAGAGTTTTTTCCCTTCTTTGTAACATATCTATCTTTTCCAACCCCTTTATAATGATCACTTTTATTTCTATAATTCTTAAAATGTGTATTTTTTTTCATTTTTTATTTTGTTTTTCAAAAAAGATATTAGAAAAAAATTTTTAAGTTGCAATACTCATGATAAGAACGTGAAGCACTAACTCTGTACTCTGTCATAAAACTAACAAGACCTCCTGGTAATTTTAGCTTCACACAGGCTGTTCCGTCCACTTGGACCTTTCTCCCACCTCCAAAATCCATTCTGTCTCACCTTCACATAAGTGTCTAAATGCATCTCTTCAGAAATCTTCTAGCTGGTCTCTCAGGTGAAGCTCGTTGACTTTGTTCATAGTGCCTGAATTTTATAATTATATATTCTTTTGTTTGTTTCCTTGTTTGTTGTTGGTCTCACTTGCCCGTGAGACTGAAAGTGCCAAGAGACAGACTATGGCTATTTTCTTTATCACTGTAAAGTCAGTGCCTAGCATAGAGCTTGATGCATAAATATATAGTGAATGAATGAATTAATGAACGAACCAGGATCCATGCAGGAAGGCAGGTGTCTTCACCCTGATAGATCCAGGTACATCTGACTCTGAAGGTGAGGATGGAGATTAAGTCAACAGGCATTGGAGGGCTGGCATATCAATAAATATTTGCCTGCTGAACTAGAAATGAAACCCAAAGTGGTCATGAGTGACTTCCCTTTAAACTCAAAGGACTCCTCAGGGCAATGCTTACTGGAAAATTCTAGAGCTAAAACAGACCTTTAAAATCAAACTCTCTTCTGCAGACGGGGGAACTGAAACCAGAGAAATCTCACTAGGCTAGGAGCCCTAGTCCCTGGTCACACCTGCCAGGCCAGCAACTGCCCCTCATTGACCCCAGTGACACAACAATATAACCCAGACATTCACAGCCTGATGGCCCCAGAGCTGCTTCTTGGTGTCTGCTGGCACAAGGAGTCCGAGAGTAAATGAATAGACTTCCTTTTCTAATGTCCTTTTTTATAAGTTGTTTACTACATAAAATACAAATTCCTATCTAGTTTGACATCAACATTCCTTTAGTTGTAGAGTTATCTCAAATCCCAACGAATATGAATCTCACTTCCTCATTTTCTCCCTAGACTTGATCACATCAACTCGCCTAGTGTCCCTCAGAGCCAGGTCTGGATTTAATCATCACTTTCCTCTTGGCATTTAATAAATATATCACATGTAGTGATGATTACATTTATTGAGTGCTTATTATCTGCCAAGAACTACTTGAGACACTTCACATGTTGTGATCACAACAACCCTATAAGAAAGGTGATATTACGTCCATTTTCAATGTGTGAACTGAGACAGAGAGAGCTTTAAACAACTTGCCTAATTAGCAAGCAGTGGAGCTGGAACTGGACCCAGGCAATCTGGCTCCAAAAAGCATATTTATAACTACACATGGTTTGGGGGAATTTTCGTTTTGTTTACTCTTTGTTTAAATCAAATACATGTTTATTTCTGTGTTGTGCATTATAGCACCGGGGTACATGATCCAGGACTGTAGGGAAGAATGTTCTTTCCTCAACATGTGGCTTTCATCTCTATATGCAAGGCTGTCACTCAGCTCATTGCCCCTTCCCAGGCAGGGAATGTGGGAAGAGGAGAAAGAAGGCAAATAGCTTCCCCCTCTCCTAGCAACTTTTCAATTTGAAAAATGTCAAACCTACAGAACAAAATAGAAAGATTTTTTTTAAAAATGGAACTAAGAACCTTTTAGCTAGATTTTCCAATTGTGGATATTCTGCCATTGGTTTTCTCTTTCTTTATTTAATTAGGATAATGCTGAAAGTTACACAAAGTAATATTTCTTACAATATAAAGGGAAGATCAACCAGCCAGTTAGAAACCTTACAAATGGAAACAATTGATTTGATGAAATGTTGTGGGTGGTTTTCCTTTTTATTCCCTTTATTATTAGAATGCTTGCCTTACATACACACATAAAAACACAAACTAGAAAGAAGATTTTTAAAGGATAAAAGCATCAACACCACAACAACACGAACCTTGCCAGCCCAGCCTCTCCATACAATTGAGAGACTAAGAAGATGATCACCTGGTGGGATGGAAACAGAATGGACTTCAGAACTCGGTACAAACCCCAGCTGCGTCCCCTGCTGAGCTGTGCGATAGGGCGATTTTTAGCCTTTTGAGGCCTGTTTCCTCATAGGTAAAAATGTGAGGACTTTCTACAAATCTAAATTGCCGACGATTCTAGGGTAGAACCTATGAGTGAGGCTTTTTAACAAGTCCAGTGTAAGTGGTCCACAGAGCATATTCTGAGAGACAGTGAGTAGGAAGGGTGCTAACTAAAGAATCTGGAATGGGGGAAGAGGCCCCAAACCCTTGACATTGTCTCCTTAGCTCTCTCTTCCCCCATCCCTGCTGCCTATAGCCTTATCTTCTCTCACATGGAGGGCTGCACAAAATTTTGCCTCTCTGATTCGAGTTTGGTCTTCTCCAGTTGAACTCCTCCTATACCCACCCTGTACCCCACCCCAGCTCACCTGAGTTTTCCCACCAGTGTCCCACAGAAAGCTTCTGCTACACACAGCCCAGTCAGTCCTCCTGGACACCATCAGGACCTACAACACCTCCCACTTGGCCTCACCCTCTGCCTCCTGTTCAGAGCCCAGCTCAGGTTTTCTTCTTGCAAGAAACGCCCCACTCCAGCCACCTGGAGTTCTTCCCTCTACCTTGCATTTAATTCTACCTTGCATTTTTCTCTCTGCCTAGCCCCTTGTTTTATTCTGGGCATCATTAAATGCGCTGTGAGCTCCCTCAGAACGGAGCTCAACATTCACCTTCCTCTTATTCTTTGTGACACTTAGCATAGTACCAGACACATAGTAGGTGCTCAACTCAACCTGTACTGGCAGCCTGACTATTTCGATGACTTATTGAGGAAGACGAGAAGAAATAAACAGTGAGCACGAACGGAGGGCCTCTTGTAGTCTGATGAGCCCACACAGGGCCCCTTGAGTATGGCTGAACCAGTCTTCAAGGGTGTTTTAAATAATGAGCTGTATTTGACTGAATAAAAGTAGAGCTCAAAATAAAATCTGAAATAAATGAAAAGTAGTTGGTAAACAGCTGCTGTCACATGCTCTGTTGTGTCCTTGATGAGTTTCAATTAAAAATAGACCTAATACATTAAAAAAAAAAAACCATGGTGAATTCCCTTTATTGTCCCTTTAATGTGTTACTAAGGAGTTATTGGTATCATTTCATGGCTCCAGCACAAATGCCTCTAGGATTTATTGCTAGGTTCACATCTCTGCTCTTTTATGGATTTCTTCCAAGAGGGGCTTGAATACGGGGCTCCCATTATATGTCCCTTGTGGTTGGTTGGCTAGAGCTAGCTGCATCAGCAAATGGCAATAAGGCTCACCAAGGCAACAACTGTTCCTCACCAGTGTAGTTTGATTTAGAGCAGAATGTTTCCAGATGGGTTCTGATGTAACCCTTTTACTCCCATCTCCCGACAACGCTGAAACTGAAAAATCAATCACGGCCCCAGGTTTTATATGTTGCTGAGTTTTGCTGGGGGTAAGGGAGGGGGGTAAAAAAAAATACACGAACACGTGTATACCCATAGAAATATACATATACATTCCTCTGTAGACAAAAGCACATTTTGTAAATAACTAACAATGGGAGAAAGTCCCAGAAAGTGATAGGTGTGTTTAATAGAGACCAATTACAAATAAGTACTATCAGAAAAGACCTTATTTATTTAAGGGTTTAGAGACAGCTTAAATGACAAACTCTTAGTTTGTTATGTCAACAGGCTATCAATAAAAATCGGGTTCCCGGGGTCAGTAGAGTCACTAGTGCATTCATCAGTCCTGCTTCTTTAACCAGAGGCAGTCGCCAAATCTCATTAGCTGGCTCTGTCTCTGGGAGGAGGGAGATCATCTATCAGTAACGTTACTGCGTGACAAACCATACGAAAGAGAGCTTTAAATCTGCGGGTGCTCTAAACCCAGGAAGGAAAGGATAAATGTCCTTGGATATCAGCTCTAACAGCAAGAGAGTTTGCAGAAGGCAATCGGATGATTACATGTGGGTTGGGCTGTATGGCTGTTTTGTTTTAAATTAGCCAATGATTGCAAACTTCATATAGCAGACCTGACTTGCCCTTTCTGAATGTTTTCTAATCTCAACCTCCATAGGGGATCGCAAAATGAATGTTGTGAAATTAGCATGATTTTGGTGACACTGTAATCAGATAACTTTCTCCATGGAAATCCAACTCCTGAAGCACTAAACAGATGTGATGGGCTGTTCGCTGTGTATCTGGCTCTAAAAGCAGGCAACAGATACAATACATTTCTAATTATGTAAGTGACGGGGCAAGGAAGAACCATAATCAGACTTCCTTTCTTCATTTTAATACCCACAGGTGACTTTCTTTTAATAAAACCCACATGGCATTTGAGCAACATTTTATTCCGCCCATATCCAACTTGTATTTATCTAAACGATTACCAGTCAAATTGTGTCACGGACCCCACCTACCAGATGCTTGGCAGAAGTCTCAGTTCATTTGATTGTCCAGTTCATAGAACGGCACTTCTCAAACTAAAATGCATTTACAAATCACCTGGGTGTCTGGGTAAGATGCGGATTCTGACTCCCGAGGTCTGGGGTAGGACACTGAGAGTCTGCATTTCTAACCCACTCTTCAGTGATGCTGATGCTGCGGGTCTGAGATTCACACATTGGGCATAGATCACCTTAGTAATGTTCTCTAAAATTTCCAACAGGAAATATAAACACAGTTATGTAATTTCATGTAATTTGTTTCCTGAAAGATAAGGATGATTATGTTTAAAGAGAAGTCAATATTGGACATGAATTTTAAAACACAGTTGTCTTCTCCCTAAATGTTATCTCCATGGATAAACATCTTTTGAGAGCTCAAAGAGGTCCTTTAAGGTCAATGAATATTGACTTCAGGAAGTGATCCAAAACAGAACACAAACTGATTCATTTAAAGCAAAGCTTGAATCCAATACTTTTCCCCAGCTGCTCTATTGATGGCTGCTTGACTTTTTCTTTGCCGTAAATGTACATAAACAAATCGAAATATGCTCTCCTTATTTTAAAAACCTCTTCCCGAGAATAGGATTCAAGTTCATTTGCTCACCTACAACATCTGTTGTGCAACATTTATTTAAATAAGACATGCTTAAATAAGATTTCTGTTATATAAACTAATTCCCTTTGAAATTGATTACCTACTACAGCTTCAGCTGTGGAGATAAATGTCAAAGATCAGAATATTCTAGTTCACCTTTAATAATATTACGGCCCTGTACTTAATAACTACTTTCTTCTGAGGAGCTCATAATACCCCATATTCATCCTCCCACTAACCTTTTCTGAGCTTGGTAAAGAAGTGCATTCCTTTTATAGATCTGGATTTGCAAGGCTAATTCCTAAAGACTGTAATTTTTGTATAATTTGAGTAAGTAGATACAAAGTAGAATATAGTAATACCTTGGAGGTGATTCTCTTATTGAGCATAACTCAGTTTTCCAAAAGCATGGTTAATGGATTCACAGACACTAGCATAACTTCCTATGCACAAAAAGAACATTATGATAAAACAGCTAAATATGCTTACTCCACAGATATTTATTTAGCATCTATAATACTAATACTAACGATAATAATAATAATAAATGTTTATAATAAACTAGGGACTATTCTAAGCACTTTACACATCAATCAGTATTCTTTACAACAACTTACGTGATAGATACTAATATTATCCCTATTTCACAGATAAAAAAAGTGAAACACTGGAAGACTAAAACTTTACCCAAGGTTATAAAGCTATTAAGTGCCTGCTGTGGTCTGAATGTTTGTGCCCTCCCAAAACTCATGTGTTGAAATCCTAACCCCCAAAGATGATGGTATTAGGAGGTAGGGCCCTTGGAATGTGCTTAGATCATAAAGATAGTCCTCATGAATGGGATTAGTGTTTTATAAAAGAGACCCCATGTTTCCAAGAGGCACCAATAAGGGGGCTCTCTCTAGAACTTGACCATGCTGGCTCCTTGATCTTGGACTTCCCAGCCTCCAGAACTGTGAGAAATAAATTTCTGTTGATTAAAACCCACCCAGACTATGATGTTTTTTTATAGTGGCCCAAACAGATTATTCTGACTAATCCTGGTCAAGCCAGAATTAAAACCCAGACAGCCTACCTTCTGTGTCCAAGTTCTGTCATGTGCCAGACACCATGATAGGTGGTGATGATCACAACAAAAGTGCTTATGGGGAGAAGTAGTTTATTATTTCAAAAAATCATAACTGAGGAAAATATGAGATTTTAGTTTTACACTTATGGGGAGAGGAAACCTTTCTCAAGCATGACCGAAGTCTGTAAAATATAATAACAGATTTCATTGTATAAAATTGCAAAAATTCTGTACTGCAAGGATACTATAAGCAAAATTAAAAGATAAATGACATTTCCAAATAGCGGAGATAATGGTGGCCACCTAAATCTGAGTCTTCCTACACATCCTCCAAAAATCTGTACAGGTCAACAAAAAGGAAAAAAAAAACCACATACACAAATCCCATTCTTTCATCTTAGCTAGAAGGCCGAATAATACTACAAACTTCATATTGTCTTTATTTTCTTATTATTTAAATTCAATTAGCCAACATATAGTACATCATCAGTTTCAGATGTAGTGTTCAATAATTTATCAGTTGCATATAATACCCAGCGCTCATCATATCACGTGCCCTCCTTAATGCCCTTCACCCAATTACCCCATCCCCTACCCACCTCCCTTCCAGCAACCGTCATTTTGTTTCCTATATTAACCATAGTATCTTTAATTAAGAAAAAACACATCAGTTGACAGCAGCACTATATCAAGGCTTTGCAGAGACCTAGGAGTGCATCTCCAGAAAATCTGCGTGGAAGAAAGGAGAGGGAAGGAAGTTAAGACAGCTCTTAGAAAGAGAAAGGCCATCTTAAGTGTGAAAGTATCAGAAGGGTTCTGGTAGCTAAGAGCACTGACTATAGGAAAGAAACTGCAGAGTGACATGAGATTCAAAAAAGCTGTTCTGGAAAAGCCGGGGAAGAAAAAGATGGAAAAGTAGAGGCAATCTTTGGATATTTCATAGAGAAGGCAGAAAGAAACAAGAGAAAGATTCAAAGATTCAGTATCTGTCAAGATAAAAGAAAAGCCAAAAAAAAAAAAAAATCAAAGGACACACAAACACTCTTTGGGCTAAATACTTTTTTTCTTACTGAAGTATAGTGGGGTCTATTCTGTACATTGCAGAATATTTGGCAGTACCCTCTACCTTCTAGATGTGATTACCATACCAAGTCCTCCACCACCAGTTACGACAACCAAAAATGTCTCCAGACATTGCCAAATGTCCACTGACCTAAAACAATGACTCGTTGCATTGTCGATTGGTTTGTTCGCTGTTTGAAGACTCATCTTTAAATGTTTGCCTTTTTGTAGTAAACCATTAAGAGAAAAAAATAAAGACAATGAAAGGAAGGAAAAGAAACTCTACTTCCTCATTCATTCATTCATTCAACAGGTACCTAGTGAATGCCCATTAAGTAATCTGCTTTGTGTAAAAGATGAATAAGGGGCGCCTGGGTGGCTCAGCTGTTAAGCATCTGCCTTCGGCGGCTCAGGGCGTGATCCCGGAGTCCTGGGATCGAGCCCCACATCAGGCTCCTCTGCTATGAGCCTGCTTCTCCCTCTCCCACTCCCCCTGCTTGTGTTCCTTCTCTCTCTGGCTGTCGCTCTCTCTGTCAAATAAATAAATAAAATCTTTAAAAAAATTTTTTTTAAAGATGAATAAGTAAGACATAGTCACAATCCAAATTTTATTCTTCCTATATTATTTCTTTTAATATTATCATGGCTTGATTAACTTAGTTATGGCTCTGTTCCTTCCGTCTCTCGTCTTCTTCCTTCTATAAGCAGACGAGGCTATACACGTTCATCTCATAGCAATGGCACAGGCTCAAGAAAGTGGAATCACATAAGCCGTAGGCTTGGAACTGACATACTGTCACTTCTGCTCTGTTCTCTTCAGTCAAGCACAACATCACAGGGCAGAGAAAATGTACGTCACTGAGGGAGGTGAGGAGAACTACAAATTCACACAACAAAGGACAGGGACACAGGGACAGTTGAAGAAATTAGAGCCTATGCTGCAATTTACCACAGTGGAGGAAAAAAGTTTGTTTTATTATCTCCAAGTTAAGATTTCTTTGCTTTTAAGTTTTTATTTTAATTCCAGTTGGGTAACATACAGTGTTATATTTGTTTCCGCTGTACAATATAGTGATTTAACACTTCCTCACATTACCCAGTGCTCATCACAAGTGCCCTCCTTAATCCCCATCACCTATTTCACCCATCACCCCCTCCCCCTCCTACCTCCCCTCTGGCAACCTTCAGTTCTCTATAATTAAGAGTCTGTCTCTTGGTTTGTCTCTCTCTTTTTTTCCTTTTGCTTGTTTGTTTTGTTTCTTAAATTCCACATATGAGTGAAATCATATGGTATTTTTCTTTCTCTGACTTATTTTACTTAGCATAATACTCTCTAGCTCCATCCACCTCGTTGCAAATGGCAAGATTTCGTTCTTTTTTATGGCTGAATAATTATTCATTCTTTTTTTTTTGGCTGAGTAATTATTCATCCATATATATGTATATATACCACATCTTGTTAATCCGTTCTCATCTATTGATAGACACTTGGGCTGCTTCCTTATCTGGGCTATTATAAATAATGCTGCTATAAACATAGGGGTGCATGTATCCCTTTGAGTTAGTGTTCTTGTATTTTTGGAGTAAATACCCAGTAGTGCAATGCTGCAATTGCACTGGATCATGATTTGCTGGATCATAAGGTAGTTCTATTTTCAACTTTTGGGGGCACTTCCATACTGTTTTCCACAGTGGCTGCACCAGTTTGCACTCCCATCAACAGTTTCCTTTTTCTCCATATCCTTGTCAACATCTTTTCTTTCTTGTGTTGTTGATTTTAGCCATTCCGACAGGTGTGAGGTGATAGCCCATTGTAGTTTTGATTTGCATGTCCCTGATGATAAGTGATGATGAGCATCTTTTCATGTGTCTGTCGGCCATCTGGATGCCTGCTTTGGAGAAATAGCTGTTCATGTCTTCTACCCATTTTTAATTGGATTATTTGGTTTTAGGATGTTGGGTTTTTTAAGTTCTTTATATATTTTGGATACTAACTCTCTATCAGATATGTCATTTGCAAATATCTTATCCCATTCAGTAGGTTGCATTTTAGTTTTGTAAACGGTTTCCTTCAATGTGCAGAAGCTTTCTATTTTGATGTAGTCCCAATTGTTTATTTTTGCTTTGGTTTCTCTTGCCTCAGGAGACATATCTAGAAAGAAGTTGCTATGCCAGTGTCAAAGAGGCTACTGCCTGTGTTCTCTCCTAGGATTTGTATGGTTTCAGGTCTCACATTTAGGTCTTTAACCATTTTTAATTTATTTTTGTGTATGGTTTAATAAAATGGTCCAGTTTCTTTCTTTTGCATGTTGCTGTCCAGTTTTCCCAACACCATTTGTTGAAAAGACTGTACTTTTCCTGCTAGATAGTCTTTCCTGTTTTGTCAAAGATTAATTGACCATATAGTTGTAGGTTTATTTCTGGGTTTTCTGGTCTGTTCTATTGATCTATGTGTCTATTTTTGTACCAGTACCACACTGTTTCGATCAGTACAGCTTTGTAATATAACTTGAAGTATGGAATTGTGACGCCTCCGGCTTTGCTTTTCTTTTTCAAGATTGCTTTGGCAATTCAAGGTCTTTTGTGGTTCCATATAAATTTTAGAAGTGTTTGTTCTAGCTCTGTGAAAAATACTGGTGGTACTTTGATAGAGATTGCATTAAATGTGTAGATTGCTTTGGATAGTATAAACATTTTAACAATATTTTTTCTTCCAATCCATGAGCATGGAATGTCTTTCCATTTCTTTGTGTCATCTTCAATTTCTTTCATCAGTGTTTTATAGTTTTCAGACTACAGATCTTTCACCACTTTGGTTAAGTTTATTCTTAGGTATTTTATTATTTTTGTTTCATTTGTAAATGGGGTTATTTTCTTAATTTCTTTTTCTGATGCTTCATTATTGGTGTATACCAATGCAACAGATTTCTGTATATTGATTTTGTATCCTGCGACTTTACTGGATTATTTTATCAGTTCTAGCAGTTTTTTGGTGGAGTCTTTCAGATTTTCTATATATAGTATCATGTCATCTGCAAATAGTCTACTTCTTTCTTGCCAATTTGGAGGCTTTTCATTTCCTTTTGTTGTCTGATTGCTGTGGCTAGGATTTCCAGTACTATGTTGAATAAAAGTGGTGAGGGTGGACATCCTTGTCTTGTTCCTGACCTTAGGAGAAAAGCTGTTTTTCCCCGTTAAGGATGATACTAGCTGTGGGTTTTTCAAATAATGCCTTTATTATATTGAGGTATGTTCCCTCTAAACCTACTTTGTTGAGGGTTTTTTTTTTATCATGAATGGATGTTGTACTTTGTCAAATACTTTTTCTGCATTTATTGAAATGATCAGACAGTTCTTATGCTTTCTCTTATTGATGTGATATATCACATTGATTATCAGTTTGTGACTATTGAACTTACCTTGCAACTCAGGAATAAATCCCACTTGATCGTGGTGAATAATTTTTTTAAATGTATTGTTGAATTCAGTTTGCTAGTATTTTAGTGAGGATTCTTGCATCTGTGTTCATCGGGAATATTGGCCTCTAGTTCTCTTTTTTAGTGGTATCTTTATCTGGTTTTCATATCAGGGTAATGCTGGTGTCTTAGAATGAATTTAGAAGTTTCCCTTCCTTTTCTATTTTTTTGAAATAGTTTGAGAAGAGTAGGTATTAACTCTTCTTTAAGTGTTTGGTAGAATTTACCTGTGAAGCCATCTGGTCCTGTTTGTTTGTTGCGAGTTTTTTGATTTCTGATTCGATTTCTTTGCTGGTTATTGGTCTGTTCAAATTTTCTATTTCTTTGTTTCAGTTTTGGTAGTGTATATATTTGTAGGAATTTATCCATTTCTTCTAGTTGTCCAATTTTGGCATATGGTTTTCATAATATTCTCTTATAATTGATTGTATTTCTGTGGTGTTTGTTGTTATTTGTTCTCTCTCATTTGTGATTTTATTTACTTGAGTTCTTTTACATTTTTTCTTGGTAAATCAGGCTAGAGGTTTATCAGTTTTATTGTTTTTTTCAAAGACTGGCTCCTGGTTTTATTGATCTGTTCTATTGTGGGTTTTTTTTTTTTTTTTCGTTTCTATATCATTTATTTCTGCTCTAATATTTATTATTTCCTTCTGCTGATTTAGAATCGTGTTTATTGTTCTTCTTCTAGCTCCTTTAGGTGTCAGGTTAGGTTGTTTATTTGAGATTTTTCATGCTTCTTGAGGTAGATCTGTATTGCTATAAACTTTCCTCTTACAATCACTTTTGCTGCATCCCACAGGTTTGGGACCATTGTGTTTTCATGTTCAATTGTTTCCATGTACTTTTATTTCTTTTTTTATTTCCTCTTGATCTATTCGTTTAGTAACATGTTATTTAACCTTCATGTATTTGTGGTTTTTCCAGATTTTTTTCTTGTGGTTGACTTCTAGCTTCATAGTGTCATGGTCAGAAGAGATGCATGGTATGACTTCGATCTTGAATTTGTTGAAAAAAAATTTATGGGCTAGTATGCAATCATTCTGCCGACTGTTCCATATGCACTTGAAAGGAATGTGCAGTCTGCTATTTTAAGATGGAACATTCTGAATGTATCTGTTAAATCCTTCTGGTCCAATGTGTCATTCAAAACTATTGTTTCCTTGTTGATTTTCTGTTTAGATGATCTGTATAATAACATATATTATATTTTGTATCCTTTTTGTGTGTGAGTTCCTTGACTGATTTTTTAGAGAAATACTCATTTTTACTTTAAGCTTTTGTGTTTCCTACCTTTATATTGTCACTTTTGGTCTCTCCTCTCCACTCAAAGAGTCTCCTTTAATATATCTTGTAGTGCTGGTTTAGTGGTCATGAATTCCTTTAGTTTTTGTTTATTTGGTAAACTCTTTATCTCTCCTTCTATTCTGTATCATAGCCTTGCTAGATAGAGTGTTCTTGGCTACAGATTTTTCACATTTAGCGCTTTGAATATATCTTGCCACTTTCTTCTGGCTTGCAAAGGTTCTGTTGAAATATCTCCTGCTAGCTTTATGGGTTTTCCCTTGTAAGTTACTCACTTCTTTGGTCTTGCCCCTTTAAATAATTTTTCTTTATCGCTATATTTTGCGAATGTAATTACAATGTGTCTTGGCATGGGTCAGCTTTTGTTGATTTTGATAGGAGTTCTCTCTGCCTCCTGGATCTGGATTTCTGTTACCTTCCTCAGATTAGGGAAGTTTTCAGCTGTTACTTCTTCAAGTAAATTTTCTGCCCGCTTTTCTCTCTCTACTTCTTCTGGGACGCCTATAATATGAATGTTATTACGTTCAGTGAGTTCCCTAAGTCTCTTCTTGTTTTGCATAATTCTTTGTTCTCTCTTTTGTTCAGTTTGATTACTTTCCATTACTCTGTCTTCTATGTCACTAATTCATTCCTCTGTTTCTTTCATCCTGCTGTTCATTCCATCAAGCACGCTTCTCATTTCATTTATTTAGCCTTTTGTCTCTGCTATGTTATTCCTTATCTCTGTGTTAAGGCTCTCATTCATGTCTTCCATTCTTTTCTCAAGTCCAGTGAGTATCGTTATAATCATTGCTTGAAATAATCTATCAGCCATGTTACTTACATCTGTTTTACCATGGCCTTGTCCTGTTCTTTCATTTGGGATAAATTTCTCTGTCTTCTCATTTTGTCTACCTCTCTGCATCTGTTTCTATAGGTTAAAAAAGTCAGCTATGGGGACATTTGGGTGTCGTAGCCAGTTGAGCGTCTGCCTTTGGCTCAGGTCATGATCCCAGGATCCTAGGATCAAGTCCCACATTGGCCTTTTGCTCAGCAGGGAGCCTGCTTCTCCCTCTGCCTGCTGCTCCCCCTGCTTCTGCTCTCTCTCTAACAAATAAATAAAAACAGGATGGATGGATGGATGGATGGATGGAAGGAAGGAAGGGAAGAAGGAAAGAAGAAGGAAGGAAGGAAGTCAGCTATGTCTTCAGTTCTTAAAAGTAGTGACTATGAAGAAGAGGTCCTGGAGTGCCCTGCAGTGCAGTGTCCCCTATTCACCAGAACCTGGTGCTTAAGCAGAGTATCCTATGTGCGCTGCTTATACCCTGCTGTTGTCACTGAGTCACTTTTCCTTTCAGTGCAGTCGTCTGCACTGACTCACTGCCTAATGTGGACTGTGCTTGCTCTCTGTGGTATTAGTGGGACCCAGGCAGGCCAGCTCTGAGGACGCATGCCCACCAGGGAAGTTAGGAGCAGGGTGGGGGTATTAACAAAATTTGTGCTGGGCCACTAGTACTATGCCAGATTCCCTAAAGCTCTGCAATGGCTGGGGCCTGCAGGCTGGGGTGACTGGAGGTGCAAGGCGGGGCATGGCACACAAGGTAACAAAATTTGCCCTGAGCCCAGGACCAAGGCTAGCAGGCTTGGAGTGGGTAAGTCCACAGGAGAACTCATGGGACTGGCCGCTGCTAGTTAGTTAGGTAGCAAGTGTCTGCAACACCACCTCCCACAGGTGGCTCTGTTTATGCTGGTACGCAGGGGAGGAAAATGACAACTTGTGTACTCCCTCGTGGAGAAGTCCCCCAATATGCTCCAAAATCATTGTGAACAGATCTGTCTCCCATTTCCCCCAGCATTGTGTAAACTGTCATTTTCATGTCGCCTCTCCATGCAGGCTGTTGGCTCTTTGAGGGTGGTGACCCAGCTATCACTTGCTGTCCTGGCTCACCCAGTGCTGAGTCAGCTGAATTTTAAACCTCTAGGCTCCAAGTCCCACTAGTTTTACATACTTACAGAATTCAGAGTGCCTGGGTGGCTCAGTCAGTTAAGCATCCAACTCTTGATCTCAGCTCAGATCTTGATCTCAGGGTCATGAGTTCAAGCCCCTCATTGGGCTCAGCCCCTCTGGTTCTTAAAGCCAAATGTCTTGGTGCCTGTGTGGCTTAGTCAGTTAAGCATCTGCCTTTGGCTCAGGTCATGATCCCAGAGTCCCAAGATCAAGCCCCACATTGCCTTCCTGCTCAGTGGAGAGCTTGCTTCTCCCTCTGCCCACTCATTGCTCACTCGCTCGCTCGCTCTCTCAAATAAATAAATAAAATTTTTAAAGAAATAATAAAATAAAGCCAAATGTTATGAAGATTAGTCTTCCCTGTGTGATCTCCCTGGTGGAAGGGCCTGTTTCTCTACCCTCTCCACGTGTACAGCTCCCCCCCTCCTACAGGCAGCCTCCCTCCACCTTTCTGACCTTCCTAATCTTTCAGATGCAGCTTCTCCTCTATATTTAGTTGTGTAGTTTGTTCTGCCAGCCTTTGGACTGCTCTTAGGTTTATTGACTTGGACATGGGTGAGATCTAGTTGTAAACATGAGATGGGGAGAGCTTAGGGTTCTCCTATTCCACCATCTTCCTTCCCAAGCTCCCCAACAAATTAAGATTTCTGAACACAGATCTTCAAGTTAAATTAATGACTACGATAGCAGAATCATAATTTTCAATGATGCAGAAAAAGATTAAATAAGCCATCAACCTCAGAGGATTTATTATTTCAGTGTGTTTTTATTAGACAAGCAGCAATGCCAAATTTACCTATATTAAAGCAATTCATTTCTAAAGACCAACATTTCAATGATAAATGCCAATAAATGACTTTTACTATCATATATGTTATACCTTTTATAGATGTTTTAGCAAGAAACTTTTCAGATGTCTTCATTTATATTCTCTATTTGTTCTTAAAAGGCATTTTCCTGAAACATAACACTTCTTAAAATCAAGTCCTGATCCAATAGATTTAAATTTCTACATTCTGTATACTCCAGGGGAAAAAAATAATTGGATTATGCTTTCTCATTCATGACTATTTAAATATTCCGTTTCTGAGGTTACATTTTAGTGTGTTTTTATGTTTTATTCAGGACACAATGTTCCAGCAAATATCACAAACCCAAATCAATGGCTTATACTGACATTAAATATGCCATTAACATGCCTGCTCTCAGAAAAGTTCAATGAGAAGCTGTCAACAAACCTGCAGAGAAAGCCTTACTGCATTCAAAATAAATGATAAAAGAGGAGCCAGAAATAACTTAGAACTTTTGGGATAATGAACAGAAGAAAAAGTAATCTGAAAATATCTAGCTCTCTGGTTGGCAAACCAAAATTATTCCAATTTTCATATGCCTAGAGCTGACAACAAAAGTTAGTTCATGTCATTTTCCACAGCAATCATGAGGCTGTTCCTCTCATCTCTGTGACTCAGGTATTTACAATATAATGTGACTAACAACTTAGAGCCCTAGTCTTTAATGTCCCCATCACCATGAGCAACAGTGAGATCCCACAGCAGCACTCTAAAAAGTAGCATCAGAAGATCAGCAACTCAAATATAGGAACAAAAAAGAAGATAGTGTATCTCAGGTTATAGAACTATTTAATCATTTTTTTCATTCATTCATTACTAAACAGAGGATACTCACTGGCCAAGCCTCTGAAGGCTAATAATACATGGCCCACCAGCTGGGATTCACCTTGAAAATGAAGGAGAGAAGGCTGGGTATAACCCAAGGAAGTTGAGTGAGTGAAAGCTTATTAGTACTGGGAAGTGAAGAATGAGAGCTTCCCCTGAGATGGTCTGTGAGCTCTTTGCTGGTGAAGAGTTTGGCAACACACCTGAGGCCGATGGTGCATCAAAGAAGGTTTCAGAGCAGAGGGGGATGTGCTGTTGACAGGAGGCCATGGAAGCTGACAGCAGAAAGAAGGCTCAGAAAAACTTGAAGAACAGACCAAATCCCAAGCACAGGCTCAATCATTTATATTTGCCTGAGTTCAGTTTTGAGGCTGTCTTAACAATTTGTATTCATAATGATGACCCCAGAGTCACTCAGAAGGTATTAATCATATTCATTTAGCTCTTTAAAGAAATGCAATATAAAGGAAATTCTTTTTTGAAAGATTTTCATGAAAAACCCTTACATATTTTTAACAACTTTTTGAGGTGTAATTTGTATATAATAAAATACACATATTTAAAGTGTACAGTTTGGGAGTTTTGATATAAGTATATATCTGTGAAACCATTACAATTAAGGTGATGAAAATACTCATCAACTCCAAAAGATTAAGTATACCCCTTAGAATACCACCCTCCTGTATCTCTGTCCCCACAACCAATCCCTAGGCAACTATAGATCTGCTATTACTGTAGATTAGTTTGCATTTTCTATAATTTTATATAAATGAAAACATACATTATATACCCTTTTTTGTTTGGCTTCTCTCACTCAGCATAATTATTTTGAAATTCATATATGCTGTGTGTATCAATAGTTCATTCTTTTAAAATTGTTGAATTAAATTAAAAATAATAATAAATAAAATAAAATAAAATTGCTGAATAGAATTCCATTATATGAATATACCACATTTTTTTTTGTTTTTTCACTTGTTGATGAATATTTAAGTTGTTTCCAGTTGAGGCTATTAAAAATAAAAATATATGTTTATGTATAAGTCTCTGTACGGACATATGATTTTACGTCTCTTGTGTTAGTACCTAAGATTGGAGTGACTATATCATACAGTCGGTATATGTTTCACCTTTTAAGAAAGTACCAAGTTGGTTTTTTTTTAAGTGGTTGTACCATTTTACATTTCTACCAGCAGTGCATGAGAGTTACATTGGTTCCACATTCATACCAACACATGGTAGAATCAGTCATTTTAAATTTAGGCACTCTAATAAAGAGTGTAATGATATCTCAACGTAATTTTAACTTGTATTTTCCTAATAACTAATGGTGTTGAGCATATTGTCAGGTGCTTATTTATCATCCATATATCTTTTTTGGTGAAACATCTATCCAAATCTTTAACTTGTTTTTAAAATTGGGTTGTTTGTTTTCTTATTATTAAGTTTTTCTTATCTTTAAGTTAGGAGAGTTCTTTATACAGATCTTCCTCAACTTACAATAGGGTTATGTTCTGATAAACCCATTGTAAGTTGAAAATACTGTTAAAGTGAAAATACATTTATTACAGACCGTAGCTTAGCCTAGCTACCCTAAACAGTCTCAGAACATTTATATTAGCCTTCAGTTGAGTAAAATCATCAAACACAAAGACTATTTTATAATAAAGTGTTTAATCACCTGCAATTTTATTAAGTACTGTATTGAAAGTGAAAAACAGAACGGTTGTGTGGGTACAGAATGGTTGTAAGCTTAACAATTGTTAACCCTCATGATCCCGTGGCTGACAGAGTTGCGGCTCACCGCACTGCCCGGCCTCACGAGTGAGTATCATTGCTAGCCTGAAAAGATCGAAACTCAAAATTTGAAGTACAATCTCTACTAAATGCATATCTCTTTCACACCATTGTAAAGTTGAAAAATTAAAATTCAAACCATCCTAAGTCCGGGACCATCTGTACATTCTTGATACATGCAAATCCTTTACCAGATATATAATTTGCAAATATTTTCTCCCAATCTGTGGTTTGTCTTTCTATTCTCTTTACATTATCTTTTGAAGAGCAGAAGTTCGTACTTGTGATGGAGTCCATTTTAGTTTGCTCTTTAATAATCATGTTTTTGATGTTATATCTAAGAAGTCTTTGCCTACCTAACTTACGGTCAGAAAGATTTTTCTCCCATGTTTTCTTCTAGAAGTTTTTTAGTTTTACGTTTTACATTAATGTCTGTTGTCCATTTCAACCCAAGTAATTGAATTAATTTTTGTATATGATGTGAGGGGCCTTTTTTAATATCCCATTGTTACAGTGTCATTTGTTAAAAGGAGTTCCTTTCTCCATTGAATTGTCTTTGCTACCTTGTCAAAAATCAGTTGACTCTATATGTATAGGTCTCTATTCTGTTCCATTGATTTATTTGTCCATTTTTATGCCAATACCACATTGACCTGCTTAGTATAGTTGTATAGTAAGTCTTAAAATGAGGTAGCATTAACTTCCAACTTTGTTCTTTTGGAAGTTGTTTGGCTGTTCTAGTCCTTTTGCATTTTCATATGAATTTCAGAACGTATCAATTTCTATTTATCAATTTCTATTTAAAACACATGGAAATTTGGATTTGGATTGCATTGAATCAATGAGTCAATTTGGGGAGGCTTGAATTTTTTAAAATTTTGAGTCTTCCAATCCATGAAGATATTTTATCTCTCCATTGTTCAGGTCATCTTTAATCTTTCTCATCAGAATTTTGTAGTTTTTAATGTAGAGGCTTCACTCATCTTTTGTCAGATTTATCCCTAATATTTAATACTTTTGATGCTATTGTAAATGGTATTTTTTATTCAATTTCACAGTGCTTGTTGCTGATATATAGAAATACCGTTCTATCTGTATGTTGATCCTGTAACCTGCAACCTTACAAACTCACTTACTAGTTTTAGCAACTTTTTTGCACAGTCCATAAGATTTTCCATAAAACATACATGATCTGTGAATGAAAACAGTTTTACTTCTTCTTTTCTAATCTAGATGCTTTTTCTTTCTTTTTCTTGCCTCATTGCACTGACCGGAACACCCAGTTAGATGGAAGTGTGATTAAAAATAAAAGAAACAAAAAACAATTTTTGTTTTATTCTTAATCTTAGAAAGAAAAAATTTTGTCTTTAAGTATGATGTTAGCTCTATGTTGCTGATAAATGCTCTTAATTAGGTTGAGGAATTTCCCCTTCAGTTCCTAGTTTGCTAACAGGTTTGTTGTTGTTGTTGTTGTTGTTGTTTAAATCAGGAATGGATATTGAACTTGGTCAAAGATTTTTCTGCATCTTTTGAAATGATCGTAGGGTTATTTTTAAGTTTGTTAATATGGAGAAATATATTGATTATATTAATGTTCAAATGTTAAGCTTGCTTTGCCTTCCTGGGACAAACCTCACTTGATATAACCTTTTTTTATATTGGTAGGGTTTGATTTGCTAACGTTCTGTTAAGAATTTGCATCTATGTTCAAGAAGGATATTAGTTTAATAGCTGAGCTGAACTGGAGGGAGCTTAGCTGCCAGGTGTCAACTAAGAAAAGCCAGAATGAAAGTAATAGTCAAGCTTGTAATCAATTACTATGACAGTATAAGCAAAAGGCTAAACAGGAGAAAATGCCAGCTCCTTCTATGTTCCAATTTTTTTCCCAGGAACAAAGCCAGTGAGGGTCAGATATATCAGCACCGATTGGGGGAACTGTCTCACTGCTGAGGGAGCCCATTCAAAAGACTCCTGCCATTTTGTGGACCCAGAGAGTGGGGCTGAGGGAGGAGGAAAGGGCTAGGAATGGAAAGGAACTGAGCATTAAGTCAGAGTGGAGAAAATGTCTTTAAGTCCCTCGCCTTCCTCTTTCCATTCCAGTAAAAAGAGAGATGTTGGCAGAGATACCTGAAGACGACCTTGGCCAAAGCCTTCCAATAAAGAGGCCCTAAGTGGAGGCACCTGGGCTGGGAATGCATTTGTGCAGAAGAGCATGGCCAGCCAGGGGAGTCTGAGTCCTCAACTGCACCTTCCTTCAGGGACTGCTGTGCAAGTTTGCTGTGAAGATGGCAGCTTGTCCCCATGACGCCTACTAGGTTAAGCCTTTGTAATTACCTATGGTCAGACCTGGAAGATCACACATAGAGTTTTGGCCAGGAGCCAGACCTTAGGTTTGTGATTTTTTTTTTTTCTTGTAATATTTTTGTTAGATTTTGGTGTCAGAGTAGTGCTGGCCTCATGAAATGAGTGGAAATGTTCTCTCCTTTTCAATTTTCTGGAAGAGTTTGTGTAGAATTGGATTATTTCTTTCTTAAATGTAGAACTGGTAGAATTTACCAGTGAAGTTATCTGGGCCTGGATTTTTCTTTGTGAGATGTATGTACTACAAACCTGAATTTAGTAGCTTATAGGAATTTTTAGGTTATCTATTGTTTTCCTCAGGGAACTTTGGTAATTTGTATCTTTCAAGAAATGTGTCCATTTAACCTAAGTTTTGGAATTTATTGTCAAAAAACTGTTCCTGCTTCTCCCTTTTCCTTTTACTGTTTCTATAATCTGTAGTGATGTCACCTCTCTGTGTCCTAATCATTCTGCTAGATGGTTATCAATTTTATTGATCTCAATCAGTTTTTTACCTCATTAATTTTTTCTCTATTGTTTTTTTTTTCTTTTCTGTGTCACTGAACTGCAATCTGATCGTTATTATTTCCTTGTTCTGCCTATTTGGGTTTCATTTAGTCTTCTTTTACAAGTTTCTTAAGGTAGAAACTAAGATCATTGATTTGAGAACTTCCTTCTGTTCTGACATAATTAGTGCTGTAAGTTTCATTCTAAATCCTGCTTAAACTGCATCCCACAAATTTTGATATGTTGTGTTTTCATTTTCTTCAGTTTAAAATACTTTGTAGTTTTTTTTAATTTCTTCTTGAACGCTTAGGTTAATTAGAATTATGCTTCTTTATTTTCTAAAAGTTTGAGGAATTTTAGAGGTATAATTCTGTTGATTTCTAAATTAAATCACTTGTGGTCAGAGAACATATTTTATGTGACTCAAATTATTTTAAATATATTGAGATTTGTTATATGGTCTGTCTTGGTAAATGTTTTCTGTGCTCTTAAAAAGAATGTGTATTTTGCTGTTATTAACTGGAGTGTTCCATAAATATCAATTAGGCCAAGTTGGTTGATAGTGTCATTGAAGTCTTCTGTATTTTTACTGAATTTTGGTCTACTTATTCTAGCAGTTTTTTAGAGACAGCTGTTGCAACCTCCAATTATACTGTAGATTTGTCTATTTTTTTTTTCTCTGTGTGTTTGGATAGTTCTTACTGTTATGCCTTCGAATTCACTACTCTTCTGTAATATCTAATCTGCCATTAATATGATCTAATGTGTTTTTCATTTTATTATTGGTTTCATCTCTAGAATTTCAGTTTGGGTCTTTTTAAATATACCTCATGTCTCTACTTAATATGTTGAATCTTTCATTTAGCCTTTTGATATATACCATATAGCTATTGCTGTTTTAATGTCCTTTTCTACAAATTCCATCATTTGTGTCATTTTTTTTTTGGTTCATTTCTATGGATAAATTTTTTTATCCTTATTATGAGTTGTATTCCCTGTTTCTTTGCTGGTCTTGTTACCAGATGCCAAGTATTTACCATTTTGTTTAGCTTTGTTCTGGAGTGTAGTCAAGTTGCTTGTACACTCCAGGTCTTACTTTGATGCTTTATTAGGAAGGACCAGACCAGCATTTAGAATAAAACTAATTTTGTTCTGCTACTGAGAGGAAAGCTTCTGAGCACTTCACCTGATGACCCAGGAATTACATTTTCTACCACTGCTGGTGAAAAAAAAGCCAATTTCCTGTAGTGGGTGAGCCAGAGAGATTGTTCCTCCACTGCAATTAGTTTGTATAGCTGCATGACTGGGTCAGTACTCAGCTGAATCCTCAAGGGAACATTAAGCAGATCTCTGAATTTCTGTGTGCATCTCTCTCCTTTCTGGTACTCTGTCCCATGAATTCTTAACCACCTGGCCTGCATGGACTCTGGCTTCAGCCCTTTATACTCAAGGAGACTGCGGAGCTCTGGCCTGGGTTCCCCTCCCTGCACCATAACCTAGAAACTGTCTCAAGACAGTATGTTTGGGCCAATTATAGGACTCACGTTGCTTGTGTATCATCTCTCATAGATCACGGTTTTTCATTATCTAATGTCCAATATCTTGATAACCATTATTTCTTATATTATGTCCTGCTTGTCACTATTTCAGGCAAGAAGGTAAATCTATTCCTTATTACTCCATATGGCAAATTTGAAACCTTTGAAATGAAGGTCCAAAAAGTAGTTAAATATTATAATATGAGCAAAATAGCTTTTTTTTAGTTCGGGTATTTAAAAATAAACTTACATTACATGAACGTCTACTTTTTCCTCAACGATGGCAGATAAACAAGGTTTCTTCTTGTCATTCATCATAAAATTGTCCAGCTGTAAACACCAGGAAATAATGGACTCTACACTAAGGGTTTTATAGATCTTGGTGCACATTTTCAAGGAGCAACAAGAAGAGATCAATAAACAATTAACTTATTTGAGAAGTCAACCTTTTAGATGTTACCAGACTGTTGAGCTTTGAACATCTTCACTAGAGTGGTGCCTAACATAGAGGAAGGAAGCCTCTGCATGTGGCTGCACACCCCTTGTGGGGAGCCTTTCTCAGTTTAATTCACCTATTCAACAAATATTTACTGAGTTCCTGGATCTGCCAGTGACTTTTCAAGGCCATGAAGATACAGTAGGGAACAAAACAAAGGTCTCAACTTTCATGGAACTCAGTAGGTAAAATAGACAATAAACCAACATAAAATAGTTCTACCGAGAAAAAGAAAATCAGAGTAAAGGGTTAGAGAATTTCAATTTTAGATTGAGTTGTCAGGGAAGACCTCTCTGAGAAGGTTACATTGAATTTGAATGAAGTAAGAGAGGACACCATGCAAAACTCTAGAGAAGAATATTCTGGTGAAAGGGAACAAGTGCAAATACTCTGAGGCATAAATGAGGTGGACTGATCTAAGCATTCTGGTAGGAATCTAATCTGAAATCAGTACTAATGAGGAACCACTTAGTTTTGTTGACCTATATCCATCAATTCATTTATACATACAAATTACATATCAGCTCCTCTGCTGTATGTGTGAATGCAAGGTTGAGCTGCCTAAAAATAATCACAAACACAACTTAATGGGAGAGAATCTGGTACATAAATAACAAGAATGGTCATAATAATGGGTGTAGTGGGGCTTCAAGTTTAACAGTCTTAAGAGTGTATTAATTGTAAGAGGTCTGCCTATTTGGCCATGTGTGATTGTCCCACTGCACCCTATTTTCATGAAAGGCAAAGGTGTGTGCTAAGGGATGGGAGCTTTGGGGAACATGATCTGTGTAAAGATGAGAAGCAGCTATTCAAAGGGAAGAGCTATGTTGATCAGAGTAAAGGGCATGCTAATCAGAGCACTTTCGCCCTACCTCTCTGGATCCATGCCCAAGTTCTTTAGAAGAGAGATAAAGGGCTTTATTGCTGAAATCTCTGTAAGAAACCAGAGCACCAAACCATGCTACTTGAGGAATAGTTGATACTGGGCCCTCTTTACTGGAGTGGCTGCTGGAGAAACAGGGACAGGAATGAAGCAGCCAGAACCACCATGGACAGAGACCCACATCAGCTAAGGCCAAATGTCAGAGCAGCCCCATGGGGCCACCATCTGGGAGAGGAAATTCTTTTGTAGTCAGTAGGGCTGCGCTTAGAAGCACAAGAGGACACTCCTGGAGACTCCTTAAATTAGTCCCTAAATTTTTCCTGATGCAAATGTGTGACTCTGGAATTATACTTTTGTTATAATCTTAAAACAGCTAATTATTAGCTATGTTATCCTGAACAAATTACTAAATGTCTCCGGACCTCATTTTTTCATTGTTACATGGGGATAATATTCTCACCGTTAGGTCTTAGGGTTGCTATGAGGTTTAAAAAGCATGTGGTTGGGGCGCCTGGCTGGCTCAGTCAGTAGAGTGTGATTCTTGATCTCAGGGTTGTGAAGTTAGAGCCCCACATTGGGTGTAGAAATTACTTAAAAATTTTTTAAATCTTAAGAAATAAAATAAAAAATAAAAATAAGTGAAAAGCATGTGGTAAGTACTTAAACAATGGTAGCTATGTTTTTATTATAATTGCTATTGTTATTATTATTATTATTAAATTTTAGGAAACCTGGAATCCCTAAAAGGTGGTGAGTAAAGATTAAATTAATACTGCTTAAAAACTAGTATTAGGATCCAGTTCTCCCCTCAAGCTCTTGTGCCCTGGGAAGCATGGAATAACATTGTAAGTAAGTACATGGCTTGGGCAATTTATTTAAGCCCCTTGAGCTCACTTTCTGTGTAACAGAGTATTAGTGATATCTGCCCCTTGTCCCTCATGGGGTTGTTGTGAGGTCCCCTTCCAACAATGGGCATGGAAAACATTTTGTAAAGAGCTGTTCAAATGTCACTGATGTCCAGCTGTCATCTTTCTCACCAGCTCTGCTTTACGCAGCTCTTGGGACAGAGAAAACTCATTTTCGGGCTATTTTCAGGTCTGTAAGATGCAGCTGCTCCGAGTCAATTGCTATATGGCTAGAAGATTCTACAAGCCACCTGTTAAGGCTGCTGCATGTAGAAGCCCTGGGACAATCTTCCCTTAGCTCCTGACTCATGTTGCTCAAGGGACCCAAGGTAAATATCTTTTTCCTACTCTACTGCTGTATTTACTTCCTGTTGCCTGACTACTTGCCTCCAGCATCAGTAATAGCGTCCAAACCCTTGAGTATGTTTATTTTCCATCTGCTCCTTCCCTGCTAGCAACAGCATTACGGCACCTCTAAAGATCCATGTCCTGGAAATGACTGCCCAAAAAAACACTCAAAGTAGTAGAGGGATAATTTTCTCCCTTGTGTTCTCACACACTGAATGGTGTGACTCCAATCCTCAGGACCCAGGAAAACCTACTTTAAACCACTGGGCTCACTTTTCTTGCCTACGTGTATACGTGCAAAAGGGATAATATTGATTCCCTGAGAAGAAAATTAAATCCAAAAGGTAAAAAAAAAAAGAAAAAGAAAAAGAAAAAAAAACCTCAGACTTGACATAAAATTTAAATTTAGAATTTGAAGAAGAAGGAAGATTTGAAGAAGCAAAAAATATAAGACGGGAGAATGTAAGACCTTTGAAATTTGAAATATGAGAAAAGGGGCAATAAACCAAAAGAGATATATGTTCACATAGTTAGAAGGAAACACTGAAGATGATGTGTAGCTATTTGGGAACTTTAAAAAAAATGCAAGGAAGAACGAGAATGATAGAAATCATGGCCAGAGGTGCTGAGAATAACAGAATTTGGAATGGAATACAGATTTAGGGATGGGGAGGGCAGACTTTGAAGAAATTCTTTCCAATCATTCATGATATTGAAAGAAACAGCAGACAGCTGTTGTCCAGGAGAGGATGGGCTTAACTTTCAATAGGAGGGATTTCGGATAGACATTAGAAAATACCCGCATGTAAGTATTGTGAGAAAAATGTGGAAACTCCGTCTCTGAGGATGTTAAGAATTAATAAGGGTAGCCACTGTCTTTCAGTACTGGCTTAAGAGCAAACCTGGATACTTGAGCTTTCAAAGATAGCTCCATCCGTATGCAACTATGATTCTATGTGAAGTTTTTTCCAATCCAATTCCTTCTTTATCATGGTATAATATAAGGAGATTCTCTTAGAAGTCTTTGCTATTTTCTGAGTTTATCTGTCCTGAATCAGCCTCTAAATCTAGTTTACCTCCCTGACTAGCATCTTGAATTCTCCTTAAAAATGTTCCCGTGGATCTCCAAATGTTTCCCATAGATTTCTCTCCAGATCCCTGGTCCACCCTGTGCCCGGCACACAAATAGTACTTGATAAAGAGCTCCCGAACAACTGTCAACTCTGAGAAGTAAAGAAAACCACTGCAATAAAGTAAAATACAGGTCGTGGAAACATCAGCAACACCAAAGAGAAATGGATTGATTCCTGCCTCTGCCAGAGGAAGTTGGCTGAAAAGAGCCCTTGACTTTCACCCGTAAAAAGGCTGCAGGGCAGAGAGCCCTATAATTCTGAGTATTTGTGGCTGCCAATCCTGAAGAGGGAGAACTGACCTATCAGGGTCCTGGTTTGCTGATTCAGATTTAACTTTATTTCATTCTTGAACACTCCAATCTGGAACAACTAAAGTCGCAAGAAGATTGCTAGGGTCCGAGAAGGTGAGTGAGTACTGGTCCAACAATCTAGCCCAGACCAGCACATACCTCTGGCCTTAGGTGTAGACCCTCAGGCCCAGCAGGGACCCTGTCTCCCCAGTGCCGGTTGGTCATATATCATCTTCAAGGTTTTGTCTTATCTTCATAACGCCTGTTCCTGTTCCTTACTCAGAATTCATATTCATTACTTAACATTTCATTGTCTTTAAATAAATCACCTCTGGTTTTTTGCTTATACTAGTCCTATGTAATGAGAAATTGGGGCTTTATATGCTGGTCACATTTTTTTCAATGTACCCTAAATTAAACACATGATTTTAAAAATTAAAAAAATATGGGGACGCCTGGGTGGCACAGGGACGCCTGGGTGGCACAGGGACGCCTGGGTGGCACAGCGGTTAAGCGTCTGCCTTCAGCTTAGGGCGTGATCCCGGCGTTATGGGATCGAGTCCCACATCAGGCTCCTCCGCTATGAGCCTGCTTCTTCCTCTCCCACTCCCTGCTGTGTTCCCTCTCTCGCTGGCTGTCTCTCTCTCTCTGTCAAATAAATAAATAAAATCTTTAAAAAAAAAAAATATGAATGTGTTACCCAATATTTCCCCTAGTGGTAGGGAATTCTACCCACAGTTAAATTTCTAGCTATAGCCTAGCCATTCTTAATTTTTTTTCCCCACCAAGATATACATAGGTGCTAGTCACAAGGCCACTATCCCCAAATGAGTGCCTGAATTTCTGGGTACCTTCTAACAGAAAATCTGGAGCACCACTCTATTTTTTTCTCTTTCAAGGACGTATACCAGAACGCCAGTGAATGAACACAGTTATGAGGATAACCATGAAATCACTAATACCTCTGCATAGAGCTGTTGAGAGGCTAAAATAGAACAATGAGCATTTAGCATGGTGCTTAGCACACAGTAGGCACTCAATAATTTGTTCGTATTTTGTCACCATGAATTATCAATTTTGTTGATTTTTTTCCTCAATAAAAAAAATTGACATGATCTCATTACTCATGGTCACTGTGTCCAAGGACCCTGGCCACCACTCACACTAGTAGGGGCTGCTCCAAGAAGATGGTGGTCAGCTCCTGCAAAGAGCACTTTCTCCTAGTCTCCAGAAAATTGTTTTTCTATTCATTCATGGGCACTATGAGTCCATATTTATTTTCTATTTATGTTATAGCTGAGAAAATTGAGATCCTTATAGCATCTTTTCTTCTAGAACTTCATCTTATTTCTCCATGTAGAATTACTCTGGCTCTAACACGCTACTGGTTTCTAAAGAAATCAACAATCACATCATGAAGAAAAAGATGAGTTTGTGTTGGAGATTTACGTGGAATAAAATAGTTACCTCTATTTCTATTAACACTTGTAATATATGAAATAGGGAAAGATAAACCCCAAAACTTTTATTATAAGTGAAACCGCTATGAGACAAGCAAACTGTGACCAGGTCTAAAATAGTCATTTTATTCCAAGAGAATATCTATTCTTTTAATTCATTCTATTGAATGCATATTTTTTGGACTAATGTTCTTTAAAAGGCACTGTGATAAGAGCAGTAGGGAATACAGACATTCTTTTTTATCGAGTCACTTATTGTTCAGTAGGGAAGACAATACATGTGTAATATTAAGCAACATTAGGTAAATGTCTTAACATTTAGCTTCTAACCTTCCATCATGAAGACGCTTTCAGAGCTTTAGGTTCCTGTGTTGGTGCACTCCCTTGGAATTTTACTGACTGCTCTGTAGCACACGTGGTTAAGTAATAGTGAGCCACTTAAATTTTGTCTTGACACAAGGCACCTTCAGACATAAAGCCAACATGTCTCTTCTGAGATTTTTTAATTATTAAATATCAAAAAGAAAAAGAAAATAATATAACAGGGGTGCCTGGGTGGCTCAGTCGGGTGGGTGGCCAACTCTTGATTTCAGCTCAAGTCATGATCTCAGGGTCTTGAAGTCCAGCCCCACGGCCAGCTCCGAGCTCAGCAGGGAGTCTGCTTGGGATTCTCTCTCCTCTGCCCCTCCTCACACCCACATGCATACTCTTTCTGTCTCCCTAAAATAAACATATTTTATAAAAGAAAATAATGGAACAGACACTCATAACATTTTGCCATACTTGCATTAGATTTCTCTTTTTAAAAGTAATTAAATAAAACATTATAGATACAGCTAAAGGCCCACTCTGATCCTTCTCCATCCCCTTTTCTCTCCCCACGGGAGGTAACTACCACTGGACAGTAGGAATCATTCCCAAGTATTTTTCATATTTGTGCTCCATATGTCTAAATCTATAAACAATCTAGGCTATTGTTTTATGCTTCAGTTTTTACATATCACCTCGCAACTTGCTTTTTTCTCACCGGTATTTAAGTTTTATGCATGGAGACCCCAGTTCATTTGTTACAGTTGCTTCAGATTCTTCCACATATGAAAAACCATAGTTTATTCAGCCATTTCCCTACTGAGGGACAGCTTGTTTCTACTTTTTTTCTTTTTTTTTTTTTAAACATTTTATTTATGTATTTGATAGAACAAGAGAACACAAGCAGAGGGAGCAACAGGGAGAAGCAGGCTCCCCGCTGTGTAGGGAGCCCAATGTGGGGCTTGATCCCAGGACCCCAGGATCATGACCTGAGCCAAAGGCAGACGCTTAACCATCTGAGCCACCCAAGCACGCTTCCACTTTTTTTCTGTACAAGCATTACTCCACAGGACATCCATGCACTTGTCTCCTGACGCACGTGCGCGTGCACTTTCCTAGAGGAGCTATACCGTAGTGGGTGCCACACTGTAGGACAGGGACATCTTCCCACATACCAGGTATGGCCAATTCTTGGGTTGAAGTAGTCCATCCCACGAAGGGCTTGGACTAGAAGGAGGGCGGGGAAGAATAATTCCATATTTCCCGACACAAACCCCCACCAACACCTGGAAATATAGATGATACCTTCAGCCCTCCCTCGCCCGTGGGATCCCCCCTGCCACATCTCTTCAAGTCCTGTTTGTAAACTCATGGTCGTTTTTAGAAAGAGTGTGATACAGAAAACAGAGTCAATCAACTCCCATGAGGCAGTATATACTGGGGGTACTTCACTGATTCTTATCAGAAACAAGGACCTGCTAAACTCCAGGAAGAGACTGTCAAGGGAACCCCGCTAAATCCACTAAGGCTACAGGGTGGGCACATGCTTTGTTGCAGTAGCAAAATTAGTGGAAAGTTCTAGATTGAGCTTTACCATACCCCTGAGTATGCACCTTTGAAGCCAGGGGCTTACTTTCTCTGAGTAAAATTTCATCTGTAAAGCAGGGTTACCCTGCTTACGTCAACAGTTGTTAGGGAAATGGGAAGAAATAGTGTTTAAAACTTCTTTTCTGTTTTGTGACCTTGACTTCCTCAAGATGATTTGATTCTCAACAGTGAAGATAAAAATGCCATAAAGACAAGACATTTCCTGAATTTGCAGCTCCGTTGGAAGCACCACTCAGGAACGATAGTTTTATTTGAGGGCCTGCAATTACATCACAACTTCCCTCATCCATGCAGCTGAGAAACTTGAAGTGCTGCTCAGGTGTGTTCCATTGGCCAGAGACGCTTGGTAACAATATTCTCTGGTTCCAAGACAGACCCAGGGAGCAGGATGTCCTCTAAACCCACCTTGTGGGAAAATGGGAATGCAATCCATTCTCCCACAAGAGAGAAGAGATGCGACCTCATCAGGGAACCTGAGCAGGCCCACTGCAGGGTACAATATTATTCTTTTAATGCCTGAACTCCTGATATTCTGGAAAGTATAAAGTACTCTGCAGACATGAATCACATATTAGGATTTCAGGACATAGCAGAATGGAGAGATCATGTCCTCAGATGACAGCTTCCAGCATACTCCAGAGCAAGCTAGGCCTCACTAACGCCGTCATTCCTCCTAGAGATCTGTAGTGACACAGCCTTGCCTGAAGAGATTACAGAGAGACTGCACTACACCACAGGCCAGTCCTAAAATAAAAACTCAGCCTCAAATGCACTGGAACCCGGGGTTGGTATGAACGTCTTCAGTCTGAGTCACTGAAAGACTTGTATTCTTTCACTGGACTCAGGGGAGACACTGGCCTGGAGTATTGGGATTTTATTAAGTTCAGGAACACGGGGTCTTTTTTCTTTGAGTATAACCACGTCAAGAATTTATTATATCGGGGCGCCTGGGTGGCTCAGTCGTTAAGCGTCTGCCTTCAGCTCAGGGCGTGATCCCGGCGTTCTGGGATCGAGCCCCACATCAGGCTCCTCTGCTGGGAGCCTGCTTCTTCCTCTCCCACTCCCCCTGCCTGTGTTCCCTCTCTCACTGGCTGTCTCTCTCTGTCAAATAAATAAATATAATCTTTAAAAAAAAAAAAGAATTTATTATATCCTGTAGGGTGGGAAACAATTCATGTACTTAAACAGAGATACCACGAAGTCCCTGCTTTATGGTTGAGCTGTTTCATGCTGAACCTGATTCTCTTATGATGCTTATCAGCCTCTAATTTTGTGATGCCGAAGATATTTGTCTTTCTGGTTTCTTACTATGTAAACCAGCTCGAAAGGGCGTCACAGGACAACTGAGGAAGGGAAGGTTTTACAACCTTATTAGGATTCTCTGAGTGTAGGTTTCCTTCCCCAAATCCCCTTTTCCCAATTTGGAATCAATCGTGCTTTCCCTCTAGGAGAAGGTGTGTTTTCTCCTTCTGACCTGTCTGGAACGTAAAGCTCTATGGTGGCTGTCGGAATCTTCTCCCTTGTTGAGGAAAGGAATGATTCCTCCTTTAGATACACCACCGCCTCAGGGATTCTATTGAATGTAAAGTGAGAAAAGCAACTTCCTGAGAGTGCTTAATATCACATTTTTCATCCTAAATTCTAAAATTACATCTACCCCATTGCTCCAACTGTACTATTTTGGTTAATGAACTTTACTTTTTTTTTTTTTTTTCCCCGCTCGAATGTAGAGATGGAGGCTATGGCCGGAGCCCTGGAGATGGGGTCGGAACACGTGGGTTCCAGTCTTGGTTCTTGGACTTGGTTATTGGCAACAGCCCAGCTGACAGCTGTGTGGCAGGAAGGACCACTGTTCTGCTTACTTCCCCAGACTCTCCTGAAGGTGCAAAGAGACGCGGTGGGCAAACACGCACGTGGAGGCCCCTGTGCCCACACGGGATTACAAGACAAACAGGATGCCGGGGAGGGAGGAGCATGGAGCCGGCAGCCAGATGTGTGGGTTTGAACCCCATCTCTGCTACCCACCTACTGTGTGATCTGAGGCAAGTTACACCGCGGCTCCGTGTCTTTGTTTCCTCCCATGTGCAAAGGAGTCACTGCTGCTGATGGGATCTGTGTCAGATGGTTGTTGGGAGAACTCACCGAGTTAATACCCGGGAAGTACTCAGAACAGTGTCTAGACACATAGTCAGTGCTCAGGAAAGGTCAGTGTTCTATCAGATGCTTCCTTCTCCTTTCTCCCGAGTAGTAAATCAATCATCAGATCTTACCAGTTCTCTCGAAAGCAGTTCCTTCTTCGCATTCCCACTACCCCCGGTTCAGACCTCTGTTGTCCCACTCTTGGACCACTGAGCAGTGACAGCGCTGGGCTCCCTCCTCTCCCTTGTTCTTATCCCTCCCCTACCCGGCACCAGATCACTTCTCTCAAAACATCACTTTGAATCAGTTATTCCAAGCTTCAAATTCTCGGTGACTCCCAAAGACTTACAGAATAATTTTAAGACTTTAGACTACAATTTTAGACGTTTTATAAAATAAGCCCACCTTTCTGTCTCCCTCAGCACTCAGACATAACCCTTCTACCTGAGCAAAACAGTTTTCTCTGGTTCTCGAACAGAGCTGTGTCTCCTTGCCTCCAGGTTGTTGCTCATTCCATTTCTCCAGCATGGAACAGCCTCTCTCCTTGGCCAATTACTGAGAGGCCGTGTGTCTAGTGGTTAAGAGCCCCAGCCTGGATGTCCAACTGGCCTCCATTAATCTCCTGGCTCCCAAACTTCCTGGCCAGATGTCCTTGAGCTGTTTTTATTCCTAGTCTATGTGCTTCGCAAGCTCTTACTCCTATTACTGTTCAAGGAAAATCCATTTTATAATGATAATCTATTGATTCAGGAGGTATTTAATTACTTTTAAGTTAACTGATGTTTTGCTATAATGTGTGAACCAGAACTCAAAACAAAATTAAAATTTTTCTTATCTCTGTTGTCCCAATACATTTTCTGTTTTTTTGCTAAAGAACATCAGACTCCTCAGGAACTTCATCAGGAATTTGACAACCTTCTACTTAATTTCAAGGCTAATTCCTTTCTGTCCTTACCCTGCACAAAGCTAATCTAATTACTCTTTTTCAGGTTACCTGAGAACAATGACCCAGATTTCAGATTAGCCAAAGCAGGACACAGGTGACCCCACTATGGGAGGGCAAGGGCTCTGCACTGGAGAGGTTAGGGATTTCAGCCTCAGGAACCCAACAAAAAAGGTAGAATCAAGTCAAAGAGAAATGATCTAGGCCACAGAATTGTCAACAAATCAGTAAAGAAAGTTTGCTTGACTTCGCCCCAAACATGGAAATATGAGATAGGCAAGACACCACAATAAAGTGGGCCCCAGCCTGGTTCCAGCCTCCTCTGCTCTTTCTCTGGTCTGTTCCTTGCAAGCACTGAAAAAGCCTTTGGCTAAAGTTCACCTCAATTTAAATGCACAGAAAAAAAGTTTATACCAAAGTCTACATCTCCCCCATCTCTGAGCCTGGAGTCCCATGAACCAGAGAACATGGGTCACCCGCAGGAGCCCATCTTTGCATCACCCTTTTCTCCTCCCCTTATCTCTCTACTCACCTGTACCCCTCTACCCTCTTCTTCCGAACTGCTCTGCCTTTTTTTATAGTTGATATACAGTGTTTTATTAGATTCAGGGGCACAACATAGTGATTTGACAATTCTATACATTACAAAATGCTCACCGCAGTAGTGTCATCACCATCTGTGTCCATACAACATTATTACAATATTATTGACTGTATTTCCTATGCTGTGCTATTCATCTCCGTGGACGGAACTGGAGCTTTGTATCTCTGAATCCCCTTCATCTGTTTTACCCATTCCCCACCCACCTCGCTTCTGGTGGGGAGTTCATAAATACAGTTCTCTGTATTTATGAGTCTCTTCCTGTTTTTTATTTGTTTATTAGTTTCATTTTTTAGATTCCACTTAAAAGTGAAACCATATATTTGTCTTTCTCTGTCTGACTTATTTCACTTATCATAATACACTCTAGTCCATCCATGTTGTTGTGAATGGCAGGATCTCGCTTTTTACAGCTGAATAATATTTCATCCTTGTGAGAAAGCAAGCTGGAGAGAAGAAATTGAGAAGGGGATTTGAGAATGACGGGGGAAGAAATAAAAATCTCTCTCCCTCTACTGTCATCCTCCGGCTTCCAAGGATAAAAATGACTTTATTCAGCATTCTTTGGTGACTCTAAAGTAGAGGCAAAGCACAGAAAGTAAAAATACAAGACAGCTCTCCATTTTTAGGGGGGAAAAAAGCAAATTACAAGAAAGTTAGCCCATATACAGAAAGTATTTTTAAAATATATTTTTGGTCCATCTCCTAAGGAAAGTGTATTCGTCTCTAACTTCTATACAGTTGGTGACCCAGAACTTCTCTGACAATGTCATTCTGGTTTGGGTGGCTATATTGTGGGCAGAATAATGCCCTCAAAGTTGTGCGTATCCCAAACCCCGACCTGTGAATATGTTCTCTTACTTGGCAAAGTGGAATGTGCAGATGAAACCAAGGATGTTAAGATGTGGAGAATATCCTGAATATCCAGGTGGACCCAGTGTGATCACAAGGGTCCCTGTAAGTGAAAGAGGGAGGCAGGAGTCTGTGTCAATGATGCAGCATGAGAATAGCTTGACCATCCATTGCTGGCTTTAAAGTTGAAGGAAAAGCCAAGAGACACAGGTAGCCTCCCGAATCTGGAAGAGGTAAGGAAACAGATTTTCCCCTGGAGCTGTCAGAAGGAAGACAGCCCTTGATTTTCGCCCAGTGAAATCCATTCAGACTGATCCCACCACTAGAATTATAAGATAATTTTTGTTGTTTAAGCCACTAAAATTGTGGTGATTTGTTACAGCAGGAGTAGAAAACTAATACGGTGGTTGTAAAACTGTTGCCAGAGTACACTCATACCTGTCAGTACATGTTTTCAGCTTTGAGTTACTATCACCTCTGCCGCAGCTATCGTGGAATAATCACGGAGAGTCTTGATGATGACCTGGAGTCATTGCCAGACCCTCAACTATAAATGAAGTTGTAACCCCAATAGTATACATACGTGTTCATGGAAGACATACAAACCATGCACCAAAGAGACAGTATGATCAAGCACAAAACAAGAGCCTGGAAAAAATCATGAAATCGTTGTTGATTTTAGATTCCAGCCACACTGGAGCAGCTCAGAGACCACAGACCCCAGACCTCTAGTACATTGGTCATCGCTCCTTTCACTCTCCTGTGTCTCCTGCTACGGACATCAGGTTTTGTTCTAACGCAACGACCTTGAGGGGGAGTACAGAGGAGAAGGGGACAGACCAAGGGCTTCACTGTGCTCATTCCCAGGGCAGATAGATGCAGAATAATCAGATTTGCTCCATTGTCCAAATTGATAATCCAACAGGCATCTCCTGAAGGTCATTACGCTAAACAGTGTCTGTCCCTTGTTCCAGACTGTCTGGAGGAGGAGGAAGAGAGAAGGAAAAGAAAAACCAGCATATCAGTGGTGAGCTCATACATATTTTAGAATGATTCATTAAATTTTAAAAGGGAATTGGGGTTAACCCTAAAGTAGCCAGAAATGTTATAGAATCAGTATTCCTCATTTTCTGAACTTTCTGATCGTCAGTATTTTAGCATAC
This sequence comes from Ursus maritimus, assembly GCF_017311325.1. Lineage (NCBI taxonomy): Eukaryota > Metazoa > Chordata > Mammalia > Carnivora > Ursidae > Ursus > Ursus maritimus. The sequence goes on along the minus strand of NW_024426663.1, from coordinate 33,707,960 downwards.
AGCTTGCTGTTTTGTCTTGAAAGCCTTTTTCTTTTAACTTCTATAATGTATTGCACCCTCCCTTCTCCTCACACAGGCACAGAACCAACTGAGAGTCATAGGGATTAGAAAGACAGGGATCAAAATGTCAGCTTTATTACTGATGAACTTTTGGAGGATAGTCCTTATGTGTGGGGCAACAATAGGCTTTCTTTTATAGAACCTCTGAATGAAGCAAAATGACCTACTGAGTTAAGGCCAGCTAGTGAAAGTGATCCAGCCCCAAGAGCAGAGCTGCCCACCGTCAGATCCCAACAAGAGCCCCGAAGGGCCTGAGATAGGCTTACCCATCTTCCCCCTGCATCAGTGATTCCAGGGACGGCTGTCCCAGGGAGGAGGAAGTGAGGGGCAGAGAGAGGCCAGGAGCGCTGTACTAGTAAAAGCTCTTCAACGTGGGTACATGAAGAATAGGAAGCGAACGTTCTCCACCTGAGAGCTTCTTCTAAATGATCACAAATAAAGCTGGGCTGTAATTAAGCTAACTAAGTAATTATATCTAGAGCAATCCTGAAAACAAAATTAGCAAGAGCTGACTAAATATCCATCACCGCCAAGCGTGCGTGGAAGCAACCACCTCCAACTCAGTACGACACACAGTGTGAGGTGTGCTGCTAGTAATAAATACAGTACAGGCGTTCACAAATGATGCCTGTAGTCTTCAGAACTTAGGACCTGTTGAGAGTTTTCCCTGTAATAACATTCTTCCTACTCACCTTATTTCACATCTGCTTTCTTAAGTGACAGGAAAAGGGGAGGAATTACACACAGCATTCCAGAAATGACACACAGCCCAGCCTGTCTTATCTGTGAAGCCGCTCTCAGGGAAGGATTTTTCATGGTAGCATGAATAGCTGTGGCCATGGTGAACTATTGACATGCTTGGGAGTTGTGATCTTTATAGTTGCTTCTGCTTTTTTTTTTTTTTAAGATTTTTTATTTATTTATTTGACAGAGAGAGATGCAGGGAGAGAGGGAACACAAGCAAGGCGAGTGGGAGAGAGAGAAGCAGGCCTCCCACTGAGCAGGGAGCCCGATGCGGGGCTCGATCCCAGAACACCAGGATCATGACCTGAGCTGAAGGCAGACACTTAATGACTGAGCCACCCAGGCACCCCATCTTCTGCTTATTTTTTATTTTATCCAGGGCTGAATTTGATTAAGAAGGTAATGGAGATTTTTTTTTTTCCAGCATGAATATCAACATAACACATGAGCAAGAGTGACCCTACACTTCTGGGTAATAATGACAGAAGAACTACAGTATCAGGTAAAAAGCAACCATGTAATGAAATATGTGGAATTTTCAAGAGTGATATTAATATCATTATAAAAATTGAATGCACAGAGTTCACATAAAATAATTTCAACAGTAAAATTGGGCAGTTTTTGTTTTATTCTCCTTTTCTACATAGTTGTTCATAAGGAGCTGGTGGTTTGGATTCGTTTTAAGTGGAATTCATTTTTTAATTAATTTTTAAAAGCAGACCAGCCATACATTTTTACTTTTATTATAAAACAATCACTTCAAGATATTTAATGGCTTATTGTTCATTTGCTTGTAAAATGACCTTATGAAAACTCTTATAAACAGAGATTTCCCCATAAAAGGCTTATGGTACTTTTCCCTTTGTGTTCCTGCTACCAACCCCCCAAAGTGATATTTGTCCAATTCTGAAAATATTGTATGTTATGCTTGCAAACTGCCAAGAAATAAAGTAAGAAAAATGAGCATTTTCTTCCGCCCTGAAGACAACCTCAATCCTTCTACAACACTCTTTCCTCTTAGGAAAGCTTTAGGTTGGCCAACCAACAAGATTTTTCCCATAACAACAAATCAGTGCTGTTGCTAGGTGATTGTGACATAGGAAGAGTAACCTCCAATCAAAGAGAAGCCCCAAAAGGCTGATTGTTGCATGCCTATATATATATATATAT
>NW_024426663.1:33613489-33705976 GCF_017311325.1 Ursus maritimus | reverse complement strand
TATATATATATATATATATATGAGAGCTCCCCTCCCCCCACCTTTAGGCCCTTCTCCTCTCCACTCTGCTAAGAAGAACAACATCTACAATGGCCAGATCCATCACCAAAAAGAACAAGTGCTCCAGAGGACATCGAAGCCCAATCTCCAAAAAGAAATCACATTCCAGCACTGATTTTGGCCATAGAAATTATTCACTCTACATTAACAGGGTCCTAAAGGAAGTGGTTCCCCAGAGGGGCATATCATCTCGTACCTTGGACGTCATGAACACCCTGATCAATGACATCTTTGAGCGCATTTCTATGGAAGCCTGCAGCCTGATGTGTTTCAGAAATCGCTGTACCCTCACCCCTGAAGATATCCAGAAGGCAGTGTACCTGCTGTTGCCTGGGAAACTAGCTAAGTATGCAGTGGCTTTTGGAAGTGAAGCTGTCCAAAGATATGTCCACTCCTAAACTCCATGTACCAGCATAATTAAATCTTGGGGAAAGTAAATCAACCTTACTACCCAAACGATCACTTCACACTGGAATTCCCTCTTCTTTTTTATAACATAGTGGTATTTCCTGGTATTTTCCCCTACCCCTCTTATTTCTAGGGAAGAATTACTCTCTTGCAATTTTACTTTTTAATGACCTGGCTAGTTAGGTTTTCCTGACACCTGACACCTGCCCCCTGCTGAAGTCCCACCCAGAACTCTTGTTTTTCCTTTGAGTGTGTAAATCTCACTATATAAATTCAATGCTTATTGTATTGGTAAGGTATCGTTAACTATGTATAGGATGATTGAAGCTAGCTATGCTGGCCCCCAGGTCACACTGACTTTGAATTTACAAAGACAAACATTTTAATCAGGAGTATATCAGCACTGATAGATTTTTATCAAGAAAGTATTTTCTAGAGCAAACTCCATCCAACCAATTTAGTTCTTAACAAATCTCTATACAGCATGTTAACGATTTCCTTTGTTTTAATTCTTATCTCCTGATTTTCAACAAATTCGGTTCATACCATGTAAATTTTATCTTACATTTAATTGATCGTCACATTTAGGTTTGGTTCACTGGGATTTACTGTTCTACATTTGTAGCGTAATGAGACCAACACCCAGGAACCTACTACTCAACTTATAAACTTTTTTTTTTAATGATGTCAGTGTTTTGTTGACAAAATACTCTAGGTGGCTCCCAGTCCATTTCCCTACTCACTATCTTAAGTTTCTCTTTCCCATTCCCTTGCTTCTCTGTGTATTTTTATGAGTGCCTCTACATAATAAGTTGAATTTTGCTTATTTTGTAACATGGGGGTATAGTATCTGTGTTTTTCTGTGCCTGCCTTTTTCTCTCAAAATTGTTTCTAAGATTTAGACCTGTTCATATAGATAGCTCTAGTTCGTTCTTTTCACTCCTAGGCTGTATAATATTCCGTAGCGTGAATATACCGCAGTTCGTTTATCCGCCCTCTCTCGATGGATGTGTTGTTTTCAGTTTTTCCTATTACGAGCAATGCTGCTATAATGATGAGTCCCAACCACAGCTAAGACTACTAGAGCATTTGCTATCAGCACAGCATTTTACATAAATTAACTTATTGAATCCCTACAACCTTGTGATGATTAAATAATTCTCCCCTCCTACAGATAAAGAAAATGAGGTACAGAGAAATAATCTACTTTTCTGGGGTCACACACCTGTGTCAGTGGCAGAGTTGAGATTTGACCAGGTTAACGGCATCCTCTGTGGGCACGTATTGTCTGCTGTGAGCATTCTTGCACATGTATCTTCTGGTACAAATGCACAAGAATTTCTGTAGGTAAAATACCAACCGTGGAATTGCTGGGTCATTGACATGCTCATGTTCAACTTAGTAGATATTAACCAGACTGTCTTACAAAGTGTTTGTACCAATTGGCATTTGCAGTAAATGAGAGCATTTTAGATTCTTTCGGTTACAAGGAACATAACACTTACATTTCTTCAAGAAAAAGGGGTTTCTTGTATGTAAACACTAGGATGGGAACTGAGACTCTTCTAGGTGTGTCACTCTTAGGACCTACTCTGTTTCTCCTGGGTTGCTCCCTTCTAAATGCTTCCTTCTCAGAGTTGCAGATGGGTCCATCGGATTCCACGTCCATGAATACCACAATAAGATTTTACCGCAATAAAAAATGGCTAAGAAATTTTAAGTGGGTATTTTATACACATGCATTGATATAATCAGACTTGGAACTACCTTATTTGAATTGGGCCCAGACAGAGGTTGCCAGCTAAAAATGGGCTGACCGTGATTATATAGTTGCTCACAACTGCCACGCTGCTGTGGGTTGGCCCCAGAAGGACCTCAAAAGTCTATTAGGGGTCAAGAAATTATAGCCATTGTCCAAGTCTGGAAACAGCTTTTTTTGGTATGGTCCTGCAGGCTGAGAAGGTTTTTAAATTTTTATGGGCATATTTTAAAAGAAAAAAACCAAGAATATTCACCAAGCCTAATGTGGCCCACAAAGCCTAAAATATTTATTGTCTGGCTCTTTACAGGAAAAAGTCTCCACCTGTGGTCTATACAGTGTGCTTCTTTTGCAGAGTTTGTGATAAGGCAGGTTTTCTAAGGCTTTTCTTGGGACACACATGTCTGTATAAAAGCTTACAAATATGAAAAGTTCATAGTTGGCTTTTCAGATCATGGCAGTAAGGATTGTCCCTACAAATGGTGCTCAACAATTGGGGCAGTGGAATAACCATTCACAAAAACAGTCTTATTATAAATTGAGGTGTTACCAATGGGTTAAGGGAACTAGAAGTTTCTTTATATGTTATTCTCTACTTCTGTTTTTGAAATATTTTAATAGAATTTCAAAATAGGATCAAGATTCTTGGTAAAACTCTCTGGCATGAGTTTCAAGTCAGATCACATAAATGCGTGTTTGTAAAACTACCCACATTTTCAATACGTTTTAACCATTTTTTTTATTGTGGTCAAATCTGTATAATACAAAACTTGCCATTTTAGTCACTTTCAAGTGTACAGTCACAGTAAGTCCATTCTCATTGGTAGGTAGCCAGCACCACCAGGCATCTCTAGCACTTCTTCATCTTCCCAAACTGAAACTTCATAAACATTAAACAATAACTCCACATTCCCCCCTCCCCTGCCCCTTGCAAGTACCATTCTGCTATCTCTCTCCAGGAATTTGGTGACTCTAGGAACTTAGTATAAGTGGAATTCAACAGTATCTGTCCTCTTGTGATTGGCTTCTTTTACTCAGCAAAATGTCTTCAGGGTTCATCCATTGTAACCCATGTCAGAACTGCCTTTCTTTTAAGGTTGAATAATATTCCAATGTATGCGTTTATCACATTTGGTTTATCCATTCTTGCATTGGTAATCCCTTGGGTTGCTTCTACCTTTTAGCTATTGAAAACAATGCCATTACAACCATCGATGTGCAAATGTCTCTTTGAGTCCCTGCTTTCAGTTCTTTCAGGTATATCCCCAGAGTTTCAGGTATATACCCAGACATGAAATTGCTGGATCATGTGGTAATTCTATTTTTAACTTTTTTGAGAAACCACCATACCATTTTCTCACAGTGACTGCTCCATTTTACAGTCTCACCAGCAATGCACAAGAGGTCCAGTGTCTCCACACCCTCATCAACATTTGTTATTTTCTGTTTACTGTGTTATATATGTATTATATATTATAGTCATCCTAATGGATATAAAGTGGTTTTGATTTGCATTTCTTCAATGATAAGCGATGTTAAGCATCTTTTTCATGTGCTCACTGGCCATTTGTATTTTTTTCCTTTTTTTTAAGGTTTTTTTATTTATTTAAGAGAGAGACAGAGGACATAGTGGGAGGAGGGGCAGAGCAGGGAACACAACACAGGGCTTATTCCCAGAACCCTGGGATCATGACCTGAATTAAAGGCAGATGCTTAACCAACTGAGCCACCCAGGAGCCCCTGTACTTTTTCTTTAGATAAATGTCTTCTGCCCATTTTTAAATTGGCTTTTGTTGTTGTTGAGTTGAAGGAGTTCTTTATATATTCTGGATATTAATCCCTTCCCGGACATATGATTTGTAAATGCTTTTCTCCCATTCCATGGGTTGTCTCTTCAGTCTGTTGATAGTATCCTTTGATACACTTCAGTTATTATGAAATCCACTTTGTCTACTTTTTCATTTTGTGTTATATGCCACTTAATATTTTTATTGCTCCTTTATGAGAAAGTTATTTGCAACAATATTTATATATGTATATATATTTTTTTAATTTTGGAATCAATTCATAAAGTCAACATAGCTTCTAAAATTTGAAAATAGTCTCACACTAGCTAACACATTAAGAAAGGGTCAAAAATATCTCAATGCATAATTTTGACATCAATAAGACCATTTCACCATTTCTTCAGTCTTGGACCTAGTTACCTGAGACAGTTAAATGACAGGAAGACAAAAAGTGGTACACACTGATTGTCATCCTCTAATATGTATCTACCCCTTCTCAGAAATAGGACCCCAATTTTTAGCTGAGCTCATGGCCAGCCAGGACAAAGGCTTCATTTCCAACCCTTCCTTTGACCAGTCGTGGCCATGTAAACAAGTGCAGATCAATGGAAAGTATTTACAACTTCCGAAAAGTTTCCTTCAATACCAGCAAAGTACTTTTTTCCCTTTTCCTCTTTCCTGCNGACTGGACTGAGGATGTGAAAGCTGGAGCTGGAGCTGGAGCCACCACCGTAAACTAGGAGTTGAAACCTGTATGTTGAGGATGATAGAGCAACAAAGTAAAAGAGCTTTGGTCTCTGAGGACTGAACTGCCATGCAGCCCAGGACTGCCTATGTTTACAGGAGAGAGAAAGAAATTTCAAACTTGTTTCAGCCAGTATTATTTTGGGTTTCTATCATTCATAGTCAAATCTAATTCTACTGTAGACATCCAGATGATTACTGACAGCTAAACAATGTGGTTAGTCTCAAAATGATTCTACACTTATTAAATAAAAACGTAATACTCTATAAATGGAGGATGATGAATGTCTCATGTATTTACCAGAAGATGTTTTTGTGAAATGAAATCTCATGCTGTTTAGCAACCCTTTCTCAGGGATGCGTAATGCAGATGGCCAGAGCTTGCTTGCTGTTAGTCTATTGGACACCTGATGGATTTTCAAATACTACTTAAAATACAAAAATAGTAAGAGATTCAAAGAAGATAGGAAAGAGGGGCGCCCGGGTGGCTCAGTCGTTAAGCGTCTGCCTTCAGCTCAGGGTGTGATCCCAGGGTCCTGGGATCGAGCCCCGCATCCCTGCTCTGCTGGGAGCCTGCTTCTTCCTCTCCCACTCTCCCTTGCTTGTGTTCCCTCTCTCGCTGGCTGTCTCTGTCAAATAAATAAATGAAATCTTTATTTAAAAAAAAAAAGAAGATAGGAAAGAGAATTTCCAACTAAGCCAACATGACCAACATACAAATTCTGTGGTCATTTGAAGCTAGTGATACACAGTATCATAAAAGATGTCTTACACCACCAAGAAAGAATAGTGCCGATTTTAGAATACAAATTATCCAAATAATAAAATTCTAGCAAACTTAGATTATCTTTCTAGATTATCCTTAGATATCCTTATCGTTAGATAAGATATCTAAACTTATTTCTGAGTTTAGAAACCTTGCTTTGGAACTGAATAATGTAATCTCATATAAACATATGCTGTCACTATAATTATTTAAAGTCTTGCTGGGCACACTGCTAGCTTGTTCGTATATGAACTAAATGTGATGGAAATTACTGGAGAATAGAAAAGTACCATCAAGTGGAATACGTTGCATGTACCACTTATAGTTCATTTATATGTTCACAGAAATGCCTTCTTCACAATAGATACTGAGAAAACAAAGACAAGGTCCATGCCTTTAAAAGCTTAGAATTGTATGGAACAAACTGAAACTAAAATAAATTATTGGGAACAGCTGACAGCATTAAACCTAGACATTATTCCAAATACTCCATCTATATCAACTCAGCACAAAAAGCCCAAGACCACCACATGAGGCACCATTAACATTTTACAGTCAGGAAAACTGAGGCATTAAATAGGCTAAGAAACTTGCCAGAGGTCACATAGCTAGTAATAAAAGAAATGTGATTAAACCCATTTACTCTGGCTCTAGAACCTGTAACTTTAAGTGCAATGCATGCTTCATCTCACACGGAGAAAGACAGGTAGAAGAGCCATGTGGCACATGGGAGAGGCATCTAGCTCAGAACAGAAACGGGTCTTACAGGAGATGACACCCACCCTAGGTCTTGAAGTCTGAGTAGGAAATGCACATAAGGCAGAGGAATAATATTTGCAAAAGCATAGGGCATTAAACAGTGTAAATTTAAGGTAATTGCAAGGTGAATGGCTGCCAACAAGCACAGGAGGAGGGATGATGGAAATGAGGTCAGAGAGGCAGGCAAAAATCTGTGGGCTCTCTTGTAACTTGAATTTGATCCCAGAACCTGTGAGGAGACCCATGAAGGGACTTCAAGCAGGAGAAAGATGATCCCAGCAGCAGAGATGAGGATGAATTTAAACAGGGGAAGCCAAGTTTGCATATTGATTGGAGCGATCGGTGAAAGACGTGATGAGGGCTTGACCCAAGTCAGTGGCAGTGGAAAGAAGGAGCAGATGGATGTGGATGGCACCTCGGAGGCAGAATTCCCAGAAGATAGGTGGGATTCCCAGGGCCCCGGCCCAGGAGACTTGACAAAGCCAAGACACGAAGCTCGATTAATTTAGCACTTACGCATAAAATATCTAGACAAGAGGCCAGCGCCTGCTGTAAATGGTGCCGTACGTGGGGCATCACAAGGATGCTCGAAGTGCAGAGGATCTGGCAAAAGTCCAAACAACCTTGGCATGGATGTTTAGCACTTGTTAAAGCTGAGCTAGAAGAGGACAGCTTAAGTTTTTAATACTTGCGATCAGTTTTGATCACAACCTTGTGCTATGCCACACGTCCAGTGTTGACAGATTTGCTTAGCTCTGACAGCCCATCTGGGGGAAGACACTCGGCAGGAGAGGGAGAACCCAGCAGACTATGTAAACCACGGGGCGGAAGTAGCAGCCTGGAAATACAAGGTGGAAGGTTAGTTATATTCAAGACGCAGAGTGCTGAAAAAGAAAACTGCTGCTTGTCCTTGTGTGTTCTTGGGAGAGAGTTACTCCGAGGCAAAGAGGACCTGTTTGGATGAAAGACTCAGTGCTGGTCAGAGGGACAGGCTGTGAGGCAGCAGGGCCCCGGCAACGCAGTGGGGCGCAAGAGGCCCTCTCCGGACCATTCCTCCTTCCCCTGGCCTGGGACAGGAATCCCAAAGTGGAGGCTGCAGAGAGGGCCTCTGAGAAGCTGGTGGGGAGGAGGGAGAACAAAGCAGGGTCCTGTGAAGCTTATTCCCAATGGGCCGGTTTATGGGTGCGTGGGAAGCCAGGCCTCCTCGGGAGAATCACAGACGTTTCTGTGGGGAACTTTGCCAGAAGGGTGAATCCCAGGAACTTTGAGTTACTAAGGTTTTAACTGGAGAGAACTTAAGGTTAAGGTTTTACCCCACACTTATAAGTCTTCCAATGGACAGCTCGCTCTCTCTTGCTCTCTCTTTTTTTTTTTTTTTGGTCTTCATCTTGTGCTTTCTGCAGCAGAGAAGGCAGAAAAATCACTTGACATCAAATTAATCTTTGCAGAGGGACGCCTGGGTGGCTCAGTCAGTTAAACATCTGCCTTCGGCTCAGGTCATGATCCCAGGGTCCTGGGATTGAGTCCTGCATCGGGCTCCCTGCTCAGTGGGAAGCCTGCTTCTCCCTCTCCCTCTGCCTGCCGCTCCCCCTGCTTGTGCTCTCTCTCTCTGTCAAAGTGAATAAATAAAATCTTTAAAAAATTAATCTTTACAGAGTTGCATGCCGACCCCCCATCAGGTCAGGTTTTTAGAATATTATTATTAAAGCAAGTCTGACATATTTTCATTTGGGCTATTCCACAGTTAAAAGGCTTTCCAGAAAAATAAACAGTGCTACCTAACGTGGCAGTCCATCTCTAGAATAGTTCCTTACTGGTTCTCTTCTGGGGTGCGTGCTCCGGGTAGTCCCCTCCCACGGACTATGAGGGTTGGTCTGGGTCACCAATAGAATATGGTACAAGTGACAGTGTGTGACTTTCAAGGCTCCCCGATTAAAAAAAAAATTTAAACAAAAACGAAAAACAATGCCACTTCCATGTTTTCTCTTGGATTACTCACCCTGGGGAAACCAGCCACCCAGTCACGATGACATCAATGCAGCCCCATGGAAGATGCAAGTGGTGAGGAACTCAGGTCTCCTGCCAACAGCCAGCATTGACTTGCCAGCTGTCTGAGTGAGCCGCCTTGGAAGTGAATCGTCCAGCTCCAGTCAAGCCTTCTGAGGACGGCAACCCTGGCCAACATCTGAACTGAAAACTTCCAAGAGACTCCAAGGCAGAACCACTCAACTGAGCTGCTCCTGAATTCCTGACCCTCAGAAATGTTACGAAATAAAAATTAGCAGTATTGCGTCAAGTTTGAGATCATTTAAGTGGCAATATTTAATTCATAGACTTAATTTATATCCACAAGAACAAGACAACTCACTAATGTAATCCCCCCAAAACGAAGAGATTGCCCCATAACAGGTTTTATCTTCTACCTTTAGTCAACTAAAGCAAATTTCTGGCACTTTTCAAATTCAGTCACGTTTTTGTCCTCACTTAGAGACAATAATGTGCAGAAATATTAAAGCCTAAGCCCAAAACACCCATTATGGTATCTTGTAGGTAGCTAGCTAGGCTGCAGAGTCTGCTAAATTAGTTTCAAAAAAGCAGGCAAAAAATTAGTCTAGACAGTATCTATGGGTAAACAACATCATTACATTCAATTATCTGACTGGAGGGAGAAGGCAAAAATAAAATTCTGACAGTAATTTGATTTTAGGAAAAGGGAACGATGACAAAATGCTATTATTAAAGAAAAACTGAATGCTATATTTTCCAAAGCAAAATGCCTACAGCGACCTGAACACATTCAAAATCTATTATTGAAATCCCAAGGAAAATGCTGGCCTCTACATAAGGTGAGGAGCTTGAATAGATCTCAGAGGACTAAGAGCAACATTGCAAGCAAATTCGAGCAAAAAAAATCAAGATGTTTCAATTGGCACAAAAAATAATAATAATAACCAGAACTAGAGACAACTACCCAAGTTTGGGAGATCTCAAAGATGAGACTGTATGTTGTCCTCATGCATGGCTTTGTACTGTGGTTCATGCTTTCTCTATCTGTCTCTTGGCCTAAACTGTAAGCTCCCAGAAGGTAGGGACTCAGCTTCTATCTCAAGTCACTGCCCGAAAGTTAGTATGTTAGTCTGAGTTCCCTAGGAAAGATGATTCCGCAGCAAGACTTTCTTGGCAGGTGCAGTCCCAGGGCAGCAAGAGTGAAAGGAAAGACAAGTGAGTCAGAGGAGGATCAGAGGTAGCACAGTAATGCACTGACCATGCTGGCTACTCTTCTATAGCAAGCGATTGCTTGACTGGTGTTGCAATTCGACCACGCAGGGTATGCCTGCACAGATTAAATGGAGAAACTATGACTGACAACAGTCTATGGTAGGGGGGAAAATGGAGAAGGAATGTATCTGCTAGCTCTGTCCTGACTTCTTCTTTTCACTAACCAAAGTTTGTTCCATGAGGAATTGATTTCCCTAAACACCCAGCTTGTGGCCTCTTTAGCAACCCCTAGGGAAACTACAAATCTGGAAAGGTAAGAGGGACCAGAGATTTTGGGCATTCGTCTCAGGTAAAAGAAATGCAAGGACCCACAGAGAGTCCTTCACCACAGCGGCTATGGCGGGAGAGACAACCCTGAGGCGTTAGGGGTCAGGTGAGCTGGGAAAATGCATTTGGTATAGCCAGTGTTGGTCGACACTAGTGGATAGAACCCTCTTGTAGGAATAGCAGTAACAACCACAAGAATACTAGTATTTATCATTTTCTGAGTACCATGTACTCTCTCAGAATCTCCATATACATTATTTTCTGTAATCCTCACAACAGCCCCGCAAGGCAATACTATTAATTTCCCCATTTTACAGATAAGAAAACTGAGGCTCAGAGATATTAACTAATTTGGCCAAAATTGCACAGCTAGTATGTGCACCCTTAGTTCTGGACCCAGATTTCTTTCCACTGATCCAAACTCGTTACATTAAAGGACATTAAAGTACAAAAAAGTACATTAAAACTAACAAAAACATTGTTTTTACACGTGCATTGGCTCTTTTCATCTTGATCACAACTTTATAGATAAGGAAAATGAGACTCAAGAAGTTTAGGTATCTTTTCCAAGTTCATACAGCTATTAACAGTCAGAGCTGGGAGTCAAACCTTAGCTGGAGTTCTTTGTTTTTTGTTTTTTTCAATCTCTGCGTCTCAGCGGAAACTATCAAATGCTTGGTTGAAATCACGACTGTCTGTGTTCAACTCAGTGTTTGCTAATCTATCATCATAGACACACTATCTAAAAATTAGTTTCCACAAATCCTATTAAAGAAAAAATCACTTAGAGCAATTGTTTTCACAAGTTCCTACCCTCTGAATTAATGAGACACGTCTATGCTCATTGATGTAAGTGTAATTTTATGCTGGGGCCTCATGAGGATTTCAGCGAAGAGAGAAATGAGAATGGAGGAAATTATAAGACCCATACAGAGACACTGAAAATAGGAGTATAGCAATAAGGGTCCTCAAAGCAGCTGACATCTTAAAGGAAGCCTAAAAGATTATCGAAGGAGGAACAATAGGACTAAAAAGCTGGAGATGAAGAGCAACAAAACCCAACACCATCGAAGTACTTTAATACACTGAGAGAAATACAGAGAAAGTTTTCTTGAAAAGTTTCTGTTACTTTCTTTGAATATTTATTAGAATTGGGCTTGGCTGCATAAAAACAGGAAGATCCAGACTGACAGTGGAAAAGAGATACAATTTTGCATCTTTGTCATGTAGTGACCAGATATTGGCCATTCAAGGCTAGTATGGAGTCTACATAGTGTTAGAGACCCAGTATCTTTCCTTGTAGCCTCTTTGAGATTCATGGCTTCTGTGTGCAAAGTCTCCTCATGGTCCAAGCTAGCTGCTGGAGCTCCAGCCATTATATTCGCACTTCAAGCTACAGGAAGAAAAAAGAGGAAAAGAAGGGTCTACTCCCTCCCTTTTAATGAGATTTTCCAGAAATAACTCACAACACTTCCACTTAGGTATCATTGAGCAGAATTTCATCACAGGATCCCATTGGACACCTAGTTGCAAAGAAGACTTTCAGTGAGTATATTGTCCCCATCTAAATGCAGGGTTATGTTATTGAGGATGAGAGAAAATGGCTATTGAGGTGTGCAGCTAGCAGATTCTGCCACAAATGGGTAAAAGATTAATAATAATAATAATAATAGTAACAACAAAAGTAATAAAACTCATTCAACCTCCCTACCTACCTCTGCAAAGACACCTGCAACAGGATATCCCAATGCCATACATAATTTGGCACCATAGTACCATTTTCTATTTATAAGATTTTTAAAGTGAAATCAATTTAGATACTTCTGTAGCAAGAATAATGGGAATGGATTGATGATAAAGGCAAAAGTGAGAAAACTTGAATTTTGTTTTATACTAAAATCACAATATTCCTCTAACCCGGCAGCTGGCTTTTGTCCTCGGGCTGTGGTGGCTGGCAGCCTACGATAAGAAACTCTTTTACATTCCATGTCATCTGTATTCTCACATTCTTATGCTGCAGATCACTTAAATTGAACTTGCAGCAGCTCTCTTTTCTGCTTAACTGTATTCATATTTCAGGCAAACACAGATAACATTTCAGGGGAAAAGTCTATCAAAAATGATATTTAACTCCTTTACATTCAGAATACTGCACAGAAGCTAAATGCTCACTTTGTTCTAAGACGGTAGAGAAATAAGCAAAGTAAAGGAAATTGTGGAAAAACTAAGGTGTCTGATGCATTCCTGTGCAAAAATAAATGTTTTTTAAATGTATTTTTGTTTCCAATAAGGGTAATAATAGCTAACGTTTATCGAGCGGGTATTATGTGCCAAGAGCAGAGGGGAGCACACTGCTGTATTCATTCAGAAACTGTAAGAAGAGCCTCGAGTATGTTTTCTCAGACTTTTGCTCCTCAGGCTCTGTCATCCGTTCATCCTTCCATAAACATTTGCCAAACATTTATTATGTAGCTAGCACTATGCTAAAAGATAGGGAGACAGAGATTTAAAAAACAGATACTAGCCTAAGGAAATTTGCATTTTCCTTAAACAAACGAAGGGAGGAATAAAAGGAGTACATTTTAATCCCTGGCTGCGTGGGTTCTGGGACAGGCCATCGGGGTTCACACCCTGACTCTGTGAATGCTTAGCTGTGGGACTTGAGGCAAATCACATAACTTCTCCAAGTTTCAGTTTCCCCCTCTGAAAAGTGGGCATACCAAAGTACTGAACGAGATAAGCCATTTAAGCCCTTAACTCACTGTTTGGCACGACATGAGCACTCAAATGTTAATGATTTTAATTTATTTGTATATTAGCACCCAGGGTGCTAAAGGAACACTCAGAAAGATGCTGAACCCAGACACCAGGCTGACAGGGCCTGATGAAGATCCCGAGTTGGGTGTTTAAGACTGCACAACTCAAATATTCTCCTAAATTCTCCAGTTCTCAGGGGTCAGCCTTCTCTTCTATGCCCAAATAACCCTGACACACATGTCTATGATAGTAGAAAGTCTCCTCTTTCACTGGGCTACCCCTCAAAGAGAGAAGTGAAAACGTGAGGAATAAAGATGTGTTTCACAGACGCTCGGGCTCCCGCAGCCAGACGCGCTCTCCAGATGATCGGTCTACTTTATGCACAGGGCCTCTGCTCACTCTCCACCTGCCCCTCCAGGCCGTTTCTGCTTTCCCAGTCTCACGTCTGCCTCCACTGATGCCTCGAGGCGCAGCTTAGAAGAAGCAGTCCCTTTAAACAAGGCTTTGCTGAAAGAGCAGGGAGAATGGAAATACATGGAGAAGGTAGCCCACAGCTAGGGCTCCAGGCCGCTGCTCTGAGAGTCACAGCCCAAACACCAGTTGACTATCACTGCCCAGCCCCCACAGGTCTTTGCCCACTGGGGGTCGGGGCCAGCTGCACCCCATCCACAGGAATTTTCAGGCACCTTCATATTCCAGCATCCAAACTCAGTCCCCTTTTTGCCGCCGGGGAAGAT
This sequence comes from Ursus maritimus, assembly GCF_017311325.1. Lineage (NCBI taxonomy): Eukaryota > Metazoa > Chordata > Mammalia > Carnivora > Ursidae > Ursus > Ursus maritimus. The sequence continues at coordinate 33,692,653 of NW_024426663.1, read as the reverse complement.
GGGAAGCCTCTCTCCCCAGGCTGAGGCCCTTCTCTTTGCCACCTCCAGGATGGCAGGTGCATGGGCGTCCATTTCCCTCCGGGTGCTGCGACCCTCCGCTCAAAGTCGTAGCTGGCACAATCAGGGGAATCCCCAAACTTTGCCCCCAAATCAAAGTTATCCATCTTAACTCCTGGATAGGAAACCAGCTGTCCAGTCCCTCTGGTGCTGCTTCAAGCTGGTCTGTATCTACATCACAGGCTTCCGTTGGCCCTGAGCTGAAAGGAGGTCCAGGCCTGTATGACTTTGATGGCTCCTGGTCTTGTATGAACGCTGCTTGGACAAAAATACACCTAACTCTACCAACACATCGTTTCCAGGCAACCAGGACAGTCTAAATGCAGATTTAGGAAAATTTGTTTTCATTAACTTGCTAAGATACTACGCTTACATTGTTAAACAGAACACAATAGGTTACTCTGAAGGTTTTGCATTTGGGGTTATTATTCCTACTTGCTAGGCCTCCCTAAGAGAAATGAATAGGTGTTTGCCTTATAGATACATTACTAAAAGGATTCATTCAAGTGGTCCGTTCTCAAACAAACGGAAGTCTCACCCCAAAGACAAATGTTTACCTGTCAAATGTCTCATTTCCTCAGAGCTCTGCTCTCAACCAGATTTTGTGTTAGGTGTACTTTGCTTTTCCATAAGTGTATGCTTCAGTCGTTTAGAATGGAAATAGCCCACAGCACTTCACAAGCAATCAAGAACTTTCTTGTTAAAAGGCATTTTAGGGGGCGCCTGGGTGGCACAGCGGTTAAGCGTCTGCCTTCGGCTCAGGGCGTGATCCCAGCGTTATGGGATCGAGCCCCACATCAGGCTCCTCCGCTATGAGCCTGCTTCTTCCTCTCCCGCTCCCCCTGCTTGTGTTCCCTCTCTCGCTGGCTGTCTCTATCTCTGTCGAATAAATAAATAAAATATTTAAAAAAAAAAGTCATTTTAGTATTCTGTTGCTATTGAACACAATTAATACTTCTCGGGCAGAAACTCTTTCAGGGATATTAGACATATAAGGTAAAATCCCTCTCTAGAAACTAAGGAGAACCACTTTTTAAACAGTCAAGAATCATTTGGCATCTGAACATGTACCCAAAAAGATTTTTATTAATATTACTCAAACAATCATTTAAAAGTTAGTGACTCTTACATTCCTAGAATCATGGAGCTAGCGTGTATTATGCTAAGCGAAACAAATCAGTCAGAGAAAGACAATTAGCAAATGATTTCACTCATATGTTGAATTTAAGAAACAAAACAGATGAACGTAAGGGAAGAAAAAAAAGAGAGAGGGAGAGAGGCAAACCGTAAGAGACTCTGCATAATAGAGAACAAACTGAGGGTTGACGGTGGGAGGTGGGTGGAGGATGGGCCAGATGGGTGATGGAGATTAAAGAGGGTACTTGTTGTAATGAGCACTGGGTGTTGTATGTAAGTGATGAAACACTGAATTCTATTCCTGAAACCAGTATTACACTATATGTTAACTAACTAGAACTTAAATAAAAACTTGAAATAAATAAACAAACCGTCTTCCATCATCTGTTCCCTGACATCTCTCCTCTGCTTTACACAGGCAAGTTTAGACAAGTTTAGACTTTCCCACCAAAATGTCAAGTTTTTTCTTTCCTCTCTGCAGTAGGGAATTTTAAAAAATATTTTATTTTCGTTACTGTTAAGTGTTACTATTTAACTGAAATTTTTATTTTTTTATTTTATTTTTTATTTTTTAAAGATTTCATTTATTTATTTGACAGAGAGAGACAGCCAGCAAGAGAGGGAACACAAGCAGGAGGAGTGGGAGAGGAAGAAGCAGGCTCCCAGCGGAGCAGGGAGACTGATGCAGGGCTCAATCCCAGGACTCTGGGATCATGGCCTGAGCCGAAGGCAGATGTTTAATGAGCCACCCAGGCGCCCCTAACTGAAATTTTTAAAAATAGTATTTTGCCAGGGATTTCAATGGATTGTTGGAAAAATCATTTGAGGTAATAGGGTAATGAATGCATAGAACAATTTTTAGCAAACTGTAGACTATGTATAAATTATTATCATTATTGCTTTCTTAAGGTCAGAGGAGAGTAGATAAGCCTTAATTGTACAAGTGGTATTTAATACATGGCCTGGAGAGCTGGAAGGAGGAGGAGCTAACTCATACCAAGACCAACTTCGTAATAACTTGGTCTTTCTTAATCCTCACAACCAAACTATGAATTAAATATTTCCATTTTCCTAGAAAGCAAACTGAGGATAGGAGGGGTTAATTGACTTGTCCTATGGCCACATAATTTATAAGAGCCTGAATGGGACTTAAACTCAAAAGGGAGGGCTCACAAAGTGTTAGCAGAAGAATAGCAAGAATGCGACTGTCTAACCTGCATCTCACTGTTGCCTGGGCCGGCATCACCTGGTTTCCCTTGCAAGTGAGGAACGTGATGGCCCTCCTCCTCCAGCCCTTCCTGCTTGGCCTCAGCTCCTAAGGTCACGCAACCAGGCTGGACCCTGGCCAGTCAACAGTGAGAAGAGGACCAGCACATGGAGTTGGTGTCTGGAATATCTGGTGGACCTGCCTTTAAGCCCTGAGCTTCCGCAGACCCACGGAGCTATAGTTCTCGCCGGCTTCTACCAGATTGTCCAGATTGTAAAACCGGGCTTCTTCCAGGCTGTCCAACCTTCCCATTTCCCTGCTCAGGTTAGAGGCTTATCCTGAGTTTCAGTGCACTAAATTCTCACAGGTGGTGGAACTTGTCCCTTGGATTCTAAGACAAGCAGATAAGCCATCTTGAGCACATGCATGGCCCCTTACCTGATTTTGAACATTGCCACCAACCAGAAACTCCTGTTAGGCCACCCTATCCATTAGACGATCTCTTTGGGCAAGGATTCCTGGCTATGTCAGTTCTGCATTATTTGCTTTGGCTTTGCAGATGTTGCATGTTGGCTAAGCTAACGCCTTTGGGCCCAGGCCAACCCTGCCCTTCCTTTACTCTCTTCCCAAGCTCATGAAGTCTCAATGTGCCTCGTGGCTAAGCCATCTGAGTTAGGGCAGGATGAGGCCCCATAAAGCTTGCCGTAAATTAAAAATGCCCATGCCGAAAACAGGCGCCCTGCTGGACACACCCAAGAAGGTCACAATTTATCAAGATGTAGCCTGACTGGAGAGTCACTGATAAAGAGCAGAAGTTTGAGAAGAGCTAGGAGCTCTTGTTCCACTTCCTAGCACTGTGATCTTTAGCCACTGTCATTAGTGTCACTGTGCCCCACTTTGCTCCTCCGTGACGTAAGAGCAAGGATACCTGCGTCACTCGGTCTTTATATACATTCATTGAGATCATGTTTGTCAACATGGTAATAGTAGACACTTAGGAAGTGCCGTTTATAATTGATTCTGAAATGTGCGCTCATTTTCACATCTTAACACTCTGAAATTGGAATGAATCTTATATCGTGTCACAGCTTAATCAACAGATTTTTTTTTCTTCTTTTTTAACGGACTTAAAATAACGGTACATCTTCCAATCAGTGGCATCTTAAGTTCGATGAAATGAAATACAGATGGTCCCCAACTTACAATGATTCAACTTCATAATGGTGTGAGAGCAGTATGCATTCAGGAGAAGCTGTATTTGGAATTCTGAATTCTGATCTTTTCCCCAGCTGGCGATAGGCTGTAGATGCTCTCTCATGACACTGGGCGACGGCAGCGACGGCAGCCACGCATGCACCAGGTGAGCAACCTGTACCTGACAAGCTCTCGGTTTCTCACGTTCGGTACAGCATCCAATAACTTACACGAGATCGTCAATACTTAATTATAAGATAGGGTTGAGGCCTCTGGGTGACTCGGTTGAGCGCCAGACTCTTGGTTTCCTCTCAGATCATGAGCTCATGGGTGGTGGGATCGAGCCTTCTGTGGGGACTTCACCTGAGTGGGGAGTCTGCTTAGGATTTTCTCTCTCTGTCTCCCTCTGCCCTTCGCCCCACACTCGCTCACTTTCTCTCTCTTTCTAATGAATAAAGCTTTAAAATAATAAATGAATAAATGAATGAATGAATGAATGAATAAATAAATAAATAAATAAATAAATTTTTAAAATAGGCTTTGTTTTAGATGGTTTGCCTGACCATAGGCTAATGTAAGTCTTCCAAGCATGTTTATGGCAGGCCAGGTTAAGCTATGATGTTGCCTAGGTTAGGGGTATTAAATGCATTTTCAACTTAGGATATTTTCAGCTTACATTGGGTTTATCAGGATGTAACCCCAACCCAAGTCAAGGAAGATCCGTAATATCTTTCTCTTACCACAGTATCCAAGACCATACTTTACTCCCTCCTAAACTTGATAAGTAACACAGCAAAACTAAAAGCAGCATTGTAATGGATGGTGCCTTATAACCATTTAGAACAATTGAGAACAATTTTTCACTGTTTCACTTGACAATTCCACACACAGGGCTGTGAAAAGAGCACTGAGATTTTTGTGAAATAACAGGATCTTTAAAGAGGGCTCTTTATTTTTGCATTTTCCACAGACAGGCCTTATTTTTCCAAAAAAAAAAAAATTAATTGCTAACTCTAGATAATGCAACTCTATGAGGGAAATATGTTCTCCTTGTTTAAAAATGTTGCACTGAGACCATACTGGTTGGTTCTATGAAGTCATCAAACATTTCTAAACAGATTGAATTGTTTTGCTCTGAGTCATGGTTTTAAAACTGACTCATATGAGGACAGCTATGAGTAAAGGAGCCCCACAAACACACCTACTCTCTCATTGGTCACCGGTCCCTTTCTTCCTGGGATGCCCTTTCTCCATATGCTGAATTCTTACCCAAGAGCCAACTAATGAAATAAGAAACCATAGAACCTTAGAGCCAGACTGAAGCATTCCCACATATCCCCAACTCAAAACCACTGTTCCTCTCCTGGGTTTCCATAACCCTTAGGCCTTATTTCCATTCTAGTACTTATCTGCTACAATTATATTTTTAGGAAGTCTGTGTCTCTTTTTGCTTCTCCTCATTGGCTTTGAAAGTCCTGAAAGACAAGACCATATCTTTTATTCATCTGCATCCACATAGTACCGTGTGAAGTATCTTAAATATATTCGTTGTTCTATTTTAGCTGAAATGTATTGAATTGAAATGGACTTATGTACAAGTGCTTTTCACCAAATACAATGGACTTTTGTCACTACTGTTACAGTATGAATAACATCAGAGAAACTACATAATCACAACGAATATATATCCTGATTAAGGAATTGGACCTTCCCTGAAACTTGGTTGGTCTTGCCCACAAGACTATTCCCAGAAAACCCTAGGTCCTCCGTAAATATCGGCTGAAGGAACATCAACTCTGCCTTGCTTCTCACTATCATCCTATTTTTCCAAATATTCTCCCAGGTAGTTATAACATTTTCCTTTGTCTACTCAAGCAAGAAACAGCCAACTTTCAGGGTGCCTGGGTGGCTCAGTTGTCAAGCGTCTGCCTTCAGCTCGGGTCATGACCCCAGGGTCCTGGGATCGAGCTCCACATTGGGCTCCCTGCTCAGTGGGGAGTGTGCTTCTCCCTCTTCCACTGCCTGCTTCTCTGCCAACTTGTGCTCGCTCTCTCTCTGTCAAATAAATAAAATCTAAAAAGAAAGAAAGAAAGAAAGAAAGAAAGAAAGAAAGAAAGAAAGAAAGAAAGGAAGGAAGGAAGGAAGGAAGGAAGGAAGGAAGGAAGGAAGGAAGGAAGGGAGGAAGGAAGGAGAAAAAGAACCTCTTCCACTGCCTGCTTCTCTGCCAACTTGTGCTCGCTCTCTCGATCGCTCTCTGTAAAAAAAAAAAAAGAAAGAAAGAAAGAAAGAAAGAAAGAAAGAAAGAAAGAAAGAAAGAGCCACCTTTCTTTACTCTCCACATCATGACAACTGTTGCTGTGACTGTCAGAGCCTGACACCTGTCCGCAGTCCTTCTCTTCCCCTCTTCCCCCCGCCCCAAGTCCGGTTCTACAGCTTCAGGTTGTCACAGCAACTTACAAATTTTGCTAATGACCCTGACCAAGCTATATCTAGATAGATGATAGATAGATTGATATATAGAAAAAGATATCTATCTTTTAAAATACTATAATAACTAGGAAAAAATGGAATAATAAACCCAAAACTACAATTTTAAAAAATTATCTATGGGAAAGAGAGGAAATAGACTAGAGACAGAGGCAAAAGTTACAGTACTCAAAATATATTTTATTTTGTATATTGGAATTTGAGGTCATATAAATATTTTATGTAATTATACAACAAAATTAAATTTAGGGGCACCTGCGTGGTTCAGTTGGTTAAGTGTCCGACTCTTGGTTTTAGCTCAGGTTATGATCTCAGGGTCCTGAGATTGAGCCCCGCATCAGCTCTGTGTGCCTAGCAGGGAGCCTGCTTGAGATTCTCCCTCTCCTTCTGCCCCTCCCCCGACTCTCGCAAGCATGTGTGCTCTCTCTTTTTCTCTCTCTCTAAAATAAATAAATTTTTTTTTAAAATTATATTTAAAAATTCCACAAAACAAAGATAAAAATTCAAAAAAGTAATTAAAAAGTATTTCAAGTGATTTCACAACAAATAATTTGATTGTACAATCCTCGTAGGGTAAAATGACCTATACAAACAACTGTAAAATTGTTTTCAGTAAATATATTGTTGGCATAGTGTTGATACTGTTATGGTGCTGGGTATGTTTGTGGGACAAAGCAAATGAGTAATGATGCTGGTGTCATTGGGAAGTAACCAACTGTGACATAGGAGAAAAGAGATGAAAGTGATATAAGATTGATAATGTTAAATAAGAATTCTGTAATTCTGAGTTTGAATTGGAAGTATCAGTATGAATTCATCATGTATTTTATCCTAAAAAATTCTTTTCCTAGCTCTGTCCACTGAAAAAGCCTAGAAACCTGATTGCAGTTCCAAAATAACATTTTTACATAAAAACACAGAGCCTTTTGGAGAAATGGCTGATTCCAGGTCTGGGGCAGAAAATGCACCAGATGAAGCTGGACTATCACCTTGTTCCACAAGCAAGGAAGCTATGAAAGAGTGATAGGGTCCCGTCAAGAGCACTCGGGGCCAACCTGAAGATGAACCCACTGGCCAAAGATGGGACCATTTGGGCATCAGTAAGGATGAAAACACAGCAAATAAGTTTGAATCCAGAAATCTATAATGATGCTTAAAAAACAAACAAACAAACAAAGAACCTCACTGATCACATTTGAAGGATGCTGGCTAAATGATTCATTTTTTGAAAACTGACAAATACAGGGAAAGAATCAAGCATACATTATGTCTATTTTATGCATATCATACCTCAGACTACAACAATCATCTTCTATAGGGAGAAGTTTCTCCTTATAGAAATAGTCCACGTAAAAAGCGAAGAATGATATAATTGAAATGTAACCATTTCATAAATCCTCGTGAAATATGGGTCTGAAAAAAGATTATTATTGGCTGCTAACGTCACACAAAAAAAGAAACATTACCGTGCCCAGATGGAAGTACCCAAGACCACTTATGAAATAGCCACACACCAAATAATCAGACATAAATCCAAGTCTCAAGGTTTAAATACCAAGTTGCAGGAATAGGAGGAACAGCAGAACATGTTAACACCTAGGGATGCAAGTAGCAAAATCCAGACCATGGGTAATTCTACGGGGCTGAAATACCCAATTTCTTCAACAAATCAATTGCAAAAGAAAAAAAGGGAAGAGGCGGGGCAATTATCCATTAAAAGAGACTTCAGAGGCATACCAGCTAGTAAGCAAGCAGTGTGGGGACCTTGTTGGGATGGAGATTCAAACAAATTCTAAAAAAAAAAAAAAAAAGTTTGAGACAGAAAAATTGAAATAGCTATTTTGTAATGTTAAAAATTATTGCTAAATTTTTAGGTAAAGGAATGGTACCTAATCTTTTAAAGACACATATTGAAACATTTGCAGATAAAATGATATAATGTCTGGGGTTTGTTTCCAAAGAATCTAGGATTGAGGTAAGTGGGACTGCAGATAAAACTCAGTAGTGAATTTACTGAAGCTGAGTAGTGCGTACATAAGGAGATGTTCATTTTAGGATTCTCTCTACTTTCATACAGGTTTGAAATTCCCCATAACAAAAAAAAAAAAATGTAATGCCCCACTGTAAAAAGTACTACAACTTATTTCACACCTCAGGTGAATGAACCCTGTAGAATCTTCAAGAAATACTAGATATGGCATGTGTGCATATAAGTAAAGTCCTGTTTCTTCTTCAAGGTGGTCAGATATTTCAAGAAAAGGACACATTTAGGTCCACATAAACTCATTCAGCTCTACTTTTTATCCAAAAATGCACCTTTGGATAGATTTGGCTCCGAACACACCAAATTTTTGTGCATCATCACTTCCAGAAGACTATCAGTCATCTCTGATACCAACTCTGTCATTGGAACATCTTGGAAACAGTTGTGGGTCCCCTGGCACTACTAACATTTTTCCTGGGCATCTGTAACCCTGTCTCAGCCCCTCGATTTTAAACTTACGGGTACTAGCATCAGCTACCCAGCTCCATCACATTTGAGGCTACAGACATTCCTTACATAATCTTTTTTTTTAAACAGATTTTTATTTTTTAAAGATTTTATTTCTTTATTTGTCAGAGAGAAAGAGCATAAGCAGGGGGAACAGGAGGGAGAGCAGGCAGAGCAGGGCAGTGGAGAAGCAGGCTTCCTGCTGCCCCGTCCCAGGGTCCTGGGATCATGACCTAGCTGAAGGCAGACGCTCAATGACTGAGCCACGCAGGCATCCCCCTTACAAAATCTTATAAAGAAAATAAACATCCCTGGATTCTCTTCTCCAGTATTTTGCTCATTTTTTTCCAAGGCTGTAGGCACACAGAGCTATTCTGTTTACCTGACCAAGTCTGCTTGGCCGGTAGAGAGACCCAAATTGGCAGCAGTGATGAGGACAGGACAGAAGCAGTGGAACAGCCTCCGTGGTGGCAGCCAGGGGAGAAGGGGGGGGGGGCGCTCCGGGCGGCCACCGTGGGGACCCTGGGTGGGAGGCCGGCTTGCCCATCGGTCCCTGGAGCCTGGCTGTGGTGTCTGCACAAATACTCACTGTGGCCAGAGGACGGGCAGGAACTGTGGGAACCCAGGCAGTAAACTCTGTCAGTAAATTATTACAAAATAAAAGTTTACACACTGACACTGCAAGATAACATGTCAAGGAGTCCTTATAATCCTTTGAAGAGTTTAGAATCTCAGTTTTAAAAACTGCTTCAACATTGCAAAGCACATATCCACAGACTGAGAAACAGAAATGTAAAGATTCAGAAATAGAAAAGAAATTTAAGGACGTTTGACCGTAAAGCATACTGCGTTCATCCTCCCAATTATTAATGAGGAATAATAATGTTAAAATCCCCTTTTCCTTGTGGCTGAAGATGCATTGATAGAATGTATAAACCGGAGTTTTGAATTCTATGCAAATCATGAAGCCACATTTCATTTCTTGTACAACCTCCACAAGTTACAGGAAATGTCAGAGGAAACATTAAAATACCATTGCATAAATTTACATGTAAAATTAAATTTTAACTTACACAAAACAGATTTGTATGAAGAATGAAATAATTTTAGAAAAATTGTTCCATGAGAATTATCAGCTCTACATGTATTAAAATTTTTATTTCAAAATAATTAATCAGAAATGTATCTGAAATGTTGTCACAGCCTATAAAATACTCTTAACAGCTTCAATAATGATTGCCTCAGCAGAAAGATCCTTGTCAGAATTTAAAATGATCAAAATTTTTAGCAATCTTTCATGTTTCAAGAGCAACTAATGTCTCAACTGTGTCAACTAAAAATAAAATTGCTAAAAGTATGTTTTAATGATCTAGTACATAAATTTGCAGAAAAGCAAGCCACAATAGTGATTAATCAAGATATCACATTAATAAAGTATTATTTATTGTATTATATAAAATTATGGCACCAAAAATATTTTTACACTTTGTAAGTTATATTGCTACTCATAAATTACTATTACCTCTGTTGTATTTTATAAGGAAAATATTTTTATCTCTTTTTTGTTGTTATAAGCAAAATATTTTTAAAGGAAAAGCGTTATTTCTAATACTTTCAATGGCACTTTTTTCCTGCTTTTTCAACAAGAGCCCTGCATTTTCATTTTGCACTGGGCTCCTCAAATTATGAAGCCTGCCCTGTTCATAAAAAATGGGTGTTTTTATATGTTTCATCTGGGTAGGGGAGCAGCTATATTTCTAAATGTAATCATGGTCCTTAAGGCCGCTCCTAAGCACCGTTACATGGGAGAAGGGAAAGGTTATAACTGCTACAAATGTTCAACCAATTCTTGCAAGCCCAGTATGATAGAAGGTGCTACGGTGGCGGGGGGGGGGGGCTGAAAGATCAACAATTCCATTATATCTAGCAAAACTCAGGCTCCCAGGGGCACCTGAGGGGCTCAGTCAGTTAAGCATCTGCCTTCGGCTCAGCTCATGATCTCAGGGTCCTGGGATGGAGCCCCATATTGGGCTCCCTGCCCAGCGGGAAGCCTGCATCTCCTCCTCCCTCTGCCCCTCCCCCTGCTTGTCTTCTCTCTCTCTCTCTAATAAATAAAAATAAAAAATAAAAAAATAGAAAAATTAAAAACCTGAGGCTCCAAACTGTGATTGTGTTGAGGTCATAAGTGATATAGGAGCAGACTTGGAACTAAATCTCAAATCTCTTCAGTCTACCTGGTACAATTTGTACCACCGGTTCCTTCTGATAGTAACATTAAGGGTTCAGGAACTCAGAAAGCACTCTAGGTATTTCCAACAGAATAATATGAGTGGTGACCCCCAAGAAGGAAGGGGTGTTCAAAGGGGCTGAAGCAAGGAAGGACGGATGCAGTTACTTCCAGAGCCTCCCACAGAGGCAGAAAGGGGAGAGGTACTCCGCCTTCTCCCTTCCTCCCTCCCTGCCTTTCATCTTTCCCCACACGTTCCCATTAGCAGAACTGAGTCGGAAGCCAGCTGACAGAAGAGCCTGGAAAACTCAATCTGTAGGAGTCAGCCCCCTGTGGTAGTAAGCAGATACGGGCAAGGGTGAGAAGTGGGTTTGAAAACAAACGAGCAAATGACTGGTACTGTGAAGAAACCAGGGACAGCAACTTCTTCACGTCTGAATGCTACCTGAAAATCTGAGAAGTGCGGGTAGCCAACATCCCAGGCAGCTCTCAACTGATGACCCTAATGCCCGTGAAGCCCTTAGCGCAGTGCGCAATATATGGCAAATGGAGGTTAAAATCATCATCGTCATCGTCATCGTCATCATCATGACTGTCACTATTAGGACGATCCCATGGGAAGAAGTTTAAGAAATGATAAAAAAAGAAAGAAAGAAAAGAAAAGAAAAGAAAGAAAGAAAGAAAGAAAGAGAGGAAAGAAAGAAAGAAAGAAAGAAAGAAAGAAAGAAAGAAAGAAAGAAAGAAAGAAAGGAAGGAAGGAAGGAAGGAAGGAAGGAAGAAAAAGAAAGAATCAGGAAAGTTTGTCAAACGGTGATGAGACCGCAATTCAGTATGTGAACTTAGAAAGACAAAGCGGGGTTTCTTGATGACCATAGCGAGGGGGGAGCTCCGCTGGTCAGGCGCAGCTTCTCCACGCAGAGTGAACTGCTGACCGTATAAAAGGTCTTTGTTAGGGGAGAGCATGGAGTGCCAGGAATTGACAGACTCTCGGAGGTGTAAGTGGATTGACATCATCTGTGGCCCATGGTTACTCAGGTGAGACTGCTGTCGATTAGCCGGAGCTCAGAGGTGTGTTTACTGGAGTGAGTCTGGCCCTGATTGGCTAACGTGCGGGAGGGCTGAGGCAGGATTCTGGATCAATGGAACGGATTTAAGACTGTTCTTGTGGCTGCCTGTTGCCTTTGCTACAGCAAAAATCAAGCTTTTTCTGAGTTTACAGGAACCTCTATTTCCATTTTTTCCTTCTGGTTCTTATCCAGGAAATGCTGCAGGAGAGACCTTCAAAGATTGTACAGATCTTTACCACTGTCCATTTTCCTTGAAGGTAAGCTTTCTTCGATGGAGACTTTAACTTTCCATGTCTGTTGGCATGATTTTTTCTGGGTTTGTTTTTCGTTCGCTAGTTTCTGGGGGTTTTTGTCTTTGAATCATTTGTCGAATCATCTGTCAGGACAGTGGCTGCACAAAAGTGTTCAAGACTCTGGAAAATACTGTAACAACAGTGAGCTAAGTAAGTATAACTGGAAGGAACTAGAAGTCGTTTTAGAACCCTGATCCCAAACTTCCCCAACCTGATGATGAACACAAGTCTCAAAGATTCTCCGAGTCTGTTTTTGATAGCTACATTGCCTTTTCTTTTAGTTTAGGTATAGATTATCCCAATTCACTTGTAGTGTGTGGGCATAATACATAGTGTTAGCAATGGTTCAGAATCCAACCTGGTTGGCAAAAAATAAAAGTAAAAATAAAATCCAAGGCCATTCTATTATCTATAACTACTTGGTTTAAGGACCTGTAACTGATTTGCTGTGCTCCAGAGTTTAAGTTGTATTGTTTACAATGTCAGTCAAAGTAATGGAACAAATTTTTGATGAATGCCTCCTATAGTTTAACTCCTATGGGTAGGCTCATTATTCAAAAGAATTCTCTCCCCAAAAAGGTTTACACTTTTGTACTCTTTCAAAGGAGATCTAGTACATTTAGGATGTTGGGGAATTGTATTAGTTATCTATCATTCACAACAAATTCTCTCCCACACAGCAGGTTGAAAACAAGAATATTCAGTATCTCCCATTGTTTCTGAGGGGCAGGAATCTGGGAGCAGCTTATCCAGGTGGCTCTGGGTCAGTGTTTCTCTTGAGGTTGCAGTCAAGATGTCAGCTGAGGCTGCAGGTTTCTGAAGTCTTGAATGGGGTGCAGCATCTGCTCCCACGAAGGCTCACTCACATGGGTGTTGACTGGATGCTTCAGTTTCTCACTGGCTGTTGGCAGGATATCTCAGCTCCTCACCACTTGGGCCTCTTCATAGGGTTGCTCACAACGTGGCAGCTGACTTCCCCTAGACTGAATGTTATGCAAACAAGGCAGAAATCACAATGTCTTTTATAACCTAACCTTGGAAGTGACATGGCCTACTATTGCTGTATATTCTATTGGTCCCACAGATCTACTCTTATAAAATGTGGGAGGGGTGCTAATAAAAGGGCATCAAGAGGCAAGACTCAACTAGGGGCCATTTTGAAGACTACTAGTCATTCAACAGAATAATTCATCTTGGTCCTAGATTGGCATTGAAGAGCCTGATTCCTTTAGAGGAAAAGAGCAAAAAGCTGTACGTGAGATGATTCAATTTTGGTGGAGCTGCAAATATATTGTCTCTAAGTATTGTGTGACAAACCGTTATTGTTTGCATTTTGTAAGTTCCCTGGTGCAAGGACATTTTCCTTCATTGATGGATGGTATGCAAATAGTATCATTCTTGGTAAAGTTTTTGCCAGATCTTATTTTCAAGGATCCCATAACAAATCATTCCCAGTGCTTCTTTCAAGAATTCAAGAATTTAGGTTTTTCTGATTCCATCACAGAATTCTTTAACTTCGTCATGGATGTATTATTTTGTTGTTGTTGCTTATATGAGGTCCCTGTGTAAGGACTTTAGTCAGTCTGTTTATTGTGCATTTTGTGAAAATATTTCAATAGTATTTCTAAAGTATTTCTATCGTATCTACAGCATAAGGTACCTACTTCTATAGGATTTCTTTTTTTTTTTAAGATTTTTTATTTATTTATTTGACAGAGAGAGACAGCCAGCGAGAGAGGGAACACAAGCAAGGGGAGTGGGAGAGGAAGAAGCAGGCTTATAGCGGAGGAGCCTGATGTGGGGCTCAATCGCATAATGCTGGGATCACGCTCTGAGCCAAAGGCAGACGCTTAACGACTGCGCCACCCAGGCGCCCCTTCTATAGGATTTCTTTTACAGTGAGTCTCTTACTTTTATTACAGCAATTATTTTAGATATCTAGAAGGCATCTCATAATTAATGTATTTATTGCTTATTTGTTGTTTACTTTTAAAGAGTACCTGAGTAAGATTATAAAACCTCTTTTTAAAGCAATTTTAAAAAGTAAACTATTTTAAAAGAATACCAAGTAGTGGGACTCCTGGGGGGCTCAGCCTGTTAAGCATCTGCCTTCAGGTCAGGTCATGATCCCAGGTTCTGGGTTTGAGTCCTGCATGGGGCTCCCTGCTCAGTGGGAAGCCTGCTTCTCCCTTTCCCTCTGCTGCTCCCCCTGCTTGTGCTCTTTCTCTCTTTGTGTCAAATAAATAAATAAAATCTTTAAAATTAATAAAAGAAATTAAAGAATACCAAGTATTAATTTATATACTTATTATTTGATTTTAATTTGAAATGCCCTGGAAAAGACCACAGTTCAGTCACTGGCACAATTTGAACAATTGGTAAGGAATGGGATTTTATAAGCGAGAACGGTCTACGTATTGTGAAGGAAGCCTGGTCTTTTTCTTTGTGGTAAAAAACACATAACATATAATTTACCATCTTAACCATCTTTAAATGAATAGTTCAGTAGTCTTAAGTGTACTCACGTTGTTGTGAAACAGATCTTTAGAACTTTCTCATGTTGCAAATCTGAAAATCTATCCCATTAAACAATTCCCCTCTTCCCTTTCCCTGTAGCCTCTAGTAACCACCATTCTACTTTCTGTTTCTATGAATTTGACTACTTTAGATGTTATACAAGTGAAATCATATAGTATTTGTCTTTTTGTGACTGGCTTATTGCATTTAGAATAATGTCCTCAAAGCTCATCCAAGTTGTAGCATGTGATAGGATTTACTTCCTCTTTGGGGCTGAATAATATTCCGTTGTATGTACATACCACATTTGTTGTTGTTGTTGTTGTTGTTTTTTAAAGATTTTATTTATTTATTTGACAGAGATAGAGACAGCCAGCGAGAGAGGGAACACAAGCAGGGGGAGTGGGAGAGGAAGAAGCAGGCTAATAGCGGAAGAGCCCGATGTGGGGCTTGATCCCAGAACGCCGGGATCACGCCCTGAGCCGAAGGCAGACGCTTAACCACTGTGCCACCCAGGCGCCCCAACATACCACATTTTGTTTATTCATTCCTCCATCAGTGGACTCTTGGGTTGCTTCGACCTTTCAGCTCTTGTGAATAATGCTTCTGTGAACATGAGGATGCAAATATATCTTTGAGATCCCGTTTGTAATGCTTTTGGATATATACTCAGAAATGGGATTGGTGGGTCCTCTGGTAGTTCTATGTTTAATTTGCTGAGGAATCTCCATACTGTTTTCCTTAGCATTGTACCGTTCTGCAATCCCACCAACAATGCACAAGGATTTCGATTTTTCCACATTCCCACCAACACTTGTCTTTATATATATGATATATATATATATATATATTATTTATATATATCATATATATATTTACTATCGTATATTATCACAATGGATGTGAGGTGGTATCACATTATGGTTTTGATTTGCATTTCTCTGTGATGATTGTAATTAGTGATGCTAGACATCTTTTCATATGCTTGTTGGCCATTGGCATATCATCTTTGGAGAAGTGTCTGAGTTCTTTGCCCATTTTTTGATCAGGATATTTGATTTTTTGTTTTTGAGTGGGAATTATTTCTATATTCTGGATATTAACTTCTTATCAGATATACAATTTGCAAGTATTTTCTCTCTGTTCTTTGGTGCATAGAAGTTTTTAAGTTTGATGTAGTTCATTTGTTTATTTTCTCTTTTGTTGCCTATGCTTTTTCTTCTGTCGTATCTAAGAAACTATTGCCAAATCCAACAACATTAGGATTCTCCCTGTGTTTTCTTCTAAGACTTTGAGAATTTTAGGTCTTACAATGAAATCGTTAATCCATTTTGTGTTAATTTTTGTATATAGTTTTAGGCTTCATTCTTTTGCATGTGGATTTTCAGTTTGCCCGTCACAGTTTGTTGAAGAGACTGTACTTGCCCTATTAAGTGGTTGTGGCACCCTTGCTGAGTATCATTTGACCACGTATTTATTTCTGGGGTCTCTATTCTAGTCCTTTGGCCTGTTGCTGGTCTTCTTTTTTAGACCCATCAACAAACAATATTGTCAGGACTCAGTAGTAGAGCAGCAAAGAATATTAAGTCGGCAGTTAGTGTTGGAGGGTCCAACTATTCTATTCTAAGCATGAAATTAATTATCCTCTATTGGATAAGGGTAATAGAGGTGCTGAAATGAGAGTATGCCACTGGTGGGTGATAATAGGAGGAAAAGAAAGCATCCATATTTTATAATTAGTTAACTGGCTAGCATAAAAATGCTGAGTGTTTTTCATTAGCAAAGGACTTACTATATATAATATGAGATTTAAAGGTGATCTCAGCAAAAGACCTGAAGATTTTTTTCAAAGTTTAATTAATTAATTAATTAATTAATTTGAGAGAGAGAGCACACGTGGTGGGTTGGGGACAAGCAAATGCTGCACTGAACACAAGCCCTATACAGGGCTCGATTTCACCAACCCAAGACCGTGACCTGAGCATTATCAAGAGCCAGACGCTTAACTGACTGAGCCACCCAGGCGCCCCTATCTGAAGATGTTTTAACTTATTTAGTTGAGACCCACAACTGTTTGAGGCAACTAAGCTAAACTTTGGCTACTGAATTAAGAGATCAGCTTTAATATGCAATAGGTCTTAACTGTGTGCCCTGTAGGTGAGTTGAGACCTTTGGAGCATGGCCTAACTTTCTCATATTTGTACCAAAAAAAGGAAGAGTTTATATACTCCAGGAATACTTTTAAGGCCTGTGTCCTAATTACTCTGCCTTTGTTCATGGAATGTTTTGCCCATCGGAATTCTGTACCATAGTAATTCCTTGAGTGATTTTTCAAATCATGCATAGTATAGATACATTATTAACCACATCAGCTCTAATTTTTGTTGTGTGTGAGAAGTTCTCTGAGGTTTAAAAAGGTATCTTTTTGCAGTACATTTTATATAGACAGTTCCATTTGCAAAGTAAATCCCCAGCCATTAAATTCGTAGGAATTGTTTCACAGAGGTGAAAGGAATGTCCTGATAATGATTCTAAAGTGTCAGTTACAGGTGGGGACCTGGGAAATGACTCAGGAGTTTTGGAAATATTCATTATTTTAGTGCTTCCAGGAAACAAAGGCAAAAAAACCTTCCGCAATGTACTGTATACCCTCAAATTTATCTTCTTTTACCATCTGGCACAACCAGTCATTTTAATTTGGAGGTAACATTTCTGTCTTCTTTCTTATTGAAAGTCTTTCTCGGTTTTTAAATAAATTTAAAATTTTGCTCTGACGGATCTGATGTTCTACAGGAAAGAGAATAATGATAGATGATTGACTTCCATAGCAACGATAAAACTGCTTTAGTCCTTCTGAAAGTGTAGGAGAAAAGGGAAGTGTTGCGGCTTCATGTCACCCCTGGAGCAGCATCAATGGACACATGTGGTAATTGTCCTTCTGTTTCTTAGCCAGTTTGGAACATCGATTCTTTCAGTAATTGTTGTCTTTACAGCATCTACAGGTATCCTTAACCACAGGCTCCCAATTTTTAGAGGACATCCTTAATTATGTTCCTTAACTTGGCTCGACAAGAATTCTAATTCAACCTCCCGGTCTAGAAATTTTACAATATAATTGTTCTTTCCTGAAGAAATTCTGAAAAAAAGAGTAGCTCGTTTAGAAGGTCAAGTAAAGCTGACTAAAACAAAAACAAAAGCAAAACTGCAAAATGAACAGTTTTCAAAAGATTAAAAAGTCTTTGAGAGAAACCGTCGAAGTTAGAGGTTTTTGTTTTTGTTTTTGTTTTGAGGCCTTAGCATATCAGTTAAAGAAACTAATTACTGACTATTTGGTATTTTGGCTCCTCTTATTTTTAGAGTTTCTCTTAATGAGAAAAGTGCAAAAGTTAGAATTGTAGCACTTCTTAAAGGAAATAGCCTCCTTCCAGGAAGAGGATGAGACTTTGGCAAAGGTAAACCCATAACCCACAAGAAAGACAAGGCTTTGGGACAGTGCTTTTGGACTTTTGAAGGGTTCTGGGTTCCCTAAGCAGGCAGAGACTGGAAAGGGGCTGTACAGTCAATAACCTGGTAACCCCATGCTTGAGTATGGACAAAACAAAGTGAGCTTCTTCCAGAAATTAACAAGAAAGAAACCTCATGAAGGTTTTGTGGGGGACCCTAGACAATGTTTGACAAACTCTTTTGTCACACGTTGACTGCTGATCTAACAGACCTCTAATCATGAGTCCTCAACACTGACCTGACTTGAGCTGGAAACTTATCAGGCTTACGTTTCAATCTGTTCCCTTATACATTCAAAAGAAATAAAGCAAGCCAGGACAAAACAAAAACACATGAAACAAGACTTTGTCCCTATAGCTGAGCAGCAGCCAAAACAAGGCACTCAGCAGCAGAAGACCCAGGTTAATGGCAAAAACATTTCTCAAACAGCATACCTCCAAAACAAAGGTCCAATGATCTTGTACAAAGATGTATGTCTAATCATTTGCCAAACGGTGTACCTCTACACAAAGAGGTCTAATTGCTGTGCGCAAGGATCTAGGCCTAACAAAGACCCCTTTGGTTACAAATCCTAGACTAACGAAGTGAGTTGAGCAATAAGAACTCAGTGAAGCTAGTAGAGATCAGATCGTTACTGAGACTGACTGACTTGAAAACATATCTGAAGAGTAAACAGAACTTTGGCACAAGATGCCGCTGAGTGCACCGGGAATGCTGGGACCCAGGGTTCCCTGGAATGCCACCCAATGAGAGTCTTCAAAACAATCTTGTTGGAACCTCCAAAAATGAGCAATGAGACCATTGCTCAACACCCAAAATAAAAAGGTATAGCTAACTTATTGCTTGTTAGGGTAAGAGATGCCGGTCAGACACAGTCTCTTCAAGCAGAACAAACTGCCAGTCTTAGGTAAGGTTTAGGGGAAGCATGAGGTTCAGGAATTGGGGGACTCTCAGAGGCATAAGTGAGCTGACATCATCTGTGGAAGCCTGGTTACACAGGAGAGACTGTTGCTGTTTAGGTACCACGCAGAGGCGTGCTGTTGGAGTGAGTCTGTCCCTCACTGGCTGAGTGTCAAGAGTGAGAGACTGGCAGAGTGGTTGGCTTCTGCAAGTGTGTTTACCAAGGTGAGTTGTTGTTTCACTGAACAGGTTTAAAAGCAGTATGGTGGTCACTTGTTACAGGACTTCAGAATAATCAGTCTTTTCCGACATTTGTAACTTTTTTACTCCTAAGTTCAAAAATAAGATTTAAAAAAAGGAAGAAAAAGTAAGAGAAATACTGGAAGCTACTCATGATATCAAAAATGGTACAGTTTACCACTGGGGAACAGGTGCCATCCTTTAAGTTAGATAGTAAAGTCTTTGGTATGAGTGATATTTCTGTGCGTATGGTTGTACTTTATATGGTTGACCAGTAAAAGAAGGAAAAAGGGGATGATTCTGGAAAAAGGATTGTGATTTCAGTCAGTACATATTTATGTAATTTCAAATTCATTCATTCCCTACTGTCATCAATGCTTATTGTACACAATATTCTTCTTTATGAAATATATTTGTAAAACATACATGTAAATTTGTTGAGAGGGTGTTCTGTATTCTGCTTCTATATTCCCTTACTTGTTTTTTCTTCTTTATTTCTGTCATTACAGCAAGATTCTCTTCAGAGAACTTCATAATTTCACCTGTTTTTCATATTCAATATTATTATCTTCAGTCACTTCTAGTTTTAATTTATGATACTCTCTTCATTTCCAAGGCAACCCGTTGTAATGTTATTTGCAATCAGAGAGAACTTCATCATAGACCTAAACATTAGAAAAAGAAACTTTAAATTTATTTTTGGAAAAGAAGAGGAAGAAAAGACAGTATCAGTATGATTAACAGCTTAATATCTGGTTTTAAACAGATCTGAGTTGAAATCCTGTTTCTTCCATTTATGAATTGTGTGACCTGGGGCAAGTTACTCAACTGTGGCAAGCTTTGTGTTCTCATCTGTAAAATGGTGTTAATAAATCACACCTACTTTATATGGCTATTGAGAGGATTAAAAGCAGTAAATTTTGTAGGGAGCTTAGCCTAGTTCCTGGTAAATAGCAGACATCTAACAAATGGGATGTATTATTTTAGTAATTAATAGGAAAACACATGAAGAACCATGCTAAAATAGATAATTTATGTGTTTTTCTTCTCTTGTTTCAATGTTGTTACTGTGAAAATAAAAATTACTTGTAGTATTTTGAAATTCTTTTCTTAACATTTACAACACAAAACCCTACTTAGATCTTCACAGCCCTTTAAGGTAAGAAATATGTTGATAACTATGTTAATATATTGATAGTAAGAAAGAGCTTTACTTGGGTAAGGTAACAAGGGTGAGAATATGAGGCCAAAGAAATGTATGAGTTCATTAAATGTAGCTAAATTGTCCGGGGAAGATGGTGATTTATAGTCCTAAACAACTTTCACTCCAGCCACACTCAGCCCATCCAGTAACATAGTATGTGGAACCATGGGCTGCTGCAGGAGGAAATAAGAGCGCCCAGTTAGAACAGGGCCTCCTGGTCCTTCCGAATGGCTCAAAGATATAGCAACAGAGAGAAGGCTTGCAAAAGGCCAAGTAATGTTTTTGTGACATTGGTGGCTCATTCCACTGCCTCCTAAGAAAGTTCTAACCAACTCTGGTTGAATAATTATCCGTTGAATGAATGTTTAATCATTTCCCTTGTGGAACGTGTAGTTTCCCCCCAATTTTTTTATTTTATTAATGTTGATGCCACAAGCGTCTTTGTAGATAGAACTTTTTTTCTTCCTTTGAAGCATCATGATGCAGTGGTTATGAGTCCAAACCCAGGAGCTTCAAATCTCAGCTCTGCCATTAGCCAACCAAGGGATCTTAAGCAATTTGGGCATCCCTCAGTCTCCTCATCTGTAAAATGGGGAGTAATAAAAGTACTTACTTCATATGGCTACTGTGAAGACTAAATAAGTTAATTTACATGAAGCACTTAGAAACGTCCTTGGCACAAAATAACAGTCTAGGTGGTAATTACAATTAATGCTGAAATTTTGTCTTACGATGAATCTTTGGTTGTAAAGGCATTTATGTTTTTATGCTCTCAATATTTAATGCTAAGTCACTTCTTAAGAATTAACTGTTAATTCCATTAGTTTATACCAACAATAGGAAGGCCTGGATTGTTATTTTTCTACAGCCTATTTGTAGTTTTATGGTATTTCTCATTCTTTAAAGTTCATTAAATATGAGATATTACCTTGTTGTTTTTAATGCAAGTGTATTTAATTGCCACTGAAGATACTTTTTAAGTTTTCTCTTGTTTGAATGCTGTTAGTGTCCTTTTGTTCTTTTACCGATTTGGTGTTAGGCTTTAGCTTTGACTAAAGACTGATATATTTGACAATTTTTAGCTTATCTGTCATATTTAGCACAAGCTAAATATGTTTGTTTTCTAACTTCCCTTATTAATTTTCATTCTATAGAAACTTAAAATGTTTATATAGTCACATAGATCCATCTTCTATTTTTTCATTTCTGTTTCCTCTCCTATTTTTCTTATTTTCCTACACTTTGGTTTGTTAACATTTAACTTCCTGAAGTTTTCTCCTAAAAGGTAGAAACTCAGTTAGTCACTGCGGTATCTACTGCCTAGCCCAGTCCCAGCACATGGTGACCAATCCGTAAATATTCGTGAAATGAATGAAGAAAAAGGGGCAAGTGAATTGGCCACAGTAGTTCACAGACCACATAAATCTGGGGCTACATATTAAGGTCACATTTCCTTTAGTAACTAAATGACAAAAACCATAAACCATTTCATAGGCTCTAAGAAACCCTTTCTTCCTTGGGATTTCTCTCCCATAGACCTGTTACACGGTCCCCTAAATCAGTCCTCAAGATCATTTGTCACCACTGTTGAAGTCCGGAGGGTCTACCATCTGATGACCAGCTTCTCCAGAATGCCATGCTCCCCAACCAGTTTCTCTCCCAGGATGGGCACTGACTTCTCCCTTAGTTCACCAAGGGACAGCCAAGACAAGAGGGAAACAGTTAACAAAAATGTACTGTGGATTCAGGGATGCAAAAATGACATCCAGTATAGATTATAAGCACTGCCAGAAGGTGATACTTTTAGAACACCCAGTGTGGCAGTGGGCAGCTCGCCTCCACCCACAACAGAAAATCTCCACGCATTGCCACACACTGCAATACTGGCCTTAAGAACCCCTATGGTGGGAATAGAATGTGACTGTGTGTGTGTTCATCTGTGTGTGTGTGTGTTCATCCATGTACATGCACACACAGGAGAGAGATAGAGACAGAGATATTCAGAGAGAGAGGTCTCCTCCAAATCCATGCCCTGCCTCCTATGGCTGTTGTGAAGATTAAGTTAAACAAGTTAACAATTGACTGTGGGAACACCCACACATTCAGAGTGTATTCTGGCTCCATGGCTCACACAAGACAGCAATAAAGGTCAGCAGTGCATTTCCCAGGTTGGAGTTATTATGTCTTAAATAACACTATGTGAAAGGCACCAGTGGTCCAAACCAAGTATTCTTGTACAGAGCCCAGTCTTGCTGATTTCCCTTTCACACTTTTTATCTCTAGCATAAAAAGGTCAGACCTACCCAACCCTCTTGGATGGCCCAGTATGACTATCTCCTGTAAGCAATTAGTTGAACAAAACACACACACACCCACTCTATCTATCTATCTATCTATCTATCTATCTATCTATCTATCCATCCATCTATCTCTTCCAAAAAAATAAATAGTACTTTGCAAAGACAGTTTAGCCTAAACCCATATTCCGAGGTGCTATAGTTTGAATGTTTGCATCCCCTCAAAATTCACATGTTGAAATCCTAATACCCAACGTGATGGTATGGAGCAGGTGGGGTCTTTGGGAAAGTGCATAAATTAGAAGACAGAGCGCTCATGAATGGGATTAGTACCTTATAAAAAGAGGCTCCAAAGTTACTCCTAGGCCTTCCCACCATATAAAGATACAATGGGAAGTCTGCCAGCAGGAAGAGGGCCCTCATCGGATCCAGCTGGCACCCTGATCTCCGACTTCCAGCCCCCAAAACTGTGAGAAATAAATTTTTGTTGTTTATAAGCTACACAGCCTGGTATTTTGTTACGGCAACCTGAACAGCCTAAGACAGGGTGCTTTTTTCCCCTCTGATTTCAAAAGGATGTACACCAGTCAATAAAACCAATTTATGCTTCGAAATCAAGCTTAGCTTTGTGGAGACTCACTTTCCTCCAAAAGCAACAATCAAGTACTTGTTCTACATCTATGTAATTAAAAGGGTCTATTCTGGTGTCTTTCTCAAAACGAAGGAAGTGTTCTCCAAGGATGAATTGATGACTCCATCTCTACAAGAAGAAAACTGGAAGCTTTTAAATAATGCCAGCTTTCAAAAACAGTAAAATCCTGATGGGCAGCCTCTAGCAGAAGGGATAAAAACGTAGTGTGAGGTGAAGAACTAAACTGATTTTTTGTCGTATTAAAGCTGGTGTCCCGACTAGCTCTTAAATCATCTCCATCATTTGGGTAGACTGAATTTATGTATTAAGCATTTATACAAACTGGGTTTTCTATTCCTTTTGAATACCCTTTACTTCATTTTTAAACTAATACTATATCATTTCCATTCATTTCCTTTAAAATTCTGTATCTACCAAATATTGTTCCTCCTGATTGTTCCTTTTTTTTTTTTTCTTTCTCCATGGAGTGCTATAGTTGACCATTGAAGGATTAAGGGCACTGACCCCCTGCACAGTTGAAAATCCACTGTAATGTTGGCTTCCCAAAAATTTAACCACTACCAGCCTACTGTTGACTAGAACTCTTAACCCCTAACGTAAACAGTTGATTAACATATATTTTGTATGTTATATGTATTATACACTGCATTCTTACAATAAAGTAAGCTAGAGAAAAGAAAATGTTATTAAGAAAATCATAAGTGAGAGAAAATATGTTTACAGTACTGTACTATATTTTTTCAGTTTTTATTTAAATTCCAGTTCATTAACATACAGTGTAATATTAGTTTCAGGGGTACAATATATGTACTGTATTTATTTTTAAAAATCCATGTGTAAGTGGACCCACTCAGTTCAAACTTGTGTTGTTCAAGAGTCAACTATATTTGACAATTTTATCCATCCATTTTGCCAAAACAGTTTTGGAGTCATTTTATTGAGCTCTATAAAGTATTCTTTAGTTTTTAATGCATTAAATTTATATATTAGTTTGGGAAATATCATCTCTGCTATCCACAGTCATGGTATGTCTCTACATTCATTTGGTTTTTGAATTCTTTCATTGAGGTTATTTTTTATAGTTTACTTTATGTGCCTCACGCATTCCACATTAATATCCATGTATTTTATAATTTACTGACATTGCTAATAAGATCTTTTTGGTTATCTTTTCTAGTTGGCTTTTATTGATATGTAGCAAAGATTTGTGTGTTTATAGACTTACCTTGTATTTGCCCATTTCACTGAATGCTTTTGACATTTCACATAGTTTTGTGGAGGGTGGGAATGGCTTAATTTGGGTCTTCTGTTTCTTCAATTAACATTTCTGTTTCCCCTCCCCCACCCCCCCAATATTTAGTTCTCATTTCTTTTGGAGATCCTATAAAAATAATTTTCAGGGGTGTGTGGCTGGATCAGTCAGTGCAGCATGCCACTCTTGACCTCGGGGTCATGAGTTTGAGCCCGATGTTGGGCATAGAAATTACTAAGACATGTATGTATATATATGTTTATAATTTTTGCATTATATTGGAAAATACTGGTGACACAGAGTACCTTTGCTTTGTTCATTTATTTAAAGGGAAATATTGCTGGATTAGCTCTACCATTTATAAAATCAACTCCATTTTAAATTCTTAGTTTTTCCTTTTTTATGTCAAGAAAGAACACCCCTATATCTCACTTTTTAGGTGTGTAAGACTGGGTGTTGAATTTTATCAGATATCATTTGGGGCTTTTATTGCTGTGATTTATGGTTTTATTAATGAAATTATTGATATGTGGCTTTTGTTTTTATTTCCCTTTGATTGAATCTTGCATGAATTCGGAGAGAATTTCTTTGATTCCCTAATCTTGAGTAGCCTTCCATCTCTCTGTCACATTTCTCATTTTACTCTCTTCATGGCAGTTACTGCTATCTGGAATTCTCTTGTTTATTTGTTTATGTATTTATTGTCTGTCCCCTGTGCGTTGGGCTCTTACTGGTATTATTGCTTTGAAATCCTTACTGGTCAGATCATCATTGCCATATTAAATTGTCATATGCCCTGATCTAACATTACAGTGCTGTCTTGGAGCTGATGAAATCCAAAGCTGCTCCCTAAATTCTGGCTTTTCCTACAGATCTGTTTGCAAGTCATCTCTGTGCAGAAGTGGCCTTTCACTCAGGAGAGAGCCCTGCATGGAATTGACAGTTTTCAACCTCTGAGCTAAAGTTCTAAGCCGCTGTTAAGATTTCCTGCCACTGGACACAGCAAGATCAGGGATTTATTTATACTTTTATTCAGAGATTGCACAAATAAAACATCATCCTTACGTTTTTTTTAGCAAAATAAAAACCATTTTTAAGCAAATAATAAGATCAGGATATCAGCACTAGATAAGAAAAAACACTTGGGGGGTGCCTGGGGGGTGCAGTCGTTAAGCGTCTGCCTTTGGCTCAGAGCGTGATCCTGGCGTTATGGGATCGAGCCCCACATCAGGCTCCTCTGCTATGAGCCTGCTTCTTCCTCTCCCACTCCCCCTGGTTGTGTTCCCTCTCTCGCTGGCTGTCTCTCTCTGTCAAATAAATAAATAAAAATTAAAAAAAAAAAGAAAAAGAAATACCTATTTTAAAAAAAGAAAAAAGAAAAGAAAAACACTTGGACGCCAGCCCAGATATTTTCATTTATTTACCATGTGACCTTGGTCAAGTTATTTATCCTCTTAGATTTCTCCTCTGTAGAATGAGGGAATTGCATTAGATTTATCAATGCCTCCCAGCTGCAATTGAAAATGAATAATTTATTAGAATTTATAAAATTAATATTAATAAACTACTCTTTTTATATCTAAGTAGTTAAAATAAACCTTGGTAAACCTTCAGGTACTGTCATCTTACCAGAATATGATGTTAGCTTAGTGGGATTTTTTTCCCCCCAAACATCAAATCATCTCTTCAAATTAAATCACATGAATCAAATGATTTAGAGATAGACTTCTGCAGTAGAAAACTCTGAGGTAATCTCCTGGGCCCACTGCTTGTTCTAGAAACTGCTCCTCCCTCTCTTTTTCCCTCTCCCACTGCAGTGCATGCACAGCAGGGCAGTCCTATTGCAACAAGACTCTTGCTTCTGGCCACAGTTAATCACTGGTGGTCCAAGTTGGACACCTCATTCCTTCAGGAACAGTAAGTCCCATCCTCAGGAATTTGGGTGTTGGGGAGGAAAGAAAATGGAAAGTTGGTCCCTAATATTTGAAGCCATAAAAAGGAAGGGTATCCCAGGTAGCCATGATCCCCATGGGAAAGACAGTTTACAGAAACAGGAGGGAAGCAGACAATCTGACATTGTTGGTCCAAGGATGAACTGTATTACTGTCCCTACAGTAGATTGTTTAACTCTGCTTTGAGAAATACTTCAGTATACATTCAATAAGTTATTTTCACCTTAGTTGGTCAAAATCTGGTTTTGTTGCCTCCCCCTGCCAAAATCTAACATAACACAATTTCTATCCAAATAAATCAGAATCTCTTGTCTTCAGATAATCTCCCTGAATGATAATCTCCCTGCCAAGGATGACTACTTCATTCATAGCCCTGTTTATCTCCGTGACTTCTGTAATATAGTCTTGATTTATCTGTTCATGTTACTTCTTTTAAATTGAAAGATTTCCATTAGCTTAACTAGTAAAAGATGTGCTTTCTGAAGTACAGCTAAAATGACCTGTATGACTTAGAGATATTTTCACCTTGTTTCTTTCATTTCTGAGCCCTTCTCCTTCAGATTCTCTTACACTGAGCCCTATAGTTTCCTGTAAAAGAAAACTCTATAGATCAGTAGACAATATCTCTATCTCTCTATATACTTCTGTTGCACCTGTAAGAAGGGCCTTAATTTCATTTGCTCAGATCTTGGTGTGAAGGAAAAAAATAAAAGATGTGTAAGAAATAATCATTTGAGGCAAAACAACTCGAGATATAGTAGAATCATGGTAAATCATCCAAATGGCAATGTGATGGCTTCCTGCCTCCTCAGCTGTCCAAATTCCAGTACGACGTCCATTTTTAACAGAGTAATTATGTACTCCATATATTGGAACATAGTTCTGAGGAGGGAATACAAATTATTTGAGCAGAATTATTACTAACAGGCATAGAAAAAAGGGTTAATGAGGAAATGGGAAAGGTGTTAAGGGATATAAATTACTGGCTTATCCACAACTATTATTGGAATTTTCCTTTGCTTTGATTTTTCAGATGTCTTATCGGCTTTTATGTTCTTCATAATTTAATTCCCTAATGGTTTTTCTTTCTAATTTCTGTGAATATGCATCCCCTCAGAAAAATCCGATTCCAAGTTAGAATGCTTTCCTTCTGTTTAGTCCTTAGAGACCCTGAGATGTATTTTCCCCCACAGGCAACACAAGTCCTATGAGATGGAAGCAGAGCTTTTATGCCTTAAAATTCATTTGTCTGAATGTGCAATCATGACCAGTATGGGCAAAACAAATCCAAATTTTCACTTCTACTTTAGGCCAACTAGAGAAGAGATAGCCCTCATTTCAGAAATCTTTAAATTTTCCCTGACAGGAGTACTAGGAAAAGCATAACATACGGAATCACAAATCGGTCTTTTGACAAACTGCCAACCAAGTGACTCTTAAAGGAAGAACAACAGTGAATACCAAGGACAAGACAAAAGCATTAGCTGAAAGATGCAGCTGAAAATTGAACTAAAAATGCAGAGAAGGGTCAGGGTGGAAAGAAGCCAGTCGAGCATATACGTAACTTCAGAGCCCCCAAGGGAAAACTTCATAAGGAAATCTTTTTATTGCTTTAAAATTTATGAATAAATATAGCAGAGAGTCCCTGTGGTTTGGTGGAATGCTTCGATATTATAACACCAGAATTTCTGGTACAGAAATTAAAAGTTAGAAAAAGATTTTCCTATTTTCTGTCTCCAGGGATGATTTATTTGAAAAGATGTGCGTATATATTTAATTTGTAAGTTTTGCTATGACAGTCTATGTTTAAAAACATAAATCTTTCTGGGGCGCCTGGGTGGCTCAGTCGTTAAGCGTCTGCCTTCGGCTCAGGGCGTGATCCCAGAGTTTTGTGTTCCCTTGCTGGCTGTCTCTGTCAAATAAATAAATAAATAAATAAATAAATAAATAAATCTTTCTGGACAGAATATCTTCCTTGTATGAGAGGTGAGGATTCACTTGTAAATTAATTTCGTGAGGAATTTTCATGACATACAAAACATGAAAAATTATAAGGCAGTTTATTTGGATTGACTTAATATTATCCCCCAGGAGCTATAATAAAATCATAACTGGACTCCTAAAATACCAGTGGAATTACGCCTAATTTTTTAAATATTCAATTCCCAGCGGCTAACCTAGTGATTCAAATTACATACATTGAAAAACTTCATTTCTTACTCAAAATTTAAAACGAAACCCTGTCCAGTATATTATCTACCATTTACTTTTTAAAAGCTGAATCAAAAATTCTGGTTTAACCTGTTAGATGTATTTTTCTCTCCTCTCTTGTATGAAATCCTCTAAAATGGCAGTAAAGGAAATTTCCTAAAACGTTTAAGTCCAGAAGCAAAGACACTACAGCAGACAAGGAATGTCAACAAATTTGTGAAGATGGAAAGCCAATGAAGAAGTGGAAACTGGCTTAGAAGAATAGAGAAATCTGAAATCTAAGTGCCTAATATTAAATTGAAGCATGCTGGTTCTCTCCGTGGAGCCAAGAAAGGGCTCAGAATTGGAGGTATGGAAACAGATAAAGATACGGAATTTCACTGACAACATGAGAACCTGCTGAAAAGAACTCTGGAACCCTACCCTATGAAGCCAGACAAGAACTCTTGGCTCACCTGAGAAAAATGGGAGGTTTTTTCTCCCCAGTAACTGAACTAGAGTGGCCCTAGACTTGAGGATTCTAGACCCAGTAGAAGGTAGGGATGAGGCACCAAAATGAAAATAAATCAGAGTTGGGCATGATGACCAATGCAAGCTCCCACCTTCATGCCTGGAACCCCTTCCAAACCCCGCAACACCTGCAGCCATGCTCATTCCTCCCGGTCAAGACATCAGAACTCTTGTCAACTGAAAAGTTGTCTCAGTGCCCCATCACATAATGAAGACGCCCACTTGTCCATAATTTCTCCATCACAACAGAGCTTCCAGTCTGCTTTTCAGTGCCTTATTCTCAAATATGCCTGAATGGTGAGCAAAGTCTCACCAGACATTTAAGGAAAGCTACAAAGTGAAAAGATGAAAAGCAGAGACAAAAATAAAAATAATTTGGGGCAAGGGGGAGAATGTAGGCAGTAGAAGAAAACTTCATTTTTAAACTTTGATCAATATCTTCCAAGATATAGGGGCGCCTGGGTGGCACAGCGGTTAAGCGTCTGCCTTCGGCTCAGGGCGTGATCCCGGCGTTATGGAATCGAGCCCCACGTCAGGCTCCTCCGCTATGAGCCTGCTTCTTCCTCTCCCGCTCCCCCTGCTTGTGTTCCCTCTCTCACTGGCTGTCTCTATCTCTGTCAGATAAATAAATAAAATCTTTAAAAAAAAAAATATCTTCCAAGATATAAGACTAACCCTGAATGTTTCCTGCCATGCTCTCCATAAAAGAGCTGGATTTGAGATCCCTTTAGGTACCACTCTAAGTTCTGCCACTATTTGCCACTATTTCTGCTTTGTTGGGACTAGGCAATCTGCCCAACTTGTCTTTCTCTTTAGTAGAGTATAATACAATTACTCAAAACATTTATCAAAACAGAGACATTCTTACAGGAAAAAAAAAGTTTGCATCCCTCTATTATACGGTTAATAATATTAGAGGAATGAGCATTATTTTCAGTTCACTTAGCAAAAATCATTGCCCATTCCAAGCGATAATAATACTAATGAGGAGCCAGATAGCTGGCATGCACTGAGTGCTGACTGTGCTGGGCACTGTGACAGACTGTGGACAAGCACAGTCTCTCATGCTCTCCACAGCCCTAGTAGGTGGGTACTGCTATTGTTCTCATCGTACAGATGCAGAAACCAGGGATTCTAAAGTCACTCAACATCTCCAAGATGGCAAAGGATTTGAAGCTACCTGTACCCAGCACTAAAGCTTCACCTTGAACCTCCGTGTTCACTACTTTTCAAAGAAGAAAAAGGAAATCAAAGTTGTATCATAAGAGTGCAAATGGAAGGGGATTAATGGTAAACCAGTGACATATGTCATTTGATAGATGTATTCCTATTCCTCAGAAGTCTTGCAAGTTGGGGGCGCCTGGGTGGCTCAGTTGGTTAAGTGTCTGACTTCAGCTCAGGTCATGATCCCAGGGTTCTGGGATCGAGCCCCACGCGGGGCTCCACACTCAGCGGTGAGTCTGCTTCTCCCTCTCCATTTGTCCCTCCCCCCAACTTGCGTGCGCTCATGCTCTCTGTCTCAAATAAATAAATAAAATATTTGTTTTAAAGTTTTGCAAGTTGAAGATAAAAATAAACCTAAAAATGTTACAGAGGAAGCAGAGATGTTCTCTAAGACAGGGCCTCACAAAGGGCCTTTACCTTGATAGGGTATTGATAGGGTTACCATGATCCAAAGTTGGGGGTCCTGACTGCTGTTCTAAGAAAAGGTGTCCAGCAAGATCAAGGGTCACCCAGCAAAACTCTAAACCCAAAGGTAGATCTGCTTCTCAGGAGCAAACTCCCATTAACCAAATGCAGGGAGACATATGCATGAAGAACCAGAATGTCAGTCAGTGTCCAAACATGCCTAGAATGTTTTTTTTCTCCATTAAAGAAATTTGGGTGGAAAGCTGAGTTATAATCAGAAAGTTGCTTAGGGAGCATGGAAATAAAGCCAGGGAGTTGGATTCTCTTAATAGCTCGCTATTAAGCTTGCTATCACCAACTGTTAGAACGTGGAGGGGGGACAGCAAAGGTTCCTCCACACTGAGAAGGCACTTTGAGACTGAAAAATGAAGCGGGCCACTCCATACCATTGACAGAGAGTTTTACTCAAGGTCACTTACTTACGGAGAGGGAGAGGGGATCGGGTGGATGACAATCCAGGTGCGACATTGCTATTCTCTGCAAAGTTCTGACCTTAACCCACAAATTTATAGAGCAAATAGAGGTAGTTATCTAAGGTGGCATCACCCATGTGCGGGGCGGGTGGGGGGGCGGACGGACGCTAGCGCTAACAAGTTATCTGAAGAACTTTAGGGAGGATCAGAACAAGCCTTCCTGCATTCTGGTCAGGGCATACATGAACCTCCAAGGAGCCTGGAACACGTAGCCTGGAGGGAGGTCATTGGGAGGATATGAACAAGATGGAGGGCCAAAGACAGAGACGGTATTGCCAGCACTCCTACACGGAGCTGGTCAACCATTCATCCATTCATCCACTCAGTTACTATGTATTTAGTACGTTATGCTTGGCATTATTCTTAATGCTGAGGATGTGAGTGTTGATATGAGAGACCGAAGTTCTAGTTCTAATGAAGCCTGCATCTTAGTGCAAGAGACTACCTCAAACAGAGTATGACTTTAGATACTGATAAGTATAATGAATAAAATATCATGGTGAGAAGATAGAGGTTTAATAGATTGGTCTAGAAATATCTAGCCGGATGTTTGCAAACTGAAGGGGTGAGATGTTCAGGTATTTGCCATCTGAGGAGGTAAGAGAGAGAATTGTGTTAAGTCCCCGGGGGCAGCAATTCAGCAGAGAAAACAGCA
Organism: Ursus maritimus; assembly: GCF_017311325.1. NCBI lineage: Eukaryota > Metazoa > Chordata > Mammalia > Carnivora > Ursidae > Ursus > Ursus maritimus. The sequence goes on along the minus strand of NW_024426663.1, from coordinate 33,660,437 downwards.
GGTGTAGAGAGCCTAAGGTGGAGAAGAGCTCATTATGTTTTCGGGACGGGATGGCTGCAGTCAGGTCAGCAAGTAATGGACATGTAGGAGATGAGGTCAGAAAGTAGGCAAAGGCCAGATCATGTAGGGCTTCATAACTATGGTAAGGACTTTATTCTAGGAGTTATTGGAAGTCATTGGGGAGGTTTTCAGAAAAATGGCAGAATGCCAAAGTACAAGGTAAACTTGTACTTTTCTTTGGGAGTGGAGTTAGGCCTAGATGCTAAGCTAAGTATGTGACAAGTGACAAAGTTCTAGCCAATGACAAATGAAAGTGGTGCATGCAAATTTCTCAAAGGACGGCTCAAACACCTCTCCTTATTTTTTCCCCTTCCCAGTGGCGGGGATGTGGTTATAAATCCCCAAGGTGAAACCTAGGAATTCACACTGAACCATGAGAAGGGAGCTTCATATTAAGGATGCAAAAGCAGCAAGATGGAAGAGTCTCCATCCCTGATGACTTTGAACCTTCCAGACCAGCTGTGAACTGCCTATGGTTTACATGGGAGAGAAATTACTATCTTGTTATGAGTTTTCTGTCACTTGCTGCTGAATCGAATCCTAACACACTCTGTTCTTAGCCCTTAAGACTGCATAATGATTAGAAATTCAGGGCCAGGACATTTACAGGAGTCTTTCCAGCAACACTGATGCAACATTCTGAGCCCTGTTTCTAGCTTATAATATTGAGGTCAGAACTTGACAGTTTGCTCCTTCTGGCACCCAAACTCCACTTAGTAAGCAGTCCTGGTCTATTCAATGAAGTCTGCATCTTCTATTCTCATGAACCACTTGACTGAACGTTGTGTTTCTCTGACATAAGATATGCAAATGAATTCTCTCTCCAACCCTAAAAAAACTTTTGAATTTGATGGAATCTTGCATTCTTTCTCAGTGTAGGACCCTACAACTCTTCCAATAGTAAAATCATACCCAGTTTAAATTAGCAAAGTTGTGGATCCAGTGGAGAGGGGAAGGTTGAGGATAAAGGAGAGAGAAGGCTGGAAGGAGATAAGCAGAGGGGAATGGCCTTTGCTAGAAGAAACCTGGGGTAGGCTTTTTTCACTCAGTGTTCTCTGGAAATCCATCCAGGTTGTTGTGTGGATCAATAGTTTGTTTCTTTTTATTGCTGAGTGGTAGTCTATGGTAACCATTTATCTGTTGAACAACATCTGGGTTGTTTCTAATTTGGGGCTGTTACAAATAAAGCTGCTATAAACATACAGGTTTTGTGTGAAAATAAGTTTTCATTTTTCTGGGATAAATGCTCAAGAGTACAATTGCTGGATTATATGGTAATCACATGCTTAGTTTTTTAAGAAAGTGATAAACTGTTTTCCAGTGCGGCTCTTCCATTTTAAATTCCCAGCACCAATGTGTGAGTGATTCAGATTTGGGTGGTGTTGTTTCTTTTTTTCTTTATTCGCCAGCCATTCAGAAGGTAGATAGGGATATCTCATCTCTTGTGGTTTAATTTGCATTTCTCTGATGGCTAATGATGTTGACTGGTTTTTGTTTTTGTTTGTTTTTTTAAGATTTTATTTATTTCTTTATTTGAGAGAGAGAAAGAGCGCTCGCACTCTTTGTGTCTTTCTTTTTTCTCAGTCTTGCTAGAGGTATATAGATTTTACTGATTTTTTTTTCCCAAGAAGCTTTTTGTTTCATTGATTTTTCTTTGTTGTTTTTCTGTTTCCAGTTTCAGTAATTTCTGCTCTTATCTTTATTATTTCCATTTACTTTCAGCCTACTCTTACCTACTTCTTATATTTGAAGTGAGTCTCTTGTAGACAAGAGACACTTGGCTCAAAGTTTTATACACTCTCCCAATCAAAATATAATGATGTTTATACACTATTTATGTTTAATGTAATTATTGATATGTAAGGGCTTTAAGTCTGTCATTTTACTTTCTCTTTTCTCTCTGTTCCGTTTTTTATTTTCATTTTTCTGCCTTTCTATGGGTTACTTGCACATTTTTTGAATTCCATATTGAGTTATCTATAATGTTTTTGAGTGTATCTCTACATAACTTTTTAGGTATTACATTATATATATAGTGAGAGTTATATATACTGTGTTATATATAATATATATGTGTTCTATATAATAAATACTATGAATGTATAGGTTATCCCAGTATACCGGTAGTGTCATTTTACCACTTCAAGTGAAGTATAGAACCCTTATGTCCTTTTATGTCTCTTTACTTTCTCCATTTAATACTATAATTGTATTGGGGCGCCTGGGTGGCACAGCGGTTAAGCGTCTGCCTTCAGCTCAGGGCGTGATCCCGGTGTTATGGGATCGAGCCCCACATCAGGCTCCTCCGCTATGAGCCTGCTTCTTCCTCTCCCACTCCCCCTGCTTGTGTTCCCTCTCTCGCTGGCTGTCTCTATCTCTGTCGAATAAATAAATAAAATCTTTAAAAAAAAAAATACTATAATTGTATTAAATATTTCCTCTTCACACATCTAGAATCACATTAGACAAGGTTATAATTTTTGCTTCAACCATCAGATAAAATTTAGAAGACTCAAGAGGAAAAGGAAGGAGCACCGGGGTGGCTCAGTCAGTTAAGCATCTGCGTCTTGGTTTCCACTCAGGTCATGATCTCAGGTATGTGAGGTGGAGCCCCGCATCCAGCCCTACACTAGGAGCTCCACGCTCAGCAGGGAGTCTGTTTCTCTCCCTCTGCCCTTCCCCCTAATCTTGTGCTGTTTCTACCTCTAAAATAAAATAAATAAGTCTTTAAAAAAAAGAGAGAGAAGGGAAACATATTATATTTACCTATATTTTTGCCTAACTTATTCTTTCTTCCTTCTCAGTGTTCTTTATTTTATAAATCCTTTCTGTTTAGAGAACTTCCTTTAGCCATTCTTTTATGAAAAGTCTGCTAATCACAAAATCTTTTAGTTTTCCTTTTTCTTTTTTTTTTTTTTTAAGATTTTATTTATTTATTAGAGAGGGAGGCAGTGAGAGAGGGAACACAAGCAGAGGGAGTGGAGTGGGAGAGGGAGAAGCAGGGAGCCCGATGCGGGAAGCCTGATGCGGGGCTCGATGCGGGGCTCCATGCAGGGCTCGATCCCACAACGCTGCGATCATGACCTGAGCCAAAGGCATGACCTGAGCAGCTTAACGGCTGAGCCACCCAGGCACCCCAAGTTTTCCTTTTTCTGAAAATGTTATGATTTCCCTTTCACACCTAAAGGATATTTTTGCCAGATATAGGATTCCGGGTTGATACTGCCTTCCTTTCAACACTTAAAAATGTAGTGTTATTTCCTTTTGGACTTCATGTTGTTGTTTTTTTACACAGATTTTATTTATTTATTTGAGAGAGAGAGAGTGTGTGTGTGCATGAGCAGGGGGGAGGAGCAAAGGGAGAGGGAGATGCAGACTCCCCAGTGAGCATGGGAGCTGATGTGGGGTTCATTCCCAGAATCCTGAGATCATGACCTGAGCCAAAGGCAGATGTTTAATCAACTGAGCCACCCAGGAACCCCAGGACTTTATGATTTCTGATGCGAAATCATTGTCATTCAAATTGCTTTTCCTTTACAGGTAAAATGTCATTTCTTGCTCCTTGTCTTCAAGGTTTTTTCCTTTGTTTTTAGTTTTCAGAAGTTGAACAGTGGTTCTTGCCATGGATTTCTTTGGGTAATCCTACTTCATCTGTTTATTTTTTAAATAAATTGTATTGAGATATAATTTATGTACTATAAAATTAGCCCTTTAAAAATGTACCATAAAGTGGTTTTTAGTATATTCACAAGCTTGAATAACCTCCACTATCTAATTTTAAACTGCTTTCATCACCCCCAAAAGAAACCCTGTATTTATTGGTAGTCACTCTATTTTCTCTCTTCTAATCCTTGGAAACCATGAATCTACTTTCTGTCTCTGTAGACTTGCCTATTCTAGATACATATAGAGATATATATGGTCTTTTGTAACCGGATCTTTTACCTAGGCATGTTTTCAAGGTAGCATGTATTAATACTTTATTTCTTTTTAATACCAATTAATATTCCATATATGGATATAATATATTTTATCTATTCATCAGTTGATGGACATTTGAGTTGTTTCCACTTTGTGGCTCCTATAAATAATGCCACTGTGAACATTTGTGCACAGGTTTTTTGTAGACATATGTTTTCATTTCCATGAGGAGTGGAATTGCTGAATGATATGGTAACTCTATGTTTAATTGTTTGAAGAAATGCCAAACTGTTTTCCAAAGCAGCTGCAACATTTATATCCCCACCAACAATGTATGAGATTTCCAATTTCTCTACATTTTTGCCAATACGTGGTATTACCTGTCCTTCTCATTATAGCTGGGTATGAAGTGGTATCTCATTATTTTGATTTGCATTTCCCTAAAAGCTAATTATGTTGAGCATCTTTTCCTATACTTATCAGCCATTTCTGTATCTTTTTTGGAGAAATACAGATCCTTTGCCCATTTTTTAATTTGGTAATTCATCCTTTTTATTATTGAGATGTAAGAATTCTTTATTCCAAACACAAGTCTCTTATTTGAAAGATTATTTCCAAATATTTTTTCTTATTCTGTGGATAGCCTTTTTACTACCTTTCTTGATGGTATCCTTTGAAGTACAAACGTTTTAAATTTTGATGAAGTCCAATTTATCTAGTTTTTTCTTTTGTTCCCTGTGCTTTTGGTATCGTATCTAACAAGTCTTCAGTTTTCCTAACTGAAGGTGATAAATATTATTTTCATGTTTTCTTCTAAGAATTTTATAGTTTTAGCTCTTACATTTAGTTCTATGATCCATTTTGAGTTAATTTTTGCATATTATATGAGGTAGACATTCAATTTTATCCTTTTGCATGTGGATACTCAGTTGTCTCAGGACTATTTCTTGAAAACTGTCTTTCCCCATTTTATTGTTTTGGCACCTTTGTTGGAACTCTGTTCAACTTCTTAAGTCTGTGGCTTTATGTCTTTTGTCAAATTTCTGAAGTTTTCAGCTATTATTTCTTTATTTTTTAGTGTCATCCTCTTTCTTTTCTCCTCCAGGACTCTGAGGACATGAATGTTAGATCTTTTGTTAATTCCATGAGACTCTATTCATTTATTTTTTCAGCTTATTTTCTTTCCATTGTTAAATTGGGTAATTTCTATTGCTCTATCTACATTTTCACTGATTCTTTCCTCTGTCTCCTCCACTGTGTTGTTGAACCCATCCACTTTGTTTTTTATTTTGATTATTGTATGTTTTAGTTCTAAAATTTGATTCAGCCATTCTTTACATGTTCTATTTCTTTGCTGAGACTTTCTATTTTTTCCATTTCAAGTGTTTTTGTAGTTGCTTATTGAAGTGTTTTATTTCTGCTTTAAAATCTTTGTCAGATAATTCTAACATCTCTGTTGTCTTGGTTTTGTCATGTTTGTTGTTGTTTTTTGTATAGTTTGAGATCTTTCTGGCTCTTGATAAGATGAGCAATTTTCAGTTGAAACCTAAACATTCGGGAGTATCATCTTATAAGACTTTGGATCTTATTTAAATATTCTGTTTTAGCTGACTTTTTCTGACAAAGCACTTTTAGAGGAAGTGGGGGTGGGGAGCAGGCTCCACCTCATTACTGCCAGGTTGGAGAATAGTCTAAGTTCCTCATTGGCCTCCATTGACACTCAAGATGAACGTCTCTCTCTTTCTGCCTCTCTCTCTCTCTCTCATTACTGGCCAGTCAGTATGAAAATCCTGGCTGCCTACTTAACTTGTCTGACACCATAGGATGGGAGATGGGGTTGGGGCGCCTTGTTACAGTCTGGTGAAGGTGGATTTGCTGACTTGAGTGGGGGATGGGAAGGAGTGGTCATGATTTTTTCCTGTAGTTTGCTTTTCTTTAGTTTTATCGGTTATTGTCTAAAAAAAAAAATTTTTTTTTTTCATCTGTTATACCGCCTCTTTTCTGTTTCTTCAGCTAAAGAGAGCAGTATTTTGTTGGGGATTTTTTGTCTGAACCACTGGTATTTTCAGGTTGCCAGCTCCTTCAGTTTCAAGTCTTGGATATATGAGGCAAAAAACAAACCAACAAAACAAACAAAGAAACTCCAGGGAACTAACCATCGTGTTGTTCCTTGGGTCTTGAGGTCCTTGCTGTCTGTCTTCTCTCCGTCTTTCAGAGTCTTCTTATATTTGTTTTATACCTAACGTATAGGGGCTTGTAATTATACTTACTAGGAGGAATAGGGAAAAGTAGGTCTACTCCATCTTCCCAGAACGCTAAGTGGACATTTTTATAAATAGAATCATATTTTAATCACTGAGAGACATTAATAGTTAAAGGAACTTTGAAGTTAATCCTTTCCTAGATAATAATAACTCTCTAATTTATCTTTTTTGTACAGTCAAACAGTATAGTGGGTTTGCTTTAAATGAAAAATGCCTATAGATTATTTACACATTTCTAAATATTGCTATAACTGTCCTCTTTCAAAATTTGAATTAAATTCTTCTAAATAATTACTTTAGAAAAAAATTTCTTTCCCTTAATGCCAATCTGAAGATGTTTCAATGGAAGGCAATTCCTTAAAGTGTCTAGTAGTAAAGGTTATAATGAGAATTCCCACATCTTTCCCAAAGTATATGATGAGACTATTTCTCAGAAATATTTTATTTTAGAAGATTGCCTGTATCTAAAAGATTATTTCACTTCTTTTACTGGGTTTCTATAGATTTGCGAACAATTGCCTATTAAAGGTATTTAACCATTTTTAGATTTCCAAACCTATAATTTTTTTTCAATCACCATTCTTCCTTCTCAAACATCTGTTCTTTTATATATATTAATACCTAGTAATACTATCTTTTGTTGCCCTCTAACTATCTGCCAGGCACTCTGCTAATGAGCTTTTAATATACTTTATCTTATTTAATCCTGTTTAAGACAAGTGAAGCTTGGAAAGGCTGAACTGGAAGCATTCATAAGTGGTAAAGCCAGCATCTGCATACAGGCCCTCTGCCTCCCAGCTTCATGCTTATTTTGACAATGCTACATCTGACAGAGTAAGCATCATTTTCTTCCAAGGGGAAAGCTTATAGGTATGTTTCTCCCTTCACGCTGTTTTGTAATTTCTACCATTCTTTGATTTTTATCTCCTCAATTTTTTCACCTAAGAAAAGAATTAATACAGAAATTTTAAATATAGGGTAACTGGAGTAGGTTTGGGGGTTAAAAATCTAAGTTACTTACCGTTTTTAATTTAAGCATATGTCATTAAAAAATACTAACAAAGTCTTACTACAGGAGTTCTGCTGTTTTGTATTTGGGTATAAAGAGAAAACATTACTGAATAGCTGCTATTTCGTGTGCAAACTGTGCAAAGGGCAAACAAGTAACAGAAAAAGTAAAATAAAATAAGCCATGTTAATAAATCCTTGTTAATGTTAAGAAGATCTACTATTTAAAACATCTATTTTTAGTTTAACCTAGACGGTAGAGACAAAAATGCTATACATATAAGCATCTCTTCATTCAATGCAGAACTATTTCATACTAAATTTTTAATTCACTTTTATTTAAATTTCATAGAAGTATGGATAATTTACTCAGTCTCAATTTCACAACATTTGCTAATCAGTATTTTTTCTTTCAAAAGATTTTGGTCAATAAATCCTCTTACATACACCGAATAATACTTCACTTTTTAAAATTAATTTCAGTTATATATAATGATCCAAAGTATTATTCAGGCGAATTCCTGATTAATTGCTTTGTCAGTAGTTCTTTACATCCATTATTATTTGCTCAACCTTTACATTTAGAAAGTATTCTTATTGTTTTTCTTTAGCAAAGTAAAATGCAGATGCCACACATCCCCTGATTTGTACGGATCAAGGCTCCCTTGATGTCCCAAAAAAGTCCCACAATGGGACTTTTCAAATGCAGAAATAAGCCCTTTTTGTTATCTGGATAAATATACATACTCTGGATAAATGTTCTTGCAGATACATTATAAACTACCATTTCAGAAGCTTTACACTAAGTTTTTTTTTTTTTTTTTTGCAATCTGTTCCTATTTGGAGACCTCTTTTTGCTGCATGCTCCTGTATCCAAGTACTATCAAATTAACATTAGGGAATGGTGGGTTCATAATTACAAGCATTTTAGTTATTCAAAATATTTTTTCTTACTATGTTCCATTTTCTAATGATAAAGATCATCCTTCTGTACTCAAAATTTAAGCGAAATACATTGTTTTGTAAAATGACTTGTTGCAAATGAAAATGCAAGTTTGTTAACAAATAATCTATATCAATATACATTTAAAACACTTTCTAGTATCAGTACTATACTTTTATCTAGAATATGCCTGGAAGGCAACAACTGCTACACATTTTCAAAACGTGGTATATACAACACTTGCAAGTAGGATAGTCGAAACTGCCGGCATTTTACACACGTTGATCTTATGAGGACGAGTACTATCAGCGGCATCATCACCGTAGGATATAATGACTATCCAGCTATGTAAATTAAAAAATATTCATACATAGTAAATTTATATATAAGAATAATGTGGGGAAGGGGGCTGTTATTTATCAATTCATTACCATTATTATAATTGAGTATAAAAATACCTACCTCTCCCATTTTGAATTATGTTCTGTTTAGAAAACAGAAGACATTTTAATTTTCGTGATGGCTGCTTACGGAGAGGAGGGCTTGTTATTTCTAAGAGCAAGAAACTAGTTTTATTCGAATACACACTCGGACATGTAAAACTGAATTCTATAAATCCTTTAATTTTAACATACACAGCAGCTGGCATGCCAGATGCAGTATAGCTCAAAAGTCAATCACGCAACATTAGCAGGCAGCCTTCTGCCCACATCCATCTACTGATGTCGTTCGTTTTTTACCGGCGACGTTGGAACTGTATTATTGGGGGATATGCGGAATGTTCGCTGTTAAATAGGCTCCCGGGGCAGGGCTGTCACTTGGGAGATTACCCTGGGGTACGGAAGTTCGCTGGTGTAGGGTGGTCATGCTAGGAGGCCCTGGACAGCCCCCAAGCATCCGCACTTACAGGGCCATTTTGGTCGAGGCCTCACCGCGCAGAGCAGCGGGCTTCAGGGCCGGCTTGAGCAACCGCTGGCGCGCGCCGCCGGCCGCAAGACCGCAGGCCTTGCAGGCCCAGGCCCGGGTTTTCCCAGCCGCGCCGCCGTTGCCTAGGCGACCGCCGCCGAACGTTCCCGAGGCGGGCCCCGCCCCCCGGCCAATCGGACCCGCGCTCGCCAGAGCCCAGATTCTCTTTGTTCCGCAGCCATTTCAGGCCCCGGACGGGAGGCAGCGCCGCTACGGCAGAGGGCCCGAGCGCCGGAGGCCTCTGGGATGGTGTGGGACCGGGTAGGTGGCGTGGGGGTGCGCGGCCCCAGACTGGAGGGCGGGAGCGGAGGCCAGCTGTTCCGAAGCTGCCCGACGGGCCGCGGGGAGGGGCGCCCGACCCGCCGCCCTCCCGGCCGTTTGGAGCCCGCCGGCGGCGGCGGCGGCGGCGGCGGCGCGGTTCTAAGCCCAACAGCTGCCGGCCGGGCCGTCGTGCGGGACACTGGCAGGGGTCGGGCAGCGCTCCTCAGGTGTCCGAGGTCAGGGCCTGGGGCCCAGTAGCGGCGGTGCGAAGGGGAGAGCCTTCTCGCCGGGGAGCTTTTTGTTATACGCGGAGTTTGAGGGCCTTGCTGTCGCAGTCGCTGCTCTAGGACGGCTGCTTCCTGCTTTGGGGCACTGCCGGGCGCTGCCCCGGATGGCCCGTCTTTGTCCCCCCGCCCGGCCCTCTCGGCCCTGGTGTCCTGGGCTCCGCACACACCTTCGCCTCCACACTCAGCTGGCTGATCGCTTTCTCTGGGCTGTTCTTGCCCCTTGGGGCCCCTCTTGGCCTCACGACATGTTTACATAATTTTAATGTTTGTGCGGGCTTTGCGTGGTGGGTTTGTTTTTTGCACTTCCACCCTTTGTACTTCTCCCACGCGAACACGCAACAGGGAACAGCTGCTGAGGAGCAGACCGGCTACCACAAAATTAAATTTCTTCCTTTAGAAATGATCGCCTATTTGTCTACCGATTGTAAAAACCGACTGGATGTTGCAAGGGTTGCTTACAATTTGTCCGTTATCTTAACAATCACTAATCAGTTTGGTCCATCAACAGATGTAGAAATTTAAACTTGGCGGCTGTCCACAAATTGATTTTGACAGTTGTATTAAGAAGCTTAATAACAATCCTTCCTTGAAACAGTGATGACTTCAATGATGAGTTTATAAATAGTACTTTATTTTTCGACCTAAAGAAAATAAAAAAAAAAAAAACAAGTCATATCGTCTAATAGCTATTTGGAAATGTCAGGTTGTAAGATGGCCATCCTGACCTCATTTTTAGGATAACGAAAGTTTCTTTTGGATTTTAAGTTTCCCCGTTACAACAGAGCTTTCGTATTAGAATGGCAAATAAGGTATACTTAGTGAAGCAGGGAAGCATTCCGTTTTTTGGGAAACGATCTTGTTTTCTACTTTTACCTGCCCTGCACACCATTCTTAGAGAATGGCTCCACCAAGTTGAAAATTTGTAGCCGCAAAAGGAGAATATTAGTTTGAAGGTGCAGATTTCTTTTTTACTCCTCGGCATATGTAGCTATAATGCATAACAGTTTAGCAATCTGGTTTTTACTTCACCTTAATTTAATGTTAGCCTAATGAACCATTTTCTTTTTCCTAAAAGGGGCCCCCATCTTGATCAGCCTTGATGTAGTTACATTTTTGCCCTAGGTATTTAGGGAATTACTAAATTCTTCCTGCTGAAATATCTATAAAAATCTTTTAAAGTAATCAAGCTTATTACCATTATATATTACAAACAGGATAAGATTTTGGTAAAAATATGTATGATTCTGGTTGTAAATATTTCCATTATCAACACTTGATATTGTATTCATTGTTTTTATGACTTGTTTTTCTTTTTTATATAATGTTAAAGCCTTCATATGAACTCACTTTTTCTAAATACTGTAAATGAACTGCATTGAAATGTAAATGTACTATCTTTAGAAGAATTGCTCACTTTTATCCATGTTGGATTCTGCAAATACAGTTTTTAAGAAAAGAAATTTGGTTAATAAAGGAAAGCAAAAGAAGTGACATATGTCATGAAATAGATTTATCAAGTGTAAACTGCAGAGAGGAGCACAGCAATTAAGTGGGAGTTGTTTTTATTGCCCAGGGTGAGTTGTGAATATTTCTTCCTGGGATTGATTCTTGAATACATATTGGTGCCAAAAAGGTCTTGTTCCAAAAAACCAATTTGGTTTACCAGCAAAAGGGTGCGAAAGCTGAAAGAATCAAAGTGATTGATTAACTGGTAATTGTTTTCAAAAACAGTAGAGAATAATGCCGTCTTCAAAAATAGGAATCAGAGACAAAAAATTCCCCAAATGTTGAGTCTTTCTTAGTTGGTCCCATTCAACCAGTGCCATGGTAGATAACCAGAGAGAGTTGACAGGTGAGGGCTGTCTCCTGGGTCACAGGGTGGGTGAACTTTATGATGGAAGACAGATGTCTGACTAGATTTGTAGTTATATGGATGGGTGTTAGCGTAGGAGAGAGTTCCTTAGAAGCCATGTTTGGTTACCTCTGGATCTCCTAAGTAGAATTCTTTGAAGTACCGAAAGTAGGTGTAATAACTTAGAATGGTTAAAATGAGTCTTAGTTGTTAAATGAGATAATGGAACAGGAAATAGGGATGTAGATTTGTCTTGAAATTTTCTGGAGTAGATAGAGGAATGGTGCCTATATCTTATTCCAAAACGGCACCTAATGGCAGAACAATTATTTAATTTCAGATCTGAAAGAATGCCTAAAGCTAAAAGAAAGCTGATAACTGAAAGACCACAAGATTTGAGTTGACATGTGCCTTTTTAATGGTTAAAATTTAAAAGCAAAGCAGATCTTTGAATGTCGCAGTTAGGCACAGGAGCTGTAGAACCACACTTCTTGGATTCAAATCGTGTTACCTTCTGAAATTATGGGTGAATTTGGGCAAGTTACTTAATCTCACTGTGCCTCAGATTTTCTCGTCTCATAATTCTGTGAGGATTAAATGAGTTAATACAGTATGCTCTTAGAACTGAGCCTGATATGGTAAACACTCCATAAACAATAACTGCTGTTGTCATCATCATGATCATTAGTATTTTAGAAAACAACTCATAAAATTATAATCACTAATATCTAAACTATGAGATAACTACTGTAAACCCACTGATACATTTCCTTCCAATATTTTTTCTCAGTTTATTTGATTTTTACATAGTTCAGACTTCATTATGTGAGTAACTTTACATTTTCCTTTTTTCACTTAGCATCATAAGCAGTTTCTCATGCTATTAATTATTTTATGAGCATCTTTAAAAATTAATACAAAATGTGACTTTCTCATAATTAAACATTTTCCTATTGGACAGTTGGCAAGTTTCTGATTTATTTATTTATTTATTTATTTATTTATTTTTGAAGTTCTAAGAAACACTACAGTGAACATCCTTGTACATGAAACAACTTCTGTATTTTAGATTCTTTCATTAAGATAGATTCTTCAAAGTGAAAATATTGGGTTGGAGTATATGAACATCCAAAGCTCATGGTCCATATTCCTATATTGCTTTAAATTAAGGGAATTTATTAATGGGCTTAAATTGAGGAGCACAGCATTTATTGTCCTTGTTATTGCTTCATATGCTTCAAAAAACAAACAAAAGGGAGTGCATTAACATTTTTCCATGTAATATACAAGGCATTATTTGTAGGCATTTATCATACATTCTTACTTTTACATACATTCTGCCCCTTATTATAGCCCTGTGTTATGCATGGGAGTTACTATAGATAGGCAAGTACTTTGCCCATGGACTCAGGAGTGTTCAAGGTGAATCTGAATCTAGATCTGCCTGATTGCAAAGCTTATGTCCTTTATTTGTAAAATTTCATGTAATATACATATTAGGAATCTTATAATGAATATGTATACATCGAATGAATACACAATCTTATAATGAATCTTATAATTTAGTGGAGCTACTAATTGTAGATCATAGACCACATTATGAAAATAGTAAACTTGACCTGGAAGTAATGAATGGGTAAATTACAAAGTTAAACCAGATGGGGCTTAAGTATCTGCGTATATTTTACAAAAGGAAAAAATATCCTTACCTGAATGAGATGTAATTGGTAATGAATATATAAAGCTGGTTTCTAAAATGATTTGTGGTGAAACACTCTTAGTAACGACCTCAACACAAATAGGGTAGGAAAAAAACAAATCTATCAAATTTGGGACATCTATATAAGAAGTGACAATGGCCTATAAGTAACCAAATTGAAAAATACATTTAGTAAAACCCCTGCCAAAGTTAACTAAGGTCTTAATAGAGAAATAACCCAAAAAAATAATAGAGATATTCCAGTTAAGGAGAATAAGACTACCCACAAGCTGTTGGAAATTAATTATATACTGAAAACTAAAGGAAAAAAATTAATTGGATTTTACAGTTGACTTTGAAGCACTCTGAAGTCGTTAGTAAAATAATATTCGGCAGAGCCCCTTAATCCTCAGGTGCAGAAGGGGCTGCCATAGATAAAAAGGGTCATCTCAGAAAGACCAAGATTTCATTGCTTTTGTCTTTACTAAGGAAGGAATGAAAGCAGAGAGATACTTTATGAAATTGTGAACATTCTAAATAGATGCAAATGAATGATTAGGAATAGGTAGGTGGTACCCACTAAAACTACAAAGAAATAGTAAAAAAAAATTAACATGCTGCCATTAAAAATAATATTTTTGAAAAATACTTAATGAAGTAAAAATAATAATAGTTTTGGCTGGAGCATAGGAAAACACGAAAATTATGAGAAGGATGGCAAATTATGACAGATTTATTTTGTGTGCCATTTATTCATTTGCTACACATTTAGTAGTGCTGGGATTGTCCCTTTTCATTAAGAGATTTACATACTACTGGAGAGAGAGAAGTAAATGAAAAAGTACAACAAAGTGTAGTTACAGCTCTTATGATATAAATCTGTGGAGGCATCTGGCGGGCCTAGTGATAGGTTCCAAGCAGAGAGTAGGAGAAATGGCTCTGGTATTTCAGGGGAATAGGAGCAGCACTTCAGAGACTACGTCAGCCAAGATAAAGACCTACTATGTTCTTGAATCTCCCAGAAGTTCAGGGGCCCTAAAAGGTATAGAGCAGGAGTCCACAAACTTTTTCTGGAGAGGACTAAATACTAAATATTTTCTGCTTTGTGAGCCATACCATCTCAAATGTAGTACAAAAACAGGGACAGTATGGAAACTAAACGGCTTGACCAATTTGACTGGTGGGCCTTAATTATCTCTAGTATATAGTAGAGGGATTTGAGGAAGAGAGAACCTACTGGGCCTAGCATGAGCCATTGGAAGATTTGAAACAAGAAATTTTCAACATTGATTTGTGTGAATCATTAAGAGTGGAATAAAACAGAAAAACAGTTTCTTTCTAAGCATTATAAACCATTAGGAAAAGACAACTCAATTTCTTAAATGGCCGAATTCACAGAAGAGGAAATAGAGCCAGCCAACATGAAATAACACTCTCCCCCACCATTAGGGAAGTGCAAAGTAAAACGGTGAAATTTTGTTTCCTGTCATACTGGCAAAAGTGAAAAAGTTTTGCTAGTATGTATTGGCAAGGTTGTACCAAAACTCATACATTAAGTAAATCAGTAAAGCCATTTTAATTTTAAAGCAAAAACATTTTGACCCAGCAATTTCCATTTCTTGGAGAAGCATGTGGGTGTATCAGGAGTCATTTGTGTTCAAGGATGTCTATCAGTAGCCACAGAACCTCCAGACCTCCGGGTCACCTTTCATTGTCTACACTCCGATTCATAAAATGGTCTGTATTTGTCTTTTAAAAACAAACAAACAAACAAAAAACAGGGGAGCCCAGGTGGCTCAGTCTGTTGTATCTGACTCTTGATTTTGACTCAGGTCATGATCTCAGGGTCCTGGGATCAAGCCCCATGTCGGGCTCTGCTCTCAGCAGTGAGTCCGCTTGCTTGAGGATTCTTTCTCTCCACCCTCCTTCCCTCTCCCAAATAAATAAATCTTAAAACAACCAACCAACCAATCAAAACCCTTCTAACTCTTCATACCCTTCTACTGTGCCCACTGGAATGTACAGTCCATCATCTGCAAAGTCCGACCTTAACCTATTCTTAGACACTCCTTTCACTTTCTTGCTCTTATAGAAACCTGACTTTTGCACTGTGCAGCTGTGGCTTTTTTTTTTCCCCCTGTAGCTCTCCTTATCACTATTCCTAGAGGTGAGAAAGGTGTCTGCTATGTATCTCCTGGCTGCTTTCGGACTATTCTCCGTCCCTTCTCCCTAAAAATCATCAGATTATGTAATCCATTACCCCTTATGATTGTTACCAACTTTTGATAGCATAATTGATACCAGTGACTTTCAGGTCATTCCTCTTCGTTCTTCAGTTATTTTAGCTCCAGCCTCATTGCCCCTCTCTTCAGTACTACCTCAGTCTTTATAATGAAATTGAAAAGAATATGCATAACTAATCTTTCCAGTACCCTGGCCTTTCATTCCTAGACCTTTCCTCCACTGCTTGTCTACCCTGTCTCAGTCACTCACTCCCATAGTGAATCCCCCTTGCCTTGTCAGTAACTGCAGTCCTTCTGTAGTTGCAATTTTATGTGTTCTACTGTGATCCCACTTTCTATTTTTGCAGTTCACTCCTAGTTTGTATCTCAGCCCCCACCGTCTTTGACTCCAGTGGAATCTCCACTGTATTGATCTTATTGTCGTTTCCCTGCCACTCATCTTCTTGATATTTTCACTCCCTTTCTTCACTCAGCTGAAATTTCATGATTAATCATTTTAATCACTCCTTGGATCCATGTCCTTGCTCTTTGCTTGTTTGGTAGAAACACAGCCCCAGTTAAAACCAATTCTCTGCTTTGTCCCTGCTTTTATGTAACTTAGTATAGCTGGAAGAAAACACACAACCATACCTGACCACGTTCCTCAAGGGGGCCCTTGATGCTGCCTGTTGTTTTACTATATTTTCTGAATCTGTTCACTCTCCCATTCCTGCATGACTGTTTCATATCTTCTCTTCTTTATTCCTCTAGTATCTCTTTTCCCATCCTCACTTTCAGCTCATGACCTTGCTTCCTACTTTGCTGAGAAAATAGAAGCAATCGGAGAACTTCCACAGACTCCCAGCATCCTGTGTATCTCCCAGCATCTGTGCCAATACATGCTATCTTCCTGCTTGTTGCTTAGGTTAACTCTTCATGTTTTTGTGTCTGCTTTTGTACTAGATCCCATCCAATCTCGTGTGCTCAAGAAACTGATTCAGCTTCTCTCCTTCCACATCATTTTTTTCTTGATTGAATTATTTCTACCAGCAAACGTAGACATGCTGTTACTTCTCCCATTATTTAAAAAGCAAAAAACCAAAAAAACAACTTGATTCACTTTCACCACCTGTTTCCCCATTTTTCACATTTCCTTTTGCAGCATTATTCCTCAAAAGACTTGTCTACACTTGCTATGCCAAATTTTTCCCTCCCATGTACTCTCCTAAACCCACTGCAGTCAGGCTTTTGTCTGCAGCTTTCCCACTGAAGCAGCTCATGTTCTCCAGTAACTTCCATGTTACCAAATGCCATCTGCCATTAATTCTGTTCATCTTACTTGGCCTATCAGCAACATTTGAGAGAGCTGTTTGTTCCCTTATCTTCGAAGCACTTTCATTTTTGCTTTCTAGTATACCACACAGCCCTGCTTATTTTCTACCTCTGTTCTGGCCTGCTGTAATTCTCCTTTTTCTCACAGACTTCTTATGTTGGAGAACCCCAGGGCTCAGTCCTTGCTTTTTGTTTTCTGTTCTTTGTTTTTACTGTTAGTACTCACTTCACTGGTAATTTTATTCAGTCTCATGGCTTTAAATACAATCTAAATGCCAGCAACACCGAAATTTAGATCTTTAGCTCTTCTCCCTAATTCCAGTCTCATATGTTCAACTGCCTATTCAGTCTGTCTACCTGAATGTCTAATGATATACATCAAACTCAGCATGTCCAAAGCTAGCCTCGTAAACTTCCTCCCCAGTGCTGCCTCTACACATAGACTTCCGCCATTTCCGTCAGTGGCAACTCCTATCCTTCTAGTGGCTCAGGCTAAAACCTTAGCGTTATCCTTGACTTTGCTTTTTCTTTGACTCTTCGAATCCATTCTTTCAGGACAACCTATTTTTTTCTACACATCAAAATACATCCAGAATTTTACTGTGCCTCACCTTCTCCACTACTACCACTTTGATCCAAGCTACTGCTGTCGTAAATACTGTTTAAATAGGTTACTGTCTGGTCTCTCCATTCTATCCTAGTCTATCCTAACAGCCTATTCTCCATATAGTGGTGAGAACTATTCTTTTACAAATTAAGACAGACCCTATCACTTCTTTATTCAGAGTACTGCATTGGCTCTTCTTTTGATTCAGAGAAGATCTAGTAGTTAGAGTGGCCCACAAATCTGCCCAACCCAGTCCCTTTTCTCCTTACCTCCTTGACCTTATTTCATGCTACCACTTCCCTCCTTGCTCACTAGCCACCTTGCTATGTCAAAAACATATGTCATGTTCCTACTTTAGGACCTTTGCTTTAGCTAGTTCAGCTGTCTGGAATCTCCTTTCCCCAAATATCTGTTTGGCTCACTGGCCTTACCTCTGGTCTTTGCTCAGATCTTACCTCCTCTAAACACCCTTTTTAATACTGCAAACTACCCTCTCCCATCCCCCTTATCCTGGATTCTTTTTTTATTTTTTGCATAGTACATACCACCTTCTACAATGGTATATCAGGGGTCAGCAAGCTAGAGCCCCACTGCCCTCTGCCTGTTTTTGTACAGCCTGTGAGCTAAGAGCAGTTTTTATATTTTCAAGGGTTGTAAAACAAAAATAGAAAATATACAACAGACATGTGGTCTGCAAAACCTAGAATATTTGCTATCTGGCCCTTGGTAGATAGAGTTTGCATTATATATTCTGTTTATTGTCTTTCTCCTTCCACACAAATGTAAGCTCCAAGAGGGCAGAGATCTTTGTCCTATTATTGCTTTATCTGCAGCAACTAGAACAGTGCATAGAGTATAGTAGGCATTAATCAGAAGGATGATTTTAACTTTCTAGATCTGGATTATAATTCTTTGTAGTGGTGGGTCGGAGTTTAATATGTCACCCTGATGAGCTTTAGGAGAGAAAGAAAAGCAAGAAAAGTGAAGATATTTAAACTTTGTATGTAAAGCTAACCAGACCTTGGCATAAATTATATATTTTTCAGAGTTTTTGTTGTTGATTGTTTAGAAAGGCAAAATAAAATACGTGGGTTAATTCTTTTGTGATAGAGAGTTCAGTTGGCAGTGTATGGGCATGATCTAAAGAGCCCTGATCTGTGTTTCAAAAAGATACATTAAGCTCATAAAATGCTGCTTGTCAAACCTTTATTAGAAAATACTGTGAGACTTAATTTAGGAAAAGTACATTAAATAGTGGATCATTGAAACCACAGGTGCTCCAGAACAGGAATTAGAATGCTCCATTGGATTTTTTTTTAAGATTTTATTTATTTATTTATTTGAGAGAGGGGGAGAGAGAGGGAGCATGCACGAGCAGTGGGGAGGAGCAGAGGAAGACAGAGAAGGAGGGGAAAAGATTCTCAAGCAGACTCCATGCTGAGTGCAGAGCCCAACTGTCGCAGGGCTCGATCTCATGACCCTGAATCATCATGACCTGAGATGAAACCCAGAATCCAAAGCCCAATTCAATGGACTGAGCCCCCAGGTACCCCACTCCATTGGATTTTTAGTTGAATAATGCTTTACATAGTCTCTGTTACAGTTTTAAAGGGATAATGGATAAAGAGTTCTGTTCGATAGAAACCCAAGTTATGATAAAACATTTTCTGACATTTTCAGCTAAAGTTTGTTCTTGCTATTGAATGTGACTTCTGTAAGAAGTGACCTAAGCCTGGTACAGGAGCCCAGGTATTTGCAGAAAGAATCAAATGACATGTAACGTAGTAGTCCCATAACTACATTTGAATGGTTGAGTTGAATACAAGTTTCGCTGAAGGCTTAGAGAATTTCAGTAGCAAGTATAAAGAAGAAAGTCTGCCTTTTATGTGTGGAATATGAGCAGACTGATTGTTTATAATCAACAAAATGTTTCACTTCTGGAAGCCGAGAGAACCATGGTCTTTAGTTGCTTTATAGCAGGGGAAATGAACCAAATGAATATAAATGATTTGTGCGGGATTGCCAGCCAGCTCTTCTTCCGGTAGAGAAGAACTGAGACAAGCACCCTAGATCTCTGACCCACCTTTTTTCCTGATGTTATTTTGGCTCTTCATGGCACAGAAGACTTAAAGGTCCAGATGAGTTGGTCCTAAAGCACCATGAAGTTACATCGGGTTTGTTAGCTTCAGAAAGGCTGTGGCTGTGATTCAGGTGTCTGTGTCACCCATCCTTCTTCTCCTGGCCTCACACTTCATCCTTCCCTAAGTCAAGGATGAAACACTGGAAAAACTGTAAGGTAGGAGGTTTTCCTGGAGTCTTGTTTTGGTGCAAATAGTAAGCTCAGATTCATGAGTGTGGTATAATAGTTTAAGATTTAATGTAGGAATTTGATGGGGAATCTTAAAAGTCGGTAGAGAAATAAAAGGTTGAAGCATAAAAAGGAAAAGGCTCTAATAAAAATCTTGGCTCTACTTTCCCCTTACATCTTAGAGGGCTAGAGGCTTTTGTTTCAGTGTTGGTACTTGGTGATCCGGTACACAGCAGGCAATTTTTGTTTGTAAAACAGAATTGATACATTCATACTTCCATGAGATTCTAGTAGTTTCAGTTGCTCAGTAGTCAAGACAAAATTGTGATTTTAAGTAAAATTATCGTTTTCTGAATCTTGGAAATACAAACTCTGGAACATCTCGAGTGTTTTGAGTCAGGTTCCTCAAATGCCTCGCAACACATTGAATTGTTGAACTTAATAACCTAAAGAAATCTTAGGAATTTGTGTTTGTAGTTTCCAGCTATAAAATCCTGCATATATCAGTGCTTAATGAATGTTTGCTTATTGATTTAATTTCTGGAGTTCCTTCCTTCTAGAATATGCATACTACTGTAAGAAGGCATAATGAAGAGTTGACTGGAGATTATATATTTTATGAACTGTAAATAATGTGGATTAGTTGCTGTATGAAATTTTTTTTAATGGAAATATTTCATGTGACTTAAAGATTTGCTTTCTTTGCACCCAACCTTACTCCCAGGAAATCATGTAGGAAGTGTTGGTTTTTTTAAAAAATAATAAATGAATTAATTTTTTTCCCCTAAGAATCAGTTTAGTGTAATGGAAATAATGTGTGCTTTTGAAGCATTTCATTAGACTCCTTTGTCTACCAGTTACAAGTGTATGCTCATGGATGGTATCTGTCTCAGAGACCACATAGGTACACAGAACTTTACCATTGGTTTCAAGTGAAGATGATTTATAAACATGTATCTGTTTTCCATCCCTTCTTAGTATTTACATTAACTTTCTTAGGCAGAAAAATATATCAAGAAGAATCCATTGATGATTCCAACAATTTTTTAATCTTGAACAGTTTTTATTTCCTATTTTCTGAAGGTTTTAATTTTAAATTAAATGATTTATGAATTATTTTCTTAAAATAAGGAGTAAAATAGCATATGACATAAATGATTGAATAGTAAAATGAAGAGAACCAGAACTCTAACCTTTATCAGTTTAGTATATGCTACATGACAAATTTAAATTATTTGTAGTGTGTACTCATTTATTTCCGCAGTTGAAATTTTCTTATCATATATTAGTAAATTTTGTTTGTAATATTCATACTTGTGATTACTGAGAGAATCTTTAGAACTTATTGCCATAAAGGTCTTAAGAACCATTGTAGAAGAATTATAGACCCTCTTTTCTAAGCTAAAATTTATTGTAGTTTGCTTTTGGCTTTTACATTTTCATGAGATTTTTTTTCTTCTTGTTCTGCATAGGGTTTAATCAGGCTATTTATTGATTTTTTTCTGAAGTGGTACTTCTGAAATTATGTATCAGTGTTTTGAAAAATTATGAACTTGATGAGAGGTGATTGAAAAAAAATTTTTAAAGTAGTCTCGAGGCCCAACATGGGGCTTGAACTCAAGTCCCCAAGATCAAGTGTCACATGCTCTACCAACTAAGCCAGCTAAGTGCCCTGAAATTTTTTTTATATTAAACAAAATGTTGGTATTCTTGTTTTAAGTTTTGTAGTAGTCTTACTTTTCTGTATATCTTTACTTAGTATTTCATTTAAACATTTAAATAAGTCCTAATATTAATTTATATCATTAAAATTTTTCCATGCATATATTTAAACTGTAATCTAAAAAACTAATCAGAAATGTAGAAACTATAGTAATTCGCATTATCTAAGTAAAAGTAAAACTTCCGTTCTTTTTCTGAGACTAGGTCTCTGGGATTATAAAACAGCTTCTTCAGTATAATTCTTTTGCTTTGCAGAAATTGAGTTTTTTTCCATTGCTATAAAGATTTTTTATTCCCACTATCTTCTTTTATATCATTGTGTCTACTCATTTTAGTGGCATAATCTGGGAAAAAGTTTTGCAAGTACTTCAATTTTCTAATTTTAGAAAATTTAACCCTTTAAGTGCCATAACCGTTTTCACATAAAACTTTCTAAACTGTATTTCACACCTTCTTGACTTTTTAACAAGTAAAAAAGGTGTGATTTAAGCTTTTTTTTTTTAAAGGTTTTATTTATTTATTCAACAGAGATAGAGACAGCCAGCGAGAGAGGGAACACAAGCAGGGGGAGTGGGAGAGGAAGAAGCAGGCTCCTAGCGGAGGAGCCTGATGTGGGGCTCGATCCCATAACGCCAGGATCACGCCCTAAGCCGAAGGCAGACGCTTACGACTGTGCCACCCAGGCGCCCCAGATTTAAGCTTTTTGATGATTCTGTCATTATTATGAGCATTCGCTAGGGTCTTTTGCCCTGTCCTATTTATGACTTCAAGCAATTACACTTTCGGAGATTTTTATTATTTATTTTCATTTTCAAGGTAATATAACTGCAGTATTGAAAATTTTTTACAAAGAAAAAAGGCCCATAATCTTAACACTAAGCCACTGCTAGCTTTTCATTATTTTCTTCTAGTCTTTTTCATTTAACAATTCTTTCTTTATCTTACACATTTTACTTATTTGTAGTTGCTCTCTGCGTACAACTTTTTATCATTTTTTTCACTTTTTAATCGTAAACATTTTCCATGTCATTACAGAAATTAACTGTCTTTTTGAATGACTGCTTAGTAATGCAACAGTTGAATGTTTACCCATAAATTTATTGCTGTATTAGAAATAATCCTAGGATAAAATCTTTGAGAATAACACTTTTTTTTCTTTGTTTAGGATTCTTAGGATACAGTCTAAGAAGTGTAATCATGAGGACAAAGGGTATACAAATGCGTATGGCTCTTGCTACAGGTTGCTGAGTTGATTTCCAATGGGTTGTATGAGTTTACTCTACCTCAGCAGTTTGATGGAGTTGATTCATCATATCTTCAGCAGCATAGGGTATTATTGTTATAAAATTATCTTTGCTAATTAGTCTAAAAATACCACTTCATTATTACATTTTTTGATTACTAATAAGATACAGTATTTTCCCAGGTTTGTTTGCTCCTGTATTTTGTGAATTTTCTTTCATGTGTTGTCTCTTGGTTCTAAAATAGTTTTTCAGATAATATATTACTATCTTGTTGCATCATCTAACTTTGTATTGCTCTGATATGCTAGGAGTTCCCTTTTGTATTCAAATAAGTCATGTGTTTATTCACCACATTTATAAATTGTGGTGCCTCCTGGAAATGTGTAAGAGATACTGTAGGTTCTTTGACATGTGGACTGTTCAAGTCTTGGGAAACCAGTATTACTTGAAACCTAACATCATAGTGAGGGTAAATTGCCACTAGTCCTACATCTCTCACATGGTGAGGTGTAAAGTGTTCGTGAAACGAGTATTACGAGGAATTTTTTCCCTTCATAGTGGCAGGGACAGTGGTTGCCAGTGTTCAAAACCAGAACAGTATAATTTGGAAAAGGCAGGGGAAAGGTAAAAGTAGATGAGTAAGGAATTCTGCCTTCTGTAAAGAGGATGTACACCTGAACTGGCAGCTGGCTTTATTCTTGGTTTTCTGTGTCTTCCTACTCGGTTTATTCTCCACCCTTTTGGGTATATTCATTATACTCCATATCTCTCAGACACTTCCATGTCAGCTCTCCAATTTGCTCTGGTTGTTCAAGCTAAGGAAATTGATTTCCACAGTAGTCATCAGCCTCATTGTACCAATCCTTACAGTTCCTGGAGAACTCCCTCAAAAGTTTAGTTCCTTCCACTTAAAGCAAATAGAATTTGGGAATAGCTTGTTATAATATAACAGTTAACGTATATAATCATGTGATTATATATGTAGTGGTTACTTAATATTTCTATCATAATTAAAGTCTTTTGGTTCTGAGGAAGAGAAATGCATTCATGTTGTCTTAAGAGAAAGTGAGAGGTTTATTTTAAGTCATTTGTGGAAGTAGAGAGCCATCAGGGAGCAAGGCAACTCCCAGGAGTAGTTACTCTCGGTCGGGTGGACCATGTAATCTTGTTCGATGGTTCCCTGCTTCTCTCTGTGCCATCCATTCTCCACTCAGCTTGCTTAGAATTTCCGCCCTTTGTAATTTTGTCTTGCATGTGCAGTGTAATCATGGCCCCCTGCCTACCACATCGTAACATTTTAACGTCTTCTTTGAGGACTGGTAAGTGGTAAATGATCTTAGTACTTTCTATTCATATTTATGAAAAGGAAATCCAGTTGATTTAGCTCATCCTTTTGTGCCAGGATTCATCATATGGAGGGTCAGGTACCTAGTCTTGGTTTAATCAGTCGCATTTAGGAAATGCAGTCACAACCTTGCCATTAGACCCAATACCCAATACCCAATGGGCTGAGGGCTACCCAGTTCCCTTTAGAAAAAGCTTTTGGGTTTACTGGTAGATAACTAGTAGAAAATCTGTATACTATGAAGAAATGAAGGGGGTTAAGAACTTCATGTTATAGAACTGAATCTTCTATGTTTTTAAAAGTTGAAGTCAGGTTCTTTCTCTTAATTCATTTGTAATGTTTCTGGGTCTTGATTCTCCTCCCCCCCTTTTTTTAAATAAAAGGATTGGGGGCGCCTGGGTGGCTCAGTCAGTTGAGTGTCCACCTTTGGCTCGGGTCATGGTCTCGGGGTCCTGGGATGGAGCCCCACATCGGGCTCTCTGCTTGGTGGGGGTCTGCTTCTCCCTCTCACTCTCCCTCTGTTGTGCTCTCCCTCCCTCTCTCTCAAATAAAATCTTTAAAAATAAAATAAAAGGATTGGATAGATGTTGTCTAATGTTTTCATTCTGAAGATAAGATGTTATGATTATTATTCTCTGAATACAGTTAAAGTTGAAGAATTCCAGTTTCATGGGCTGAAGGGAATGGATGGCGATAATGACATGATATTTAGTTGGCTAATAACTCAGTATCTCTGTTTGGAAGAGGACAATAAGCTTTTTAAGCCAAGATTCAGTTTTAAGGGTATATTCTTATAAGCTGAACACTTTGTTAGTGTATATAATAGATTAGCATTATTGTTTGGGTCTTCAGATTTCCTTACCTAAGTCTCACATTTCATTCTAGGTTTTATATTTTTTTATGCCTCAATCTTGGTTGAGTCTCATTGTCTCTTTGTCACAGGAAGAGAAAAACAGACTTGAACACTCACAACATATATGCTGTTGTTTTTTGTGCTAAGTGGTTAGTTGTATAGTACCATCTGTCATACGTTATTTGTTACTATTTTTTTCCATTTGTGGCTTACCTCTATGGAATTTGTTATGTGATATTCTTTTCCTATCTCTTTGCATACTTGACTACCCTCAGTCAACTACTTAATTTTTGCCCTTATAAAATTTTTATAGATTGATTACATTCATATCTGATTTAATTATTCAACATTTGATTTCTGATACTTTGTTCTTATTCTTATTTCTTCAGTTTTTCTGTTTTGATTTTTTATTTCTTTAGACTACCACCTCATTTAAATGACAGGTCACACAGCCTGTTTTGTTGTATATCCTTTAATCATACAAAAATAATTTCAGGGGCGCCTGGGTAGCGCAGTCGTTAAGCGTCTGCCTTGGGCTCAGGGCGTGATCCCGGCGTTCTGGGATCGAGTCCCACATCGGGCTCCTCCGCTGGGAGTCTGCTTCTTCCTCTCCCACTCCTCTGCTGTGTTCCCTCTCTTGCTGGCTGGCTGTCTGTCACATAAATAAAATAAAATATTAAAAAAAAAATTTTCATCTTTGGGGTGCCTGGCTGGCTCAGTCAGTGGAACATGTGACTCTTGATCTCAGGGTTTTGAGTTTGAGCCCTGCACTGGGTGTAAAGATTACTTTTTTATTTTTTTTATTTGAGAGAGAAAGAACAGAAGCAGGGTGAGGGACAGAGGGAGAAGCAGACTCCCTGCAGAGCAGGGAGCCCAACGTGGGGCCTGATCCTGGGGACTCCAGGATCGTGACCTGAGCCAAAGACAGACGCTTAACCGACTGGGCCACCCAGGCTCCCCTTAAAAATAAAATCTTAAAAAAATAATAATTTCACCGTCATCTTAATGGTGTCTGATGGTACAAACTCCCATCGGTAAATCTGTTTTAATGGTAATTGTAGTGGGAGGTGAAATGCCAAGGGAATGAACATTAAGTACCTACTATTGCAGCATTTTGCATTCTCATTTAATCTTTTCTTCAGCCCGCTTCACAGAAAACTAAATTGTGGCTTAGAAAGTTAAGCTACTTTTCTCAAAAAGACAATTGGGAGGACTGAGGTTTGAACTCTTGTATATAGGACTCTGGAACCCATGCTTCCTTTACTCCATCTTCCAGCTTACCAATAATAAATAATATAGGACAATATTCAGCTTAGGAACTAAAATTGTAAAAACCGGTTTCCTTTCATAAATTGTTTATCCTGCTGCTTTCCACAGTTGAAATCTGAATGATATGTGCCTCTGTTAAGTGTGAGAAAGATTTCAATGAACAAAGGAAAGATTAGATAAAAGCTAATGATGATGACCCTACTAACCACGTACCATTTATTACCTTTCTGTTTTATCGGCTAAGGTACTCTGACCCTTTTCCAATTCAGCCCTTGCCAGTGAGCATAGTGCTTTGTTCCTTTTTCTGTTTACACTTGAAAATGTGACATAGTGAATCAACTCATTACACCATAACAATCAAGGATATAGACATGAATGAGAAGTTCTTAGGGCCCTGTCACTTCAGAACTTTAGGAACAATCTAACCACAATGACACAGTATACTTGTAGTTACCAAAAGAATGTGTAATGGTTGTCCTAATGTGCTAATTTTTCTAAAAATTATCAGCTTAGATTTCTATCAACTGAACAGTGTCTCACTTTAAAAACACATAAAGTAGATTCTAAAAATACTGGCTCATACCTTATATTGACTTACATTATAATTTCAGATGTGTTACACAGAAAAATGTTTGACTATTTGCATCATAGCCCTTTTTTATCGACTCTTTAAATATAGTAAGTGTAGCTATAATCAGTAACTTACTTGGTGCTGATACATTTTAAATCATTCAATACCAGGATTTTACCAAGAGCTATCATAGTCTTGCTAGAGTACATACAGACTGTCTCCATCTTGCATATATGTTCACACATAATCAAACAGTGTAGAGCAATGTTATTTTAAAACAAGCTATTCTTCTAATTATACTTAAATATTTTATGAGCCATGAATTAAAGGAACAGTTCAGAATAGAAGAAACATTGGAACAAGAATAGGAAGGCCTCCATTCCAAAACCAAGTCTTTTTTGGTAGGGAAGAACAGGGGAGAAATAATAGTAAAACTTTCTTAACCACTTATTTATTTTTTAAAAATTTATTTAGCTTTATTGAAATATAATTGGCATTTGACTGTGAAAATTTAAGATATACAACAATGATTTCATATATGTATATATAATAAAATGATTACCACAGTAAGTTTAGTTAAGACATCTATAATCTTATATAGTTACAGTTCTTTAAATTACTGCTACTTTTTTGGTAAGAACTTTTAAGATTTACTCTCTTAGCAACTTTCAAATATACAATACAGTATTGTTAACTATAGTCACCATGCTATACATTACATTCCAGAACTTAATCAGCTTATAACTGGAAGTTTGTATCCTTTGCTGTCTTCACTCATTTCCTCTCCCCACTTTTACCCTGGCAAGCACCAGTCTGCTGCTCCCTGTTTCTATGAGATTGGGGTTCTTTTTATTTCTCAAATATATGATATTACAGTTTTTGTCTTTCTCTCTCTTACTTACTTCACTTAGCATAATGCCCTAAAATTTTATCCAAATTGTCACAAATGGCTGGATTTCCTTCTTTTTTTATAATGAATAATATTTCATTATATAATATACAGTTGACCTTTGAGTAACATGGAGGTTAGTGGTGCTAACCACTGTTCAGTAGCAAATCCACATATAATTTTGACTCCCCCAGAACTTAATTACCAATTGCCTACTGTTGACCAGAAGCCTTACCAATACATAAAAAGTTGATTAACCCATATTTTGTATGTTGTATGTCTTATATACTTTATTCTTACAATAAAGTAAATTAGGGAAAAGAAAGTGTTATTAAGAAAATACATTTATAATATTTGTATCAAAAAAATTTTGCATCTGAGTGAACCCATACAGTTCATACCCTGTGTGTTGTTGAAGGGTCAACTGTGTATCACATTTTCTTTATCCATATATCTGTTGATGGACACAAGTTTATTTCCGTGTCTTGGCTATTATAAATAATGCTGAGGAACATGAGGGCTCAGTTATCTTTTCAATATAGTGATTTTATTTCCTTCTGATAAATACACAGATGTGGAATTGCTGGATCATATGGTAGTTCTATTTTTAAATTCTTGAGGAACCTCCATCCTGTTTTTCCATAGTGGCTGCACCAATTTACATTCCCATCAGTATGAGTTCCCTTTTCTCCACAGCCTTGCCAGCATTTGTCATCTCTGTTCTTTTTGATAATAGCCATTCTAACAGGTTTGAAGTGTTATGCTATCGCAGTTTTGGTTTGTGTTAGTAATGTTGGGCATCTTTTCATGTAGCTGTTGGCCATTTGAATATCTTTGGGAAAATGTATATTCAGGTTCTTTGGGCAATTTTGATCAAATCATTTGGATTCTTTGCTCTTAAGATGTATGAATTTCTTATATATTTTGGATATTAACTCCTTAGCAGATGATGGTTTGGAAAATTTTCTCCCATTCTGAAGGTGCCTTTTCATTTTGATGATGGTCTCCTTTGCTGTGCGGAAGCTGTTTAGTTTGATTTAGTCCCATTGTTTATTTTTGCTTTTGGTGCTTGTGCTTTTGGTGTCATACCCTTGAAATCATTGCAAAGACCAACATCAAGGAGCTTTTTCCCTGTTTTTTTCTAGGAGTTTTTTGGTTCCAGGTCTTAAGTTCAAGTCTTTCTTTAATACTTTTTGAGTTAATTTTTGAGTGGTGAAAGATAGGGGTCCAGTTTCAGTCTTTTGCATGTAAATACCCAGTTTTCCCAACACCATTTATTGAAGAGACTATTTTTCCCCATTGAGTATTCTTGACCTCCTTGTCAAGTATTAGTTGACTGTACATGCATGGGTTTGTTTTTGGGCTCTCAGTTGTGTTCCATAGGTCTATGTATCTGTTTTTATGCCAATTCAATACTGGTTTGATTGATATAGCTTGGTAGTATAGGTTGAAATCAGGAAGTATGATACTTTTAGCTTGTTCTTCTTTCTTATGATTGCTTTGGCTATTTGAGGTCTTTTGTGATTCCATAAAAAGTTTAGGATTCATTTTTCTATTTCTGTAGAAAATGCCATTAAAATCTTGATAGGGATTGTATTACCTCTGGATTGCTTTAGGTAGTATAACACTTTAGTAATATGAATTCTTCCATACCGTGAACATAGGATATCTTTCTTTATGTTTGTGTCTTCTTCAATTTCTTTTTATCAATGTCTTAAAGTTTGCAGTGTATAGATCTTACACCTCCTTATTTAAATTCATTACTAATTATTTTATTCTTTTTGATGTTGTTGTAAATGGAATTATTTCTTTTTGAGTGTATAGAAATACAGTTGGTTTTTATATGTTGATTTTGTATCCTGCAACTTTCCCGAATTCATTTATTAGTTTTTTGATAGTATCTTTAGGATTTTCTATGTATAAAATCATGTCTTCTGTGAATAGAGAGTTTTATTTCTTCCACTCTGATTTGGATTTGATTTGATTAGATTATTTGGTTTGATTTGATTTTTATTGCCTGATTGCTTTGGCTAGGACATCCAGTACTATGTTGAATAAGAGTGATAAGAATGGGCATCCTTATTTTGTTCCTGATTTTAGAGGAAAGGCTTTCAGCCATTCACCATTGAGTGTGATGTTACATGTGGGTTTGTCATAGATGGTCTTTATTATGTTGAGGTATGTTCCTTGTACACCAAATTTGTTGAGAGTTACTATGAATGGAAATTGAATTTTGTTAAAGCTTTTTCTGCATTTCTTGTGATCATATGATTTGTAGCTTTCATTCTTTTTTTTTTTTTAATATTTTATTTATTTATTTGACAGAAAGAGAGACAGCCAGTGAGAGAGGGAACACAAGCAGGGGGAGTGGGAGAGGAAAAAGCAGGCTCCCAGCAGAGCAGGGAGCCTGATGCGGGGCTCGATCCCAGGACTCTGGAATCACACCCTGAGCCGAAGGCAGACACTTAACGACTGAGCCACCCAGGCACCCCTGTAGCTTTCATTCTATTAATGTGATATATCACATTGATTGATTTGTGTATGTTGAATTGTCCTTGCATCACAGGGATTAATCCTACTTGATCATAGTGTATAAAATTTTTTAATATGCTTTTGAATTCATTGTGCTAGTAGTTGTTGAGAATGTTTATATCTATACTCATCAGAGATAATGGCCTGTAGTTTTCTTCTAGTGTCCTTATGTGACTTCACTATCAGAGAATTGCTGGCCTTGTAAAATGAGCTTGGAAGTGTTCCCTTCTCTTCAATTTTTTTAAGAGTTTGAGAAGAATGGATGTTAATTTTTCTTTAAATGTTTGGTAGAATTCACTAGGGAAACCATCTGGTCCTAAGCTTTTCTTTATTGGGATTTAACTTGATTCAGTCTCCTTACTCATTATAAGTCTCCTCAGATTTTCTTTCTTTGTGATTCAATTTTGGTAGGTTATATGTTTCTAGGAACTTACCCACTCTAGTTTGTCCAGTTTGTTAGTATATAATTGTTCAGAGTAGTCTTTTATGATCCTTTGCATTTCTGTAGTATCAGTTGTAACAGTTCCTCTTTCATTTATAATTTTATTTATTTGGTTTCTCTCTTTTTTTCCTTAGTCTAGGTAAGGGTTTGTCAATTTTATCTTTCCAAAGAATCAACTCTTAGTTTTGTTGATCTTTTCTATTGTTTTCTTTATCTCTGTTCCATTTATTTCTGCTCTAGTCTTTATTATTTCCTTCCCTTTTTCTAACTTTGGCCTTACTCTGTTCTTCTTTTTCTACTTCCTTGAAGTATAAAGTTATGTTGTTTGATATATTTTCTTTATATATGTATGCTTATGACTATAAACTTTTCTCTTAGAACTGCTTTTGCTGGGAGGCCTAGGTGGCTTGGTTAAGTGTCTGCCTTTGGCTCAGGTCAAGATCCAGGGTTCTGGGATAAAGTCCTGCATCTGGCTCCTTGCTCAGCGAGGAGCCTGCTTCTCCCTCTGCCTGCTGCTCCCCCTGCTTCTGCTCATGCTCTCTCTCTCTCTCTCTGACAAATAAATAAATAAATTCTTAAAAAAAAAAAAAAACTGCTTTTGCTGCATTCTACAACTTTGGAGATGTTGAATTTCCCTTTTCATTTGTGTTAAGATCTTTTTTATTTCTCTTTTGCTTTATTCTTTGATCCATTGGTTGTTCAGGAGTGTGTTGTTTAATTTCCGTGTACTTGTGAATTTTCCATCTTTCTTCCTATTACTGCTGTCTAGTTTCACCATTGTGATCAGAAAAGATACTTGATATAATTGCTATCTTGAATTTGTTAAGACTTATTTCATTTCATTGTCTAACATAGGATCTGTTGTAGAGAATTTTCTATATGTGCTTGAGAAGAATATGTATTCTGCCTCCATTGGATAGAATGTTTGTTAGGTCCATTTGCATTATAGTGTTGTTCAAGTTTACTTCTTCCTTATTGATTTTCTGTCTGGATGATCTATCCATTGTTAAGAGTGGGATGTTACAGTCCCCAACTATTATTGTATTGCTGTTTATTTCTCCTCTTAGTTCTGTTAGTATTTACATTATATATTTAAGTGCTTCAATGTTGGATGCATAAATATTTACAGTAATTGTATAACTTCTTAATGGATTGACCTTTTTATATTAATGTAATGAACTTCTTTTTCAGATCATTTTTAGTTTAAAGTCTATTTTGTCCAATGTAAGTATTGCTACCTTGCTTTATTTTGGTTACCATTCACTTGATATATCTTTTGCCATCTCTTCAACCTCAGTCTGTATGTGTCCTTAAAGCTAACGTGAATCTCTCGTAGGCAATATATTGTTGAATCTTGTTTTTTAATCTATTCTCCTATTGTCTTTTGATTAGAGAATGTAATCCACTTACATTTAAAGTAATTACTGATACATAAGGACATATTGTTGCCATTTTGATAATTGTTTTTTGACTGGTTTGTAGATTGTTTCTTTCTTCCCATCTTCCTATCTTCCTTTGTGATTTGATGACTTTTTATATTGGTATGCTTTAATTCCTTTTTCATAATCTATCAGATTTTTCCTCTGTGGTTACCATGAGTCTTACATACAGTATCTTATAACATCCTATTTTAAGCTGATAAAAATGACGTGACCAAAAGTTAAGTGTATGGGAAGTATTACTGCTACAAGTCTTTTATTTGATTAAAAATGAAAAGTTTAAGCTAGGCTCTCATTCAGAATAGAAGGAGAGACAAAAAGCTTCCAGGACAAACGGAAACTAAAAGAATTTGGGATCATTAAACCAGCCCTGCAAGAAACATTAAAAAGGATCCTTTAAGTGAAGAGAGAGCCCAAAAGTAACATAGACCAGAAAGGAACAGAGACAATATACAGAAAGAGTGACTTTACAGGTAATACAATGGCACTAAATGCATGTCTTTCGGTAGTTACTCTGAATGTAAATGGGCTAAATGCCCCAATTAAAAGACACAGGGTATCAGATTTGGATTTAAAAAAAAAGCAAGACACTTCCAGATTGAAAGTGAGGGGATAGAAAACCATTTATCATGGTAATGGACATCAGAAGAAAGCTGGGGTAGCAATCTTTATATCAGACAAACTAGATTTAAAACCAAAGACTGTAATAAGAGATGAGGAAGGACACTATATCATACTTAAAGAGTTTATCCAACAGGAAGATCTAACAATTGTAAATATTTATGCCCCTAACATGGGAGCAGCCAATTATATAAGCCAATTAATAACAAAATTAAAGAAACACAATGATAATACAATAATAGTAGGGGACTTAAACACCCCCCTCACTGCAATGGACAGATCATCCTAGCAGAAGATCAACAAGGAAACAGGGCTTTGAATGACACACTGGACCAGATGGACTTTAGATATATTCAGAACATTCCATCCTAAAGCAACAGAATACACATTCTTCTCGAGTGCACATAGATCACATCCTGGGTCACAAATCAGGTTTCAACCAGTACCAAAACTTTGGGATCATTCCCTGCATATTTTCAGAGCACAATGCTTTGAAACTGGAACTCAATCACAAGAAGAAATTTGGAAAGAACTCAAATACATGGAGGCTCAAGAGCTCCTACTAAAAAATGAATGGGTCAAACAGGAAATTAAATAATTTTAAAAATTCATGGAAACAAATGAAAATGAAAGCACAACTGTTCAAAATCTTTGGGATGCAGCAAAGGTGGCCCTAAGAGGGAAATATATAGCAATACAAGCCTTTCTCAAGAAACAAGAAAGGTCTCAAATATACAACCTAAGAATTAATAAGATTGATAAACCCCTGGCCAGACTTATCAAAAAGAAAAGAGAAAGGACCCAAATAAATAAAATCATGAATGAAATAGGAGAGGTCACAACCAACACTGAAGAAGTACAATTTTAAGAACATATAATGAGCAACTGTATGCCAACAAATTAGACAATCTAGAAGAAATGGATGCATTCCTAGAGACTTAGAAACTACCAAAACTGAAACAGGAAGAAATAGAAAACCTGAACAAACCCATAACCAGCAAGGAAATTAAAGTGGTAATCAAAAATCTCCCAACAAACAAGAGCCCAGGGCCAGATGGCTTCCCAGGGGAATTCTACCAAACTTTTAAAGAAGAATTAATACACATTCTTTTGCAGCTGTTTCAGAAAATAAAAATGGAAGGAAAAATTCCCCACTCTTTCTATGAGGCCAGCATTACCTTGATCCCAAAACCAGACAAAGACGCTACCAAAAAGGAGAATTACAGACCAATATCCTTGATGAACATGGATGCAAAAATTCTCACCAAGGTACTAGCCAATAGGATCCAACAAGTGCATTAAAAGGATTATTCACCACAGCCAAGTGGGATTTATTCCTGGGCTACAAGGGTGGTTCAACATCCGCAAATCAATCAGTGTGATACACTACATTAATAAAAGAAAGAACAAGAACCATATGATCCTCTCGATAGATACAGAAGAAGCATTTGACAAAGTACAGCATCCTTTCTTGACTAAAACTCTTCACAGTGTAGGGATAGAGGGAACATACATCAATATCATAAAAGCCATCTACGAAAAGCCCACAGCAAATATCATTCTCAATAGGGAAAAACTGAAAGCTTTTCCCCAAAGGTCAGGAACATGGAAGGGATGTCCACTCTCACCACTGTTTTTCAATATATAGTACTAGAAGTCCTAGCCTCAGACAACAACAATAACAACAGAAATAAAAGGTATCTGAATCAGCAAAGAAGAAGTCAAACTGTCACTCTTTGCAGATGACATGGTACTTTATGTAGAAAACCCAGAAGACTCCACCCCAGAATTGCTAGAACTCATATAGGAATTCAGCAAAATGGCAGGAATACAAAATCAATGCATAGAAATCAGTTGCATTTCTATACACTAACAATGAGACAGAAGAAAGAGAAATCAGGGATGCCTGGGTGGCGCAGTCGTTAAGCGTCTGCCTTCGGCTCAGGGTGTGATCCCAGCGTTCTGGGATCGAGCCCCACATCAGGCTCCTCCGCTAGGAGCCTGCTTCTTCCTCTCCCACTCCCCCTGCTTGTGTTCCCTCTCTCGCTGGCTGTCTCTGTCAAATAAATAAATAAAATCTTAAAAAAAAAAAAAAAAGAAATCAAGGAGTTGATCCCATTTACATCCGCAACAAAAACCATAACATACCTAGGGATAAACCTAACCAAAGAGGCAAAGGATCTGTACTCAGAAAACTATAGGACACTCATGAAAGAAATTGAGGAAGACACAAAGAAATGGAAAAACATTTTATGCTCATGAACTGGAAGAACAAATGTTGTGAAAATGCTTATGCTACCTAGAGCAATCTATACATTCAATGCAATCCCTATCAAAATACCATCAAACTTTTTTCACAGAGCTGGAACAAATAATCCTAAAATTTGTATGGAACCAGAAAAGACCCCAAATAGCCAGAGGAATGTTGAAAAAGAAAATCAAAGCTGGTGGCATCACAATTCCAGACTTCAAGCTGTATTACAAAGCTCTAATCATCAAGAAAGTATGGTACTGGCACAAAAACAGACGTAGAGATCAATGGAACAGAATTGCAGACCCAGAAATGGACCTTCAATTCTATGGTTGCTAATCTTCGACACAGCAGGAAAGAATATCCAATGGAAAAAAGACAGTCTCTTCAACAAATGGTGTTGTGAAAATTTGACAGCCACATGCAGAAGAATGAAACTGGACTGTTTTCTTACACCATACACAAAAAAAGACTCAAAATGAATGAAAGACCGAAATGTGAGACAGGAATTCATCAAAATCCTGGAGGAGGACACAGGCAGCAACCTCTTTGACCTCGGCTGCAGCAACTTCTTGCTATACATGTCTCCAAAGGCAAGGGAAACAGGTGAAAATGAACTATTAGGACTTCATAAAGATAAAAAGCTTTTGCACAGCAAAGGAAACAGTCAACAAAACCAAAAGACAACTGACAGAATGGGAGAAGATAGTTGCAAATGTCCTATCAGATAAAGAGCTAGTATCCAAAATCTGTAAAGAACTTTCAGACTCAACACCCAAAGAACAAATAATCCAATCAAGAAATGGGCAGAAGACATGAACAGACATTTCTCCAAAGAAGACCTACAAATGGCCAACAGATACGTGAAAAAATGCTCAACATCAGTCAGCATCAGGGAAGTAAAATAAAAACTGCAATGAGATACCACCTCTGGTTAGAATGGCTAAAATGAACAAGTTAATAAAGGACAGATGTTGGCAAGGATGCAGAGAAAGGGGAACCCTCTTACACTGTTGGTGGGAATGCAAGCTGGTGCAGCCACTCTGAAAAACAGTATGGAGGTTCCTCAGAAGGCTGAAAGTAGAGCTACCCTATGACCTAGCAATTGCACTACTGGGTATTTACCCCAGAGATACAAATGTAGTGATCTGAAGGGGTGCCTTCACCCCAATGTTTATAGCAGCAATGTTCACAATAGCCAAACTATGGAAAGACCCCAGATGTCCATCGACAGATGAATGGATAAAAAAAATGTAGTGTGTATTTTTGTATACACACACACACACACACACACACACACACACACAATGGAATACTACTCAGCCATCAAAAAAGAAAGCTTGCCATTTGCAACGATGTGGATGGAACTAGAGGGTATTATACTAAGCAAAATAAGTCAATCAGAGAAAGACCATTATCATATGAATTTATTCATATGTGGAATTTAAGAAACAGAGGATCATAAGAGAAGAAAGGAAAAAATAAAGATGAAATCAGAGAGGGAGACAAACCATAAGAGACTCATAATCATAGGAAACAAACTGAAGGTTGCTGGAGGAAGGGGGTAAGGAGATGGGGTAACTGGGTGATGGACATTAAGGAGGGCATGTGATGTAATGAGCACCAGGTATTATATAAGACTGATGAATCACTGACCTCTACCTCTGAAACTAATAATAAAAATAAATAATTTTACCATTTTGAAAGAAGGGGGGAAAAAGCTTCAGAAAGACATCAGACCAAGTTATGCAAATTAACTGTATAGTTCTTTAAGGTCAGTATTAATAAACAACCCCCCACAGGCATATTTTGCATAGTCTTACTATTCTGATTAATTGCAAAGTATTTTCAAGTAAAAAATTAGCTCAAATTTGATGTATAGAGATGACTTAGTACGGAGAAACATAGTTTCCTTATCTATATAGACATAAAATATAAGAACACCTTTGTGTGTAATGAACACATATTCAGTTAAGATATACAAGCTAACGTGATTTTAAACCAATGTGAATTTTTGTGCTTGGGCTGTGAAGTAATGATAATAGGTATGTATTAAAGAAACTTTGATATAGTGCCTTTATAATAACCTAGTCCATAAATTTAAAAAGTAAAAATGAAAAATAGAAATGAATAAACTCTCTGGAGTGCCTGATTGGCTCATTTCGAAGAGTGTGTAACTCGATCTCACGATTATGAGTTCGAAGCCCATATTGGGTGTAGAAACAACTTAAACTTAAAAAAAAGAAGAGTTTAAATTCTGACATGCAAGGTGCAGTTATCACACCTGAACTGAAGAAAGTAGACACTAATCAATAGATCTATTGGATTTTTGGTTATGCATGAAATGAAGAGAAAAAGAGAAGTCTACTCAAAAAGTCTACCCAAGAGTTCTGTTAATGGTTAGTCACATGTTCATGAAAGTGGCAGAATGAGAATAATACAACAGCATGGTTCAGCGGACAGGCTCTGGAGTCAGGTTCCTCTGAGCTTAGGTCCTGCCTTTGTTCATTATGACCTCTGTGACCTTGGACACATGACTTAACTTGAGTTAGGCTTGTTTCTTTTCTGTAAAGTGTGAATAATAATAGTCCCTACTCATGGAATTCAGTGAGATCATGCATTTAAGGCACTTAGTGTAATAACTGGACATAGAAGTGCTCCATAAATGATAACAGGGTTGCTGTTATTACTAGGCACAGTCGAGACTTTGAAATCACACAGATTTGGTTTTGAATGCCCAACCTGCCACACACTGACCAGGCAAGTACTTAACCTCTCAACCTCAGTTAATATAAAATGGAGTTAATATCTACCTGGTACTGCTGTTGTGAATATTAAATGAGCTGAAGTATATAGGAAGTACCTGGTTGTAGATTGGATTGGGTTTTGAGATCAAGTTTTCCTTCTTATCACCTGGTCACTTTGATACTAGACTCCCTTTTTTTTTTTTTTTTAATGTTTTTAGAGTACTTGAGTCACATGTCTAGTCATCTTTAAAGGCCTTCCTAAAAGGGCACTCTAAGAATATGTTTATTTAAATTTCCCTTAGTACCTGTTTTCCATTTTCTTTTTTGTTGTTGTTAATCTTTTTTGCTTTTAGATGACAATAAATTGTAATGCCTGAGGATTATAATTTTAACTTGTTAGCATAATTCTTCCATGTGGTGAACTAGATCATTCACTCCAATCAATCAGGGATGATTTAAAACCTATTATATGCCTCACTTCTTGTAACATCAGAGGGTCCATATGCTGTGGTCCCTCCCCTTTAATCTGTTGGAGCACCTTTCAAGTAGCGTGGGTGTACAGTTGGGTTTTGCTTTTTCTGCTTTTCGTTCTTGAGACTTGATCTCTGATTAGTTTATAGAATCTCTTGAAGGGACTTTCTAGTTTCACTGATAGCTATAATTTAACAAGCCTGTTGACATTTTGATTCTTTGACATTAAAACAATTTTTTTAAGTTATTAATGATCTGCTACCTTAAGACTTTGCCTTTTTTTCTTTCATACCTGAACTTTGATTCGATTTCTCATAAAAGTTTTATTAAGTATCTTTAGGAGACATCAACTTTGGAAGTCTACAAATCTGATTCACATTCAGCAAATGACTTAAGTCATATTTTGTTTTATCCGTTTGTCAAATGAAGATAATACTTGCCACCTAGTTAAAAGTTTATTTTAAAGATTAGATTTAGAGCATCTTGAACTCGTATACTCAACTATCGAAATGTTTTTCTTATTATATGTTCCCTATATGTGTAGTGCTTTATTTATTGCTTTATTTTATAATAGTGAAATATGATTTTTACTTTTCTCTTTTACCTCATAACAAAGGTATCAAATATATGTCATTCCTTTAGAATACAAATGGTTTTATTTATGAGTAGTTTCCCAGTTTACAGAAATTGATGTTTCTGTTAGAAAGGCTTAGTGACTGGACTGGAGCCAGATTAGTTGGGTTTGAATCAGGGCTTCGTTTATTATGTAAGTAACCTTGGGCAAGTAATTTAACTTCTTGGTGCCTCAATTTACTTATCTGTAAAGTATAGGTAATTTTAATACATCATACAGTTCCAAGGACTAAATTAGCATATATAAGTGCTTAGGACACTGCCTGGTTCTCAAAAACATTAGCTATTAGATTTTTTTAAGCTATTGGTATTATTGACAAAATAATAGATGTGTTTATCCCTTTAATATTTAAGTACCAGATTTTCTGGCTCTCTGTAAAAGATGAAAGCCTTTCCCCTAACAAACTGGAATTCCATTCTATTCTATTCTAAGTTTATTTATTTAATCTCTACACCCAACGTGTGCAGAACTCTGAGATTGGAACTCCATTTTATCTATCTATTAATTTATAGAGCGCAAGATAGCTCAAGTGGGGAGGGGAAAAGGCAGAGGGAGAGGGAGAGAGAGAATCTTAAGTAGGCTCCACGCTCAGTGCTGAGCCCAACATGGGGCTTGATCTCATGACCCTGAGATCATGACCTGACCCGAAATCAAGAGTCAGCCGCTTAACCCACTGAGCCACCCAGGCTCCTGGAACTCCATTTCAAATTCAGATTGAACAGTTAGGTCTTCTGTGGCTCCTGTATTGTGAAAGTTAACATAATACTGAACAGCAGAAAATTAACCTCTCCTTTCTCATTTCTACTTCCTGGGAAGGATAGTTCTTTTCCATATTTTTATTTGATTTTGTCTTCTATTAGTTTATAACCCCTACACAAGCGTTCTATTAGCCTTAGGATGCATTCCAACTCTTAACATGGCTGTGAGGTCCTCCTAGCCCCTGTCCTCCTGTCACTTTCACTTTTTGGTAATTCCTGTTAGATTCTCAGGTCACTTCTTCAGGGAGGTTCTTTCGTGACCTCCTAAAGGAGTAAGTTTAATGTCCCCCCAGCCCTTGTATTCTACCATAGTCGTTCTCCTACCATAGTGCTGCTATCTGGGGTGGGGGTGGGGGATCCTAGAATTGGTGAAGTGCTATTGGTATTTAGTCGGTGGGGCTGAGGGATTCTAGATGTTCACCATTAAGAATTATCTTAAGCCCTGAATGACTTTCGACTGTCCCCCACTAGATGGTCACATAGATGGAAAAATGTCAGCCTAGAGCCTCACATAATTTTACATATACACATGGAATTTTTTGCAGGATTTTAATTAAATGTTGAGTTTTCCAGGAATAAAACTATTGTACTATTGAAGGAAGAGCATGCCTTGTTTTCTTTGGAGTTGTTCACCATTTTGGGAAATTATGTCAATGACAGCAACATTTATCACATTCTTATAATTCACCGTATAGGTGGAAACATCTGACTCCTCAGTAAATATTTTTTTGAATGTAATTGAAATTAGAAGGGAAAAAAAGCGCTGAACCAAAGGGGGGTAAAGCACGTTTCTCTTTCCTGGCAGAATATATTTGTGTTCCTCTTTCTTCCTGTTGCACCTTATTCATATTCTTCATTCATAGACCACACATCTGTCTCTCTCATTAAATGAGAGCTTAGTGCGGGCAAGAACAATATTTTACTTACCTTTAAATCTTTGTTGCTCATGCAGCACATGGTAGTTGCTCTCAGTTGAGTTAATTGCAACAGCAATAGTATTTATTCAACAAATATTTATTGTATCAGACTCTGCTAGGCAAAGAGGGCAAAAGACACTGTCCTTCTTCTCAAGGAACACATGATCTATTGCTAAGACAGACCTGGAAATAATTATGATATAATATGATAGTTTCCGAAATGGCAATAGCTATAAACTTTAGATCTGTAATGAAAAAAACATGTAAGTCTTATGGGGAGGTCCTGGAATAATATCATAGAAGAAAAATAGTATCCAGTATCAATCATAGTGCCAAGGAAGACTCTCAATAAATATTTAGAAATTGAATAGATGAGCATAGCTCTGAAGAGTGTAAAGGAGTTTGCCAAATTGTCAGATGTAAAAAGAACATTCCAGTCAGGAAATCCTATTCAGAGGCTCAGAGCTATGAGAAGCTCAGTTGGTACTGGTGGAGCATAAAGTTTTGAAGTTAAGTCGTAAGAGAGAAAGCTGTTCCTACAGGTGATGGACCAGATCATGAATGGCCTCTTCTGTGAAAAAGAAGTTAGATTTTATCTTGCAGGCAGTAGAAAAGCAATGATGTGACAATTAAAACTACTGTATTTCAGGGGCACCTGGGTGGCTCAGTCAGTTAATCATCTGCCTTCTGCTCAGGTCATGATCTTGGGCTCCCTGCTGAGCAGGGAGTCTGCTTCTCCCTTGCCCTCTGCTCCTCCCCCTGCTCGTTCTCTCTCTCTCTCTCTCTCTCTCTCACTCTCAAATCAGTAAATTTAAAAAAACAAGCAAACCTGTATTTCAAATCATACCGTATGCCAGGGAGGTACGTATAATCCTACTACAGAGTTGATATAGTTTCATTTTATTGTTGAGAAACTGAAGCTCAGTGAGATAATTAACTTGCCCAGGTTTTCACAGCTACTAAGTGGAAGAACTAGGATTTAAACTTAGGTTGGTTGAGTCCAGACCTCCCATCTGCTTTTTAAACTATATTTTACAGCCCCTCCA
This sequence comes from Ursus maritimus, assembly GCF_017311325.1. Classification (NCBI taxonomy): domain Eukaryota; kingdom Metazoa; phylum Chordata; class Mammalia; order Carnivora; family Ursidae; genus Ursus; species Ursus maritimus. The sequence goes on along the minus strand of NW_024426663.1, from coordinate 33,618,956 downwards.
TCAGGGAAGAAACTAGATTTATTTTTACTTTTCCCAACCAGTGTCTACCTCACATGATTTTCAGCTCTGGCAAATTCAAAATTTTATGTACTTTTAAGTTCTTAACATAAGTTTGGGAGTCTTTCGTTTGCTGAAGGCCCCAAATGGTATCTTACAGTAACTTAGCAGGCTACTTTCTATTCTGGTGTCATCTTCTATCTAGCTAGTTCAAATAACTGCCTTGGCTAATGAAGTGCCTTTGGTTGGTTGGGGGGGGGGGGAGGTGTTCACCATGGAATGCCATGGCCCAATCAGCATGATTTGCACCCTCTAAAAGACAGAAATTTGAAGTACTACTTCCCTTTTTTGAAACGTTTAGATCTTAGTCTTCAACATGTATAAAGAATAGTAATTAAGAACATCCAGTGTTGATCTTGGTATTCTATTTATTATGGATGAAGTTTACTATTTAAATAATGAGTTCTGCCTCAGAATTCTGGTGTCCTTGTTTAGCTTGAAGGACTTCAGGTGTTATCTAGATTTGTGATCCCTCTGGCTACGGTAGCAGAAGATTCTTCCTAATTTCAATGTCTGTTAAAGTGTGGTAAGTTCTGGAGATAGGGGTTGGGATTGTACAACAATGAGAGTGTACTTAATACCATTAAACTGTACACTTTAAATGGTTAAAATGCTAAATTTTATATTATGTATGTTTTACCACAACAAGAAAAATGTGGTATAGAAGTTCAGAATGACCTGAGATCTCTTATCAAGCAGTTACCAAATATTTTTGAGACTCTTTTGTTCCCAATAACTTTAGTTGGGTGTAAGGGAAAGGTTTATCTTCGTTCTACCTATCCTGTCATCCTAGGCTGATCAAATTAAATGTTCTTAATACTAAACTGTTAAAAAAAAAAAGAATTCTACCTTCTTGGGTGCAGGGATAAAGACAGAAGCATGATAATGGTATTATTATGGGGCACTTATCCTCAGGATGGGTGTGATGAAGATGCTTTTTGGACTGGCTGCTATTGGCCCCAACTTCACTTTATTCAAAAGGGCAAGCTAACGCTAACGCCTTATGCTATCCAAATATCACCTCCACAGGTGTGATTGCATGGTAGCAGCTCCCAACTCATAACTAAAGTTCAGATTTTTAGGTTCCCTCCTCTTAACCTTCCCCTGCTCCCCATCCCAGTATCAGGAGCAATTAAATGTTCACCCATTAGATTCACAAAAATTAAAAGAATGTGCTGGTGAAGATAGGGGAAACATTGATATTGTTGGCAAGTGTGAATTGCATAACTGCTTTTAGAAAGTAATGTAATAACTTAGAAATTTTTAAGTGCACATACTTTTGATCTAATAATCCCACTGGGTTGCCACTACTGTGTGGACATTAGTACAAGAATTTTTGTGTGTGTGTTGTTTATTGTGGTTAAAAAAGAAAAAAAGGGGGGCGCCTGGGTGGCTCAGTCAGTTAAGCATCCGCTTTCAGCTCAGGTCATGATGGGGGTCTTGGGATCGAGCTGCATCAAGCTCCCTGCTCAGCGGGAACCCTGCTTCTCCCTCTCCCACTCCCCCTGCTGGTGTTTCCTCTCGCTGTGTCTCTCTCTGTCCAATAAATACATAAAATCTTTAAAAAAGAAAAAAGAAAAAAAATTAGAAGTATCCTGGAAGCCAGTCAAGAAGTGGTTGAACAAATTATGTTCTCTCCATTCTAAAGACCTATATGCAGCCATTAAAAAATGAGTAAAATCTACATGTTGGCCAGGAATGATGGTATATTATCTGTTTAAAAGTTGTACCATTAATAATTTGTAGTATGATCTTAAAACAAACAAAAACAAAACATAACCAGAACTATATGTATGTTTGAGAATAGAGAAAGGTGTAGCAGGATTCATATCAATCTTAAAATGGTTTCTGTCGTGGACATAAGCTTGGAGATAGGATTGAATTAACTTTATGTGTAGAGCCATGTTGTTTGATTTGTTATAATTTTTCTAATTTTTAACAAGTTTCTGAAGTAAGAAGAAGGAAGAAATCTATAGTGATAGAAATTAATAATAAGGATTACTTTGGATGACTGGGAAATGGGTATAGTGGAAACCTTGATACTAGTAATGATCTATATTTTGATGTGGGCATTGGTTACACAGGCATCTTCAGTTTGTAATAACCCATTTAGTTGTATGCCTGTGATTTGTATAGGTTATGTATATATCAAAGTGTATTAAAATTATGTCATAGCAATAAAAGGAATATGATCATGTTTTTTAAAAATACTTTCAATAAATACTTAATGATATATGAAAGTTGGCCAAAAAAAAACCCCAGAACAATCCCATTATTATAAAATATAATGTACATATAAGCACACAGAATGAAGACTGGAATAAAAACACTACAATGTTAAGATATCGTGTCTAGGTGATTATTGTTTTTGTCTTTGGGTTTTCACTTTGGTGGTTTAGAAGTCTGTAGGAGGTGGTGAGCAAAGCTGTATTACAGGATAATAACCAGAAAAGGGTGAAGAAGAGAGAGGAAAGGTTTTTTGGGTTTTTTTTAAAGGAAAGAAAAACAAAGGTAACTAGAGACATGCGGTAAGGTCAGGTAATTTTAACCCCTGCTAGGAAGGGACTCCTACTAGGAAGGGACTAATTTCATCTGTCAAACCATCATGTAGTAATAAAGCCATATGAAATATTCTTTTATCATACTGTTTGGTTTTTACAAATAATTCATGCTTGATTCCTAAGTTTTGTTTTTGTTTAAGCATTAGTTTTAATGAAACTGTGTCTTGATATAATAGTTTCAACTGATTGTAGCAGATGCAACTCTTAGTAGCTTAAGAAACCTGTACTCCGCCCAGTCTTCGCTAATTAACTGTGGTAATTTGCTCAGATCTTTTTGAGCCATAGTTGGCACATGGGGGCAATAATACCTCCCCAGGCTGGCTTGAGAATGAAATGAGAAAATGTATGTGAGAACACTTTTATGGAATTAAACACGATCCACTTATAAAATTACGTTATTTTTCTTGTTTTTCCTTCACCCCAAAGTCTTTAGTTGTTAAATGTGGTTATTTCAGATGGAATTCATTTCACTTGAGTTCAGAAGTTTAAGTGTATAAAAGAATGCAGTTTTTTCAATCACGTTCTGCAAATGTAAATGCAACATTTAGTGTTTATCGAGGTGTGGGTTGTGATTACATTTTTAGTTTTTTAGACCAAATATTAGTGCTATGTATATCAAATTGAAATGTAAACTTTTTAATTTTTTCTATGTATTGTTGAGTTGTCGGGAATTATCAGGCTTTTTTCCCTATTCCAGTCATTCTTCATTATTCACCATGTTAACTTAATGACTAATACCCCAAATCATATCTCTTCAGGGGTTTCGCAGGGGTTTCGACAAGAACTCGACTTCTGAGGAGTCGTTAGTTAAATCAGTAATAATCTGGACAGAACTCTAGTTGGGTTGGGCTGGAGAAAACTGCGTGGCACTAGGACCCAGGGGGCTCCCGTGAGCGGATCTAGGGGCCAGATTGCAAATTCGCGGTGACTCAGTCTGGTCGGCTCCTTGCGCTCGGCGGCCGCGGCGGCAGCAGCAGCAGACGTTGGCGGCCGAGCTGCTAGGATCAGTTCCCCCGGGTTTCGCCGTCCGAGACTTCTTTCGGGGCACCCCCAAGCAGGTCCGAGGCGTCTGGGGAGCATAGGGGTCGTTCTGGCGGGGAAAGGGGGGTTGCTCGGCGCGGGAAGCCCTCGGGCCTGTGCACGGGGAGTAACATTTGCTCCGTCTCTTCCTGTGTCTGGCTTTATTTGCAGCAAACCAAGATGGAGTATGAGTGGAAACCTGACGAGCAAGGGCTTCAGCAAATCCTGCAGCTGCTGAAGGAGTCCCAGTCCCCAGACACCACCATCCAGAGAACCGTGCAACAAGTATCCTTTCCGAGGCCTTGCCGCCCTCCGCGCAGCTCGCCCCGCGCGGGGCCCGCTCCCGGCGGCCGGGTGGCTCCCGCCGCCCCTCCCCCTCCTCCCGCTCCCCGGATCCCTCCGCCCTCCGCCCGCCCGCGGGGAGAGGCCCGCCCGCCGCCGCAGCTCCTGCCCGGCGCCTCGCGCACGCGGCCCTCGAGCCCGGGTCCGGGGTGCCGCCGCGGCCGCCGGCTTCCGGCCCGCGGGAGGCGGGGGCTCCCGGCCGCCGCCCGCGATCGCGACATGTGCGCCCGCCGGGCCGCCACGTCCCCGCTCGCCCACCGCTGACCTGCCCATGGGGTGGAGAGCGGCGCGGGCGGGCGGGCGCGGCCCGGGTGCGGCGCGGACCCCGGCCCCACACAATACGCGGCAGGCCAAGGGGGCGGCGGGCCGAGCGAGAGTCCGGGTGGAGGGCGCTGTGTGCGAGACGGAGCTCACCAGCCGAGCGTCCGGCCAGAAATGGGGTGGAGCTGGCGCGGGGTTTAAACTGCCGACCCTTTGGGCCTGGGGTTTCTTCGAGACCCCGGCCATAAAAGTGCTGGAGACCTACAAGTGGGGGGTCTCAGGCCTCTCACCCCGAGGCTGCTCTTGCTCACACCTGTTGCAAGCTTCCTGGCTTCCGAGTGAAATAGTCTTTTTGGCTCAAAGGCTGACTGCTCAGTTATTCCGTGTTTACCGAGTTTGCTAGGGTAGCGGTCGTATTGCTACGGTTTTAGAGACAGAAAAGGTTAAAAGAAGCACTAAAACCTCTGGTGCCCTGAACGGTGGATAAATAAAAGTTCTTACTGGATACGGTTAAGGAGACAAATTCACTCACCCAGTCATAATTGAGCTTTTTATCCCTGTTACTTTGAGGCTAAAGAATTCCTTAAAAAAAAAAAAAAGCCTTAAAAGTCTGCTGTTTTTGCAGAAACAATTTGATTCTTAGTGAAGAGCAAAACTGTAGAATTTGGTAAATAAGCTCTTTAGTTTGGCCTTATTTGAATATAATACACTGTAAAGGTGAAGTTACATACAATTCCGTGAGAAAGTGGTAAATAAGTTCTGAAGTCGAAGAAGTACTGCATTGCTCTAAGTTAAAACTTTAAATAGGTGAGGAAGTACATAGCTTCGTAGTTAATACACTGCTCATTTAAAACGGGAGGGGATAATGCTGCTAGTACTGAGGTAAGAATAGTAGCTTTGGGGTGTGTGGAACCTTGTATCTGACACCTTGCTGTAGCCCAGTCTTACTTTGTGTTACCAAAGCTGTAGGAATGATAGAAGTTGATATTTAGTGAATTACAGGTAATTGTATGACACAGTTATTTAAGTTAGCCAAGCCCATAACCACCTTGTAATTTTTTCTATAGCACTGTATATCATTATTTCCTGTTTTGGTACGTATTTATTCAATTAAATACCTTTTATATGCCTGGTACTGTGCTTGGGCTGACAATCAATTTTACAGTTTATTCTGTGTGCCTGGAGCATAGTATGCCTCTGCGTAAGGAACAAATTAAATTTCAGTA
>NW_024426663.1:33519031-33613479 GCF_017311325.1 Ursus maritimus | reverse complement strand
AATAATACCTCCCCAGGCTGGCTTGAGAATGAAATGAGAAAATGTATGTGAGAACACTTTTATGGAATTAAACACGATCCACTTATAAAATTACGTTATTTTTCTTGTTTTTCCTTCACCCCAAAGTCTTTAGTTGTTAAATGTGGTTATTTCAGATGGAATTCATTTCACTTGAGTTCAGAAGTTTAAGTGTATAAAAGAATGCAGTTTTTTCAATCACGTTCTGCAAATGTAAATGCAACATTTAGTGTTTATCGAGGTGTGGGTTGTGATTACATTTTTAGTTTTTTAGACCAAATATTAGTGCTATGTATATCAAATTGAAATGTAAACTTTTTAATTTTTTCTATGTATTGTTGAGTTGTCGGGAATTATCAGGCTTTTTTCCCTATTCCAGTCATTCTTCATTATTCACCATGTTAACTTAATGACTAATACCCCAAATCATATCTCTTCAGGGGTTTCGCAGGGGTTTCGACAAGAACTCGACTTCTGAGGAGTCGTTAGTTAAATCAGTAATAATCTGGACAGAACTCTAGTTGGGTTGGGCTGGAGAAAACTGCGTGGCACTAGGACCCAGGGGGCTCCCGTGAGCGGATCTAGGGGCCAGATTGCAAATTCGCGGTGACTCAGTCTGGTCGGCTCCTTGCGCTCGGCGGCCGCGGCGGCAGCAGCAGCAGACGTTGGCGGCCGAGCTGCTAGGATCAGTTCCCCCGGGTTTCGCCGTCCGAGACTTCTTTCGGGGCACCCCCAAGCAGGTCCGAGGCGTCTGGGGAGCATAGGGGTCGTTCTGGCGGGGAAAGGGGGGTTGCTCGGCGCGGGAAGCCCTCGGGCCTGTGCACGGGGAGTAACATTTGCTCCGTCTCTTCCTGTGTCTGGCTTTATTTGCAGCAAACCAAGATGGAGTATGAGTGGAAACCTGACGAGCAAGGGCTTCAGCAAATCCTGCAGCTGCTGAAGGAGTCCCAGTCCCCAGACACCACCATCCAGAGAACCGTGCAACAAGTATCCTTTCCGAGGCCTTGCCGCCCTCCGCGCAGCTCGCCCCGCGCGGGGCCCGCTCCCGGCGGCCGGGTGGCTCCCGCCGCCCCTCCCCCTCCTCCCGCTCCCCGGATCCCTCCGCCCTCCGCCCGCCCGCGGGGAGAGGCCCGCCCGCCGCCGCAGCTCCTGCCCGGCGCCTCGCGCACGCGGCCCTCGAGCCCGGGTCCGGGGTGCCGCCGCGGCCGCCGGCTTCCGGCCCGCGGGAGGCGGGGGCTCCCGGCCGCCGCCCGCGATCGCGACATGTGCGCCCGCCGGGCCGCCACGTCCCCGCTCGCCCACCGCTGACCTGCCCATGGGGTGGAGAGCGGCGCGGGCGGGCGGGCGCGGCCCGGGTGCGGCGCGGACCCCGGCCCCACACAATACGCGGCAGGCCAAGGGGGCGGCGGGCCGAGCGAGAGTCCGGGTGGAGGGCGCTGTGTGCGAGACGGAGCTCACCAGCCGAGCGTCCGGCCAGAAATGGGGTGGAGCTGGCGCGGGGTTTAAACTGCCGACCCTTTGGGCCTGGGGTTTCTTCGAGACCCCGGCCATAAAAGTGCTGGAGACCTACAAGTGGGGGGTCTCAGGCCTCTCACCCCGAGGCTGCTCTTGCTCACACCTGTTGCAAGCTTCCTGGCTTCCGAGTGAAATAGTCTTTTTGGCTCAAAGGCTGACTGCTCAGTTATTCCGTGTTTACCGAGTTTGCTAGGGTAGCGGTCGTATTGCTACGGTTTTAGAGACAGAAAAGGTTAAAAGAAGCACTAAAACCTCTGGTGCCCTGAACGGTGGATAAATAAAAGTTCTTACTGGATACGGTTAAGGAGACAAATTCACTCACCCAGTCATAATTGAGCTTTTTATCCCTGTTACTTTGAGGCTAAAGAATTCCTTAAAAAAAAAAAAAAGCCTTAAAAGTCTGCTGTTTTTGCAGAAACAATTTGATTCTTAGTGAAGAGCAAAACTGTAGAATTTGGTAAATAAGCTCTTTAGTTTGGCCTTATTTGAATATAATACACTGTAAAGGTGAAGTTACATACAATTCCGTGAGAAAGTGGTAAATAAGTTCTGAAGTCGAAGAAGTACTGCATTGCTCTAAGTTAAAACTTTAAATAGGTGAGGAAGTACATAGCTTCGTAGTTAATACACTGCTCATTTAAAACGGGAGGGGATAATGCTGCTAGTACTGAGGTAAGAATAGTAGCTTTGGGGTGTGTGGAACCTTGTATCTGACACCTTGCTGTAGCCCAGTCTTACTTTGTGTTACCAAAGCTGTAGGAATGATAGAAGTTGATATTTAGTGAATTACAGGTAATTGTATGACACAGTTATTTAAGTTAGCCAAGCCCATAACCACCTTGTAATTTTTTCTATAGCACTGTATATCATTATTTCCTGTTTTGGTACGTATTTATTCAATTAAATACCTTTTATATGCCTGGTACTGTGCTTGGGCTGACAATCAATTTTACAGTTTATTCTGTGTGCCTGGAGCATAGTATGCCTCTGCGTAAGGAACAAATTAAATTTCAGTAGGCGAACAGTATTTAAAAATACACACTGCTTTTATATTTTTGAAGTGCCTGATGATGGATGACTTTGTTCTCTTGTGTGTTGTTAGGAATTTATTTTATTGTTGTTTTTGTATAGGCTTGAGCACCTTTTGCAACACTATTAGTAATGTGGATAGATGGCCCAGGTTGTAAGAAAGTAAATCTTACCAGAAAGTATTCATTAAAAATTAGCACATCAGCTTGTTAATATTGGCCATTCACTAAAGAAACCACTGGGTTTTTCTTGGTCAAAGAAAGTAGACTTTGGAAATTTTCTAGAGAACATCTTTTGCTAGTTCATTTACGTTCTGACCACTATTGAGGGTATTCTAGTATGAAATAAATAACTAATGCAACGTACCTAGAGTTCGTACTGTGGGTTTAATTTTAAAAAAGTATTTAGATCTCAGTAAAAACATTTGAATATCTCTATTTAATAAAACACAATATTAGAATATTAGAGATTAAGAGGGTGTGAAGAAAGATATAATAGAACATTATGGTACTGTTGACTGCCAACAGAATGAAATACCTGCAAAATTAAGTCACTAGAAATGTTAGATCTTGGGGAGGGGGGTCAGTCGTAGAACTATTGCAATTCAGTAGTTTCATTACTGATCTTATGTAATATAAGACTTGATACATAGACTTGTGTATAAGTGACATTTTATAGTCAGTTTTTGAACTCTGTAGAACAAACGAGTCTTGTAAAAGCACTTTTATAAAGTTAATTTCTCTAAATGATTTTTAAAGACCTCTTTTCATTTCTTTGGAATGCTTTTCATTTTTGTCATTATTTTTATACCTGAATACCCTTCTGATTAATGTTTTTAAAGTTCAAATAAATCAAAAATTCGGTTTTGAAAGGGGTTTAGGGTTTTTTTTGCTATGTTGAGCATTCTGAAGGTGGAACTTGGCTTATGTTGTAATGAATATAGTTGATGTAAAGTATTAAGTTTAATATTTCAGCCATTAAGCACCTAAGAGATTTAACATAATCATTAGTGTGTTCTTGGAATAGTGTATTGATGGTTTTAATAAGATAACTTTATTCTTCTTAAGAAAAAAATGCAAGATTAAAAACATCACAAAAGGGATTCTTGATTTTAGATTAAAAATGCTTAATTTTTTCCTTAGATTACATTGAGAAGTTTCCTTAACTACTGTTTGTTCTAGAAACTGGAACAACTCAATCAATATCCAGATTTTAACAACTACCTGATTTTTGTTCTTACAAAATTAAAATCTGAAGGTAAGTAAGGTTTATATTGATAAAACAACTTGGAAACCTATTAAAACCTATTAAAATAGGCTGAGAGTTAACTCTCATTTCAAAGGTTTGCATTTTATAGTAACCATTGCTTTACATATGGAATGAGCAGAGACTTATGTTTAAGTATTTAGATGATTAATAAGCATTAGGTTATTAATTGCGTGTTCTATAACAAATTCCCTCATATTTTGTGAATGAAAAGAGTGTTGCAAAGTCGGCTTTGGTGTTTTGCTTGAATTCTTGTGCATGAATGTCCTAAAGATTGGTTTAATACACAGATTGAATGTAGGATTTACTAATTAAGTATATGTGGGTTCAGAGTAAGCAATTCAAAGTTCATATAACCAAAATGAAAAATCACTTATAGTCCTATCACCCAGAGAGAATTATTATTATTACTCTTGATTAATTCTCCAGTCTTCTATGGCTATATACTATTTTAAAATTTAACTAAAATATGGAATCATTCTCTTCGTAAAATTTGTGATTTTTTTTTTTAACTTCTAACAGTATACTGAACAGTATAATGAAATTTTTTTTTCATTAACCGTTCTGCAATAGTCTTAAATTATTTTTATGGCGCTTCAAAGCCTGAAAACTAGTTTTATTTATTTATTTTTAAACTAATTTTATTTTTTAAATGGTGTGGTCATTTGTTTCTAATACAGGTCACGTGTCCCAGTAGACTTCATTCATTTCACAAATATTTGTTGAGCACCACTTCATTTCCAGGCTCAGGGGAAATAAAGTAAACAAAATAAGAATCTCTGTCCTCATGGAACTTACATTATAGTGAGAGGTGTTCTTCATAGAGTTATTTGAGTATTGAAGATTCCCTTCCTGGAACATTGTCAGACACACAAAAAGCACTAAAATGCTATTGAGTACCAGGTTGGCCTCTAAATGAAAGCATTATACCCTGTTCAGTGATTAGTGTTTCAGAAGCCATAGAGCAATTAGTTAAAAAAAGAAAAAACACAAGGGCACTTGGAGTTGGGAAGCAAGTTTTAGACATTGACAGATTCACCTGTCTTGCTTTTTTCAGCTATATAATGCCTGTGTTAGACTACAAGACCATCTGTAAGGGTTCATCTCCAAGGCTCTAGGGGGTTGTGGCCTTAATGTGTAATAAAAATCTCACTAATCTTTTTTTCTTAAGAGTTACTCGTTTATTTTATTTTATTTTTTTTAAGATTTTATTTATTTATTTGTCAGACAGCCAGCGAGAGAGGGAACACAAGCAGGGTGAATGGGAGAGGAAGAAGCAGGCTCCCAGCGGAGGAGCCCGATGTGGGACTCAATCCCGCAACGCCGGGATCACGCCCTGAGCCTAAGGCAGACCCTTAACGACTGCGCTACCCAGGCGCCCCAGTAAATGAATTTTTCTAAACTAATTATTTTACTTGAAAATTTTAAACTTATTTTCCACTCGGTCATGTCAGTGTACACATCCTAAATTCCAAATATTAAAGGTTGTTAGAATATTATACTCTTTCTTGAAGCTTTTTTGGGGATGTAAGAATAAGAAGTATTTTTTAAAAGCGAACATAGGGGCGCCTGGGTGGCTCAGTCATTGAGCGTCTGGCTGCGGCTCAGGGCGTGATCCCGGTGTGCTGGGATCGAGCCCCACATCAGGCTCCTCCACTGGGAGCCTGCTTCTTCCCCTCCCACTCCCCCTGCTTGTGTTCCCTCTCTCACTGGCTGTCTCTCTCTGTCAAATAAATAAATAAAAAATCTTTAAAAAAATAAAATAAAAGCGAGCGTAGAATTCAAATAGCAAGAGAGGTTGGGGTGTAACTACCTCCGATTCATTAGTCACCATTTCTCAAAGGACGTAGTAGGAGCTTAACATTTGTGTAACAGTTAATATTTCTTCTTGTGTCTTATTTGGGATACGAGTTTACTGTGTCTAGTTTTCCATTTAAAAAAAAGAACTGGCATTGGGGTCATCGTATTAATGAAGGAACATAAATGACATCTTTACATAGAAAGGCTTATTTAGTAATCTGTTCACCATCCTCTTGTGAATTTGTTTACACTGAATCATGGAGTAAAATTTTAGATCTGGAAGAGACCTCAGAGATAAGCTCATCTAACAGCAAATTGAGGTCCAATAAAGTAAAGCCTTAATGTTTTTTTAAAAAGTAAATGGTTGGGGCGCCTGGGTGGCACAGCGGTTAAGCGTTTGCCTTCGGCTCAGGGCGTGATCCTGGCGTTATGGGATCGAGCCCCACATCAGGCTCTTCCGCTATGAGCCTGCTTCTTCCTCTCCCACTCCCCCTGCTTGTGTTCCCTCTCTCACTGGCTGTCTCTATTTCTGTCGAATAAATAAATAAAATCTTTAAAAAAAATAAAATAAAAAGTAAATGGTTGATTGGTGGCTCTTTGGATTTAGGACAGGATATGTTTTACCTTAACTAAAGTAAATATTTTAATATAAAATACTTTTTAATATTAAACCATTTCTTCTTTGTATTGTGACTTATTAAAACTCTTCATCTTACAACATTTATTATAAAAACAGTAGTGATTATTTGTTATAAACAAATACATGCCATTTAGAATAAAATTATGACTTAATTATTAAGGGCTAACTTAGACAAAAGGATTATTGCTTGAAGAAGTTAAATATCTGGCTGTTCATTTATTTTATGGCCATTTTTAAACTTGCGAGAGAATTTAGAACTGTTTTTGTTTCATTGTAAGTTATTCATTGGAATGGGTTGTAATTGAAACCAGAAAGAAGTTTTTAAACAGTGACATAAAAGGTTTGAGCGTATATTGCTGTGATGGCCTGAACGGGGTTCCGTGCAGAGAAACTGCTACCCTTTTGCCCCTCGGTGTGCGTCACCCTGGACTGTTCAGTGCCAATCAGACTGTGGGAGCATACTGCAAACCAGAACAAGCTCAGAGTATTCTGTTTAAGTAGCGTTTGTAAAATGCTGTAGTGCTGTAATAGCATATTCTGTTTAGCACCCCAGCTCTTCATGTCATCCAGTCTTTTGCGGGGGATGGTGCTATAGCGTGCATCAAAGTCTAGGCTGGAGCCAGACTCCCGAGGTTCATATTTTGGCTTCCCCACTTAATAGCTTTGTGTGACTTTGGCAAAGCCCTCAGTTTCTTCATTTGTGCAGTGGGGATAATAACTCCTGTCTCATGAGGTTGTGAGGATTAAAAGCACAGTATTTGGAATGCACTTAGCAGTGTTTAGTACCTAATAAGCATTCAGAAGATATTAACTATTGTTAATACTGGTGGTGATGTCAATTGGTAAGGCATCAGTTACATTCTACTAGTATTAAATTCTTCTTAAAAAATTATTAACATCCATCTATGGACTAAACTTTTTTATGTAAATTCTTTTTTTAACTTGTGGAAATTTTAAAACTTTTACTTTTTTTTTTTTTTTTTTTTTAGCTCAGAGCCAAGTGAAAAACATGATATAAATGAACGTCAGTTATTTGTATGTGAAGGTGATCCCATATATTCTTTGTCCACTTAATTTTTTCATAGGATATTTTTAGTGACTAATACTTTCAGATCTGTAATTTGATGTTTATATCAGGTTCCAATAAAGCTTGAGTACAGTGGCCATATATAAACTAAATTAACTCTTAAACTAAGTCAGTGGTTCTCAACCAGGTGCAATTTGGTCCCCCCACCTTGCCACCCATGCCACCCCTCCAACAGTCCAGATGTTATCTGGAAACATTGTCAAAGCTTGGGAAGGTGATACTGGCATCTATAGCCAGTGAGACTGCAAAACATCATAGGATGCACAGGACAACACCCAACAAAGAATTATGTGCCCCAGAATGTCAATAATGCCAAGGTTGAGAAACTCTGAACTACAAATCATGGAGCTAATCTTTCGATAATCATTTATGATACTTTTTTTTCCTTTTTCCTGGTTATAGCAAAATTACTGGAATGTTGCAATCAATTTTCAAATATAAGTATTTTAAAAGTTACTGTTCTTATATATTTTGAAATGAAAACTACTTTTAAAGTCAGTAATACTGTTTTATTACAGACGAACCCACAAGATCATTAAGTGGTCTCATTTTGAAGAATAACGTGAAAGCACATTTTCAGAACTTCCCAAATGGTGTGACAGACTTTATTAAGAGTGAATGTTTAAACAATATTGGTGACTCCTCTCCTTTGATTAGAGCCACTGTAGGTAAGTTATATTTTTATAGTAGTGTTGCTTATCTGGTTTGTAACTGGGTATTTTGAGATGATAGACTATTCTCATAGGAATTTTTGTCATGCATTTCATGAATTGTGAGTGAGGAGGGGAGTTTTTCATTGCCACTTTCAAATGCTTTGGAAATAATGTTCATTATTATAGTAAAATCCCTTAATTAGTGAGACCAGAGTCACTGGTAGTTGTTTAATCAACATTCATTAAAGTAGGGCATTAACAAATGATATTAATTTAAGACTACTGCCTTTTCTTTGAGTTCCTTACTATCTTTCTTGTGTAATACATGGGATATAATTTCCAGTTTTACTTTCTTTACACGGAAAGAACACTTCATAAAACAAGGTAAGAATAGGACCTTAGGTTTTACTGTTTTCTACCCTAGTTTTTAATATTTGCCTTGTCTGTATCTCAGTACAGCAAATTTTTAGTCTTTTCAGAGTGTTCAACTTGAGTAAAAGAAATACCAGTTTATGTAATATTGAATTAAAATGTTTAATTATAATAGCTGGTATAAATAGGTTTGGGCATAAACACAACTGACTGTTGGTGATAGCATTCATGGAAGCAGACATAGGAGGACTGAAGAGTGGCCTACTAATGGGCAGCATTCAGTATGCCTTGGGGCTTTAAGCAGCTAAATTTTATGAGGACCCGGAAAGCTTCTGTTAATCCGGCAGGTTGGTGGAATGGAAGTCAGTTAACAATCTCCATAATGATTAAATCATTTTCATTGAAAGTTCTTTACTTTTCTATTTTTTGTCTCATGGTGGGTTTGAAAAGTACCCAGTTCATCTTCTACCTAAAAAAGCAAAGGCTCTTGTGGCCTCTCTCAAAATATACACTTCTTGAATACTGCCATTATTAACACTGATTTTAAATGGGGTGGATGGGGGGCATTTGTGATTTGAGAAAAGGGAATTCCTGGTTTTTTCTGATGGATGCTAATATACCTTCCTAATACTCTGCAGCTCTTGACACTGGTAAAAAAGAATGGTGAGCATATGCCAGACTTCTTAAATATTTTTAATCTTAACAGTACGTATTGGGAATCTTGCTAAGGAAGTTTATTTGAAAAGGTGTTTTGTTAACTGTGGTAATCCATTGGACAAATGTAAAATTGTTTCTCCTGTTAAAGAATATATGGTTTGTAATTTTATTATTTTAGTGACTATCCTTTATGTGTGTTTATATACATGTTTATATATGGGAAAAAGATTTTTGGGGGAGTGGATGAAATTATATGGGCCAGTTAGATTTGAATTTGTTGGTCTATCAACATTCTCTATTACTCTTCTGGCAGAAGTAATGTCATCAGTCCATTAATGCCAAGTTGTAGCCTGGCATTTAATTTTTTTACTGCTCGTTTTTAAGACATCCTTAGTTTTCTTTAGGCAGATCCAAAGCTTGCTTCCCCCCCCTTCTATTCGTAAAATTTTAACTTCAGGAAAGAATTATTGGCAAGATGGAGCAGCTCTACCATTGGCTTTGATGCTTTTTGATCTTAGTTATATCTTAAAAATGCTGTCAATCCATTGACTTCCCATGTAATTTAGTTTAGTTTTTTTTTTTTTTAGTGCGGCGTACATATTGGCCAACAAATTCATACTTTTTTTAGCTCTTTGCCACTGGGAGCAACCTTCTCAAAACCGTGGAAAATTCAAAAACAATTTATGCACACAAACAAATAGAATTTGCTGTTTAGTAATAATCATTGATCATTTACTATATGCCACCGGGCCGGCATTTTGTTTGCATATCTCACTGAATTCTCAAAATAACAAGAGAACACTTTCTCTTTTTTTTTTCCACTTCTACAAATTAGTATTTTGAAGTTTAGAGTACATGTAATTTACCTACTGTCAGAGTTTATACAGATCTTAATTATGGTACTAAAAGGTCTATAATCAGGGGCGCCTGGGTGGCACAGCGGTTAAGCGTCTGCCTTCGGCTCAGGGCGTGATCCCGGCGATCTGGGATCGAGCCCCACATCAGGCTCTTCTGCTATGAGCCTGCTTCTTCCTCTCCCACTTCCCCTGCTTGTGTTCCCTCTCTCGCTGGCTGTCTCTATCTCTGTCGAATAAATAAATAAAATCTTTAAAAAAAAAATAAATAAATAAATAAATAAATTAAAATAAAATAAAATAAAAAAAATAAAAAATAAAAGGTCTATAATCATCAAACAAAGTATATTATCTTACTCATGTTAAACTTGCTAAGGCAGAGGAAAACATTAACACAAAACCTTTGTGTTATTACTGGTGTGTGTTTTAATACAGAACCTTTCTGTTACATGTTTGTATAATTCGCAAATGCATTCACTATCACAATTAAGCTACACAACACAGTTGAAACAATCTAGTCATAGTGACATGATCAGTGAGCATGTGACCCTCCAAGATCCAAGATCACCTTGCCAGTGATTTATCCTTGATCTTGTAAGTGGGAACTGGTGGAGGAGTGTGTGGGTCTTTCCACACCAGAGGGGTTGTTGCACACAGGATTTATTATCCATTGATGGCTCATCTTTCATTCTCCCTACCTTGGTCCGTGGCTGTGATCCATCCTAGCTTAGGTCAGAGAGTTGATTTTAGCTTTATGTATTTTTGCTAAAAACTAACAGACTCATACTCATCACCCAGTGATAAGCACTGCTAATGTTTTTATTTTCTTTCTACTCTCTTATGTACAATTTCTGTAAAGTAGGAACACGTTTGACCCTTGAATAATACAGGTTTGAACTGCGTGGGTCTGCTTATATGCGGACTTGATTTTTCAGGAGATACAATAAATGTATTTGCATTATGATTTTAATAACATTTTCTTTCTCTAGCTTACTTTATTGTAAAAACCGTATAAAATACATGTAGTACACAAAATTTGTTAATCAACTATGTTGTCATTGAGGCTTGCGTTTAGCAGTAGGCTATTAAGTTTTAAAGAGTTAGCAGTTATGTGTCGATTTTCGACTGGGGGGACCAGCACCCTAACTCCCCCCCCACATTGTTCAAGGGTTGACCATAATTTTAATTGAGTGGAACTGTTGTTATTGTTGGAAAAGAGCAAGTTGTAGTCTTTTCATATAGATAATTGTTAAAAGTACAAAAAAAGGGTAAAGTGTTGGAAAACAAGATAGAAACCTTCAATTTAGGCTGTGGTTTTTCTACAGATGTGTTGTGGTGAAAAGGGGGTCCTTGGTGAATGTTATTATTTATGTGGTTTGGAGGTCCTGGGCTGATTTGGGTCGTATAAATGAATGTGTGTGCATGTATGCATTCACATGGCAGTGTCTGACATAATGCAGTCAGATTTCCTAAAGATAGGTGTTTTCTTTTAAGGTATTTTGATTACAACCATAGCTTCCAAGGGAGAATTGCAGAATTGGCCTGACCTCCTACCAAAACTCTGTAGCCTCTTGGATTCTGAAGATTACAACACTTGTGAGGTAAAGAAATTTGCTTCTTATATTTTCTTCTCTGTTTTTCTTGTCATGTTGTATATTTGTAACGTTTGGAAAAAATAATTACCTGAAACGTACAACTTCAAAAACTTGAAAGCCTCAAGTTACCCTCTTATTTTACATTAGTGACAATTTATCTTACTGTTTTCTATAAGGACTATTAAGTTATAAAGCCTCTTTACTATAATTGCTACAAGGATTTATAATCAGTTAATCCATTAATGTGGTGTTTTTCGAAGATAGGCTTAAATATACCTACCATGAGCACTTTTTTGCCTTCTCTAAATTGCTTTTGTGCCTTATATTTGTGACATGGCTAAAGTATATGTAATCTAGCTTTAATCACGTAGTAATTATAATCTCCTGTTTGCCACTGATCAATAGCAACCTTTCCATGTGGGAAAGGGAGTCTATGGATTTCTCACTGTTTATGAGTACTTTTAAGTATCTCTTTCATTACCAGGCCTCTAGTTTGTGTAGAAATCTGTTTTGAATGGAAACCATTTTAGGTATTTTGCCTCTTTAAAGGAATAACCTAACAGAAAATTTCAAGTGGTCTTTTGACTTGGCAGTTTGTTGCCAGATCTGAAAGAGGGAAAAGGAGGGACTGGAGAGAGGGGGAGTGAGCAAAGAGGTCTTTAAAGTTACACTTCTCCCTCCCTAAAAACAAACAAACAAACAAACAAAACTTACTTTCTCATAAATACATTTCCCAATAACGCCTTAGAAATACACTAAGATTACAGATAAACTAAAATAATAATAGTATTCAACCATTGAGTAAGAGTTGATTAAAATTTAAATTGTGCTTTGGTATAGTGGTAATAACAAAAGGAGATCAATGATAACTTTAAAAAACAAGCACTTACCAAGAATAAAAAATTAAAACTGCAGTAATCATGAAATTATGGAGCTTCTACATAAGTCACATTTTAAAGAGAAAAGTATTCTTCAATTAACTGTACCATGAAAATAAGCACCAGGTTTCTGCCGCTGGTGGAATTACAAGCAGTAAATTAGATGTTTGAGGTAATTAGTAGGTTGCTTTAGGTTAGCCCCTTCGGTGTAAAAATGGTTATAGGGAAATAGTTGCTAATTTGAATTTTCTGCCCTTTTAACTGATTTTGTCACCATTATCCAGTGAATGGTTTATGTATAAATAATTTTTAAATGATATTACGACTTCTTTCTGACTTAAAATTAACAGGAATATTTTGCAAGAAGTTAGCTTTTTTATTGCAGTCTCTGCCAACCAGAGTATCGCTAAGATAAAAACGTACCATTATATTTAAACTGAGATTTTAGATAACTTAGTGGCATACTGATTTCTGTCTTTAAATTGATGACTAAGTTTATGGATTTTGAGGCAGTATTTTATGTGGGCTGAGAACATTAATTCATACAAATTAGTCAATATTCCTCAATTTGCTATTAAAATGGCTTCATTTTTAATTAATTCTAATAATGTAAATGTCTTTCACAGGGAGCATTTGGCGCCCTTCAGAAGATCTGTGAAGATTCTGCTGAGATTTTAGATAGTGATGTGTTAGATCGTCCTCTCAACATCATGATCCCCAAATTTTTACAGTTTTTCAAGCACAGTAGTCCAAAAATAAGGTATCTATGTAGCCAATATGGAATTAATTCATAAACTCTAAGCCTGACCACTCTCTTATTTTGCGTTACCTAATACTTTCGTGATTGGCAAAAGATACTGATGTTCCATGAAGGTGGACTTCAGTAGTTGAAATTTACTCCTTTAATGGCAAAACCCATGAAATGTTAACTTTCTCTGATGAAATTTTTATTCCACAGGATTGTTCTCCACCTTCTATAAGGTTAATTACATTTGTAATGATTAACAGGCATGCTTTTAAGGTCCTTTGTGTAAGGCTGAAATTCATTGTGTTTGAGGTTGTGGTGGTTGTGTTGTTTTTATTTTAATTTATGGAGCTTGCCAAGCACAGGTATCAAATTCATCCGATAGGACATCTGGATTATTTAGTCATTTTAGATTAAGAGTTTTGCATCTAATTAAAAACGTTTTGAGCATGAAGGTAGAAGGATTTTTGAGTATGCTCTAAAATCAGTGGGCCTACTTGGCCAGAAGTTAACCTTGGCCTGCTTTGTTTTCCCGTATATCCCTAGTTTCTTGAACAGGGCCTACCATATAGTTGTTGAAATACTATATTTAAATATTAAATTAACTTTTGACTAATTTGTCATCTGCTGTTAAATCAAGCTATAATTATCATGATGCTTTCACACTGTTTAAGTGTGTAAGACTCCTGTCTGCAGCTACACCAGAAGTTCCCCCAAACTGCCATACTTTTTTTCCCTCTTCTCCAGTTACATGTTTTAATCTAACTTGTCTTTTGTTTATTGTTACTGTGGAAAAGTCATTGCTCTTCTGATTGTTAGTTGTTTTGATTTTTGTTGTTCTAGTTGTCAGTGCTTCGTGCTTTTATGTAGAATGCTCAAAAACCATATTACTATTTAAAGTGTAGTATGCAGGATTCTGGATGCGGTTCTTTAAGGATACCCATCCAAGAGCATGAACTTGAATGCATAAATGCATGCTGTAACTGTTAGTTTAGATGTTCTTTGGAGCTTACTCCAAGAGTCCAGTCTGTATTCAAAGGATTATGGTTTGAACAGTGTGACCAGAGGGTAATCAGGAATCTTCTTCCTGCCTAAATGCTGTATTTAGTTCTTTTTCTTTTATTTCGATTTAATTTTAGTTTTCATCTTAAGTGGTACTTAATGCAGTGTTGTTCTCAGAGAGGAAACTTAATCGATGCTCATTTATGGTAGTGTCATGCAAGTAAGTAGTAACATTTTCAAAATAAAATGTTACTCTTCCCGAAATAGTTAACTAGATAGTATTCCTGTTCCCTAGGAAGTCGTCTTTTAATCTTTGATCTAAGGTGATGAAAGAAAGTGTGGTAACTTGCATATGTTACTTCTAAGAAACTCACTTTTTTGTGACTGCTTCTTAGCAAGTAAAAGAAAAAAGAAAAGTACAAAAAACATATTCCTGGCAGTTGGTATACCATTGCTAGACGTAAAAGTTTTTTGTAATTTTAATACATTTTTGTAGCTGATCATTTGTTTAAACTTAACTAGGTAGAGTTCAGTAATACAGAAATGTTTCTATTCAGTGAATGTTCATTATTACTCATTTCAGAATCTGTTCCACATACCACTAAACATTTTTCTTCATTTTAATGTATATTTGGGTAAATGTATCTGCTGTGTATTTTAGCAATACACTAAACTCCATCTTTATAGGATTTTATTCTGCATTATTTAATACCTTATTTATACAGCTTAACTGATAATTCCTATGTACTCTTAAAAAATGTTTTTCCATCTTAATAACTATTGAACTTTGAGACTATAGAATGAGGCAAAGGAATGTAGTTTTATCTATCACATGACAAAGCAATTGAAAAATTAGAGCCATTTTATTTTTTAAATCATACCAGAGGTACACAAAGTTGGGTTATGATTTTTAGCTCATGACGTTCTCATCATGGCCCACTTCCATTTTTTCTTTAGTTATTTTTAATAATCACTCAAATCTACCATCTAAAACAAAAGCTAAGGTCTTGATGACAACAACCCACATCTAATCCCAACTTTTTCCTTCCCTTGCATTGTTAAAAATAATTTTTTTTTAAAGATTTTATTTATTTGTCAGAGAAAGAGTACGTGAGCCCACAAGCAGGGGGAGCAGTAGGCTCCCCACTGAGCAGGGAGCCCGATGCAGGACTTGATCCCTGGGATCGTGACCTGAGCCGAAGGCAGACAGTTAACCAGCTGAGCCACCCAGGCGTCCCTAAAAAATAAATGTATTGCATATATATGTAAAATGCATGTCTGTATGTGTATGTCTTTGTTTTTAACTTCATAAAAAATATGAATTTAATCCTTGGCGGCTTTTTAAAGTTAAGATTACGTTTCTAAGATTCATCCATATTTTGTCATTATGGTTCATTTGTTTTGACTACCGTATACTGTTTGGCATGATGATTATACAATTTATTCATGTTTGTACTCCTCCCTCCCCTCCCCCCCGAGTTTGGGTGGCTTCCAGGTATTTGCTGTTGTGGATAGTGCTGCTGAAAGCATTTATTTGCTTGTCAGTGTTTGTCTATTTGCAAGAGTTTCTCCAGGAAGACGTAAAATCTTTGGGGAGTAATTTCTGGGACATAAGGCAAATAACAAGGAAAGAACACTGAAGTTTTCCAGGGTGGTTGCATCAGTTTATACTTTCTGTTAACAAAGCACAAGATTCTCTGAGTGCATAGCATTTAGTATTGTCATGTATTTTAATTTTTGCCAAATAGATATAAAATTGTTTTTCATTATGAATTTGATGGTTTTCCTGTCATTAGTCATGTTGAACATCTTGTCATAGGTTTATTGACTGTTCGTAGTACCTTTTTCTTTCATCTTTTTCTCTTGGGTTATCAGAAAAGGCAGACAGGACAAACGAAATAATTTCATGATGAATACTGTGGAAAAATAATGAGAATAAGGGGTTACAATACAGGTATTACAATACAGATATTGTATATAGAATACAGCATAGAAGGTTTTCTGTAAAGGTAACATTTGTGCAGAGACCCTGAACAAAGTAAAGTTGCAGATCTTTGAAAGGTCAAGAAGAAGGACATATAAGACAGGGAACAGCAAGTATAAAGGTCCTAGAGTTAGGGACAAGCCTTTTACAGTGACAGAAGAAAAGTTAGTAGCCCAGTAAGAAATGAAGTTAGGAGAGTAGGAGTAACCACATTATAGTGGAATGTCTAGGCCAGTAGTCCGCAAACTGACCCATGGGGCCAAATTCAGCCCATAACATGAGCTAAGAATGATTTTATACTTTAAAAGGTTGTGTTTGGGGGATGGGGGATGAGCTGCCACAGAGGTCTTATAATACTTACCATTTGATCTTTTGTAGGAAAAGTAGATTGTGTGGGTTTTTTTTTTTAAGATTTTATTTATTTATTTGACAGAGATAGAGACAGCTAGCAAGAGAGGGAACACAAGCAGGGGGAGTGGGAGAGGAAGAAACAGGCTTCCAGCGAAGAAGCCTGATGTGGGGCTCGTCCTGTAATGCTGGGATCACGCCCTGAGCCGAAGGCAGACGCTTAATGACTGAGCCACCCAGGTGCCCCAGATTGTGTGTTTTTGGAACAATCTGCACAAGGGTAGTAATGTGATGTTATTCATGTGTGTCTAAAAAGTTGTAGTGGGGTTTGGTATAGTGGAAGTCAGGAAACCAGTTGGAGCTGTTGGAGTAATCCTGATAGGAAATTATGGTTTGGACTAGGGAAGAAGTGATTGGCTTAGGGGTATATTTTTAAAGGTAGTGCCATTAGGAATTGCTGTGGAGTTGAATTGGCTATGTCTGAACACAAAGACTATAGACTTTTCCTCATTTTTAGTTTTAAAAGGAATAAATAGCCATTATTTTAAAATCTGTAGGTATATAAAATAAATTTCCATTATGCCTCCATTCATCTTCCCACTCTTCAGAGGTATCCACTATTAAAAATGTGCACGTGTCCTTTCCGACACTTTACACTTTAAGAGAAGTACTAATGTAATGCTCTGGAACCTGTGTTTTTCACTTAAATTATCATTCATGGGGGCGCCTGGGTGGCACAGCGGTTAAGCGTCTGCCTTTGGCTCAGGGCGTGATCCCGGTGTTATGGGATCAAGCCCCACATCAGGCTCCTCCGCTATGAGCCTGCTTCTTCCTCTCCCACTCCCCCTGCTTGTGTTCCCTCTCTCGCTGGCTGTCTCTATCTCTGTCAAATAAATAAATAAAATCTTTAAAAAAAAAATTATCATTCATATTCTGAGTTAAGTATACAAGGAAATTTAACTCATTCTTTTCACCGCGTGTGTGTATACACACATATATATATGTATGTACAAACACATTTATGGCTATACTTACACCATAATTGTTTTATGGAAGAATAGTTCTCAGTCTTCTGTAACTAGAAGAAAGCTATAATGAGCATGTGTTAAATTTTAAATTTTGTTTCTAGGTCTCATGCCGTTGCATGTGTCAATCAGTTTATCATCAGTAGGACTCAAGCGCTGATGTTGCACATTGATTCTTTTATTGAGGTAAGATTTGTCTCTCCCCCTCCCTCTTTTGCTTTTGGGAAAGTTAGAAAATGTTAAAGTATTTGTGATAGTATTAAAATTGGATACAGTGATTTTTGTTAACTGAAAATAAAAGCATTTTTCCTCTATTAAACTGATTTTTTTACTTAACGGTGTAAACATTGATTATAGTTTGTGGGTTTTTAATATCTTAACTAGGAATTTTTTATTTGAATATACTATTCAAATTCCAAAGATAGATCTGAGTCTCCCAGTTCATTTGCAGTATTTGAAACATGAAACACTGGTGAGTCTGAGTAATCTTAATCCTAAATTTAAGATTAACTTAAACTTACTCTTTATTAAGAATCTGAAGCCATAGACTGGTAAAAGGCTGGTGCTTCATTTTACATTGGTTTCTGTCATGGAATTAGAGGTGTCAGGAAAAATTTGACTCTTAAATCTCAGCAAGCATTTCTGAAAGACCCTTTTACTTTTTTGATAAAAGCAGAAAGCCAAGCATAATTTTCTGGCCACGAACTCAAAGCAATAGAACTTGTTTTCAGAACTACTACCACTTGATAACAGCAGTTGTGAACAAGTTGTTAAAGTTCCTTAAGCACTTCACTTTTATTTTCATTAAATGAAAGTTAAATAGTCGTTTCCTTTCCAGCTGTTTTTTTTTTTTTTTTTAAGATTAATTTATTTATTTTTAGAGAGTGAGCCTGGGTTGGGGGGAGGAAGAAAGAGAATCTCAAGCACTGAGCCCAACATGTGCTTGATCTCATACCCATGAGATGATGACCTGAGCCAAAATCAAGAGTTGAATGCTTAACTAACTGAGCCACCCAGGCGCCCCCCCCTCCCGTTATTCTTTAAAATTTTAGAAGCCATCCTGCTAGTATTTTTGTTGGGGAATTAAAAGAAGGAAGGGGGAAATGGTGTAGTAGCCATGAGGATCCTCTAGCCATTTAAAAGGTGAAACTAAAACATGAGTCTTCAATGGATATTTACTCAGTCACACTGTAAATCAGGCACTCTGCTTGGTGCTAGGGATACATAAATAAATTTTATGCCTCACAGTGTGTTCAGTCTACTTTGGTGTAGAGGGTAGTGGATGATATTAAAAGTCTGAAGTAAGACTGCCAGGGTTCAAACAAAGCTCAGCTCCACAGTTGCTAACCTTGGGCATGTTATTTAACTGATGGTTTCAGTTTCAGCATCTGTAAAATGAGGGCAATAATAGATCTACCTTGTTGGATCGTTATAAAGGTATTTGCCGTAACTAAATTGGAACAGTGCATGCTACAGAATAAGCAAGTCTCCATGTTAGCTACAGCTATTACTGTTTTTAGGAGTAGTAATTTTAAGAGTATTTCCTCTTAGTGTTTCATAGCTTAAATAGGGAACAGGGATAGATAGGCCAATGCCTTATACAGAAATATAATTCAGAATAAAAGAAATAAAATTTTCTCTGAAAACAAAAATTCCACATGACCATACTCAGCAAGTGGAGCAAGAACATTACCCAACATTTTTAAAATATTTCCGGCTGGTGTTAAATACCATGTTAACACTTTTTTGCTCCTTGATACCCTAAAAGATTAAACCAGTTCTCCGTCCTCCAAGAGGAGTAAACCTCCAGAGGAGGTGCCTGGTACATAGTAGGCCTCGAAAACCATTTGTTAAATGAATAAGTGGGCCATTTATTTCTGTAATTATCATTGTTTTCATCCAGGGCAGATGTTTGCTGAGTGTGACAATACTGAATGAAAAGTGTGTTCGTTACTCATACGTGGCTAAAACATACCTTGACAAAGCCAGATATTTGTACTTAAGACATCATGAAATTCAATGAAGGACTGTATCAAGTGTATATAAAATAAATCTGATTAAAAAAGGAAGTACAGAGTTTGGAAAGCAAAAGATGCAGGGGCAGGACTTGTGGAAAGTGAAGTTTTTAAAATTTTACAACAGTACTTCACATGCTGTCACATTTGATATTTGAATTTCTCCATTGTCTTACCCCTTATAATAAAATTTCAGGTTCCGCAATTTGGAGATGTTTCTGTGATTTTTTGAGAAAAGATGGTGGGACACTTTGGATTTTACTTATTTTTTTAATGATCTTTTTACTACTTTTAAATAAGTGTGTGTGTGTGCAGATAAAGAAAAACTCAGGAGTGAGATGGGGAAAGGCTTACTGTTTTTTCTCCTCACATCTCCTCTTTGCAACCTCTACAAAAGTCAACTTGTTCTTCTAGCGGAGGTTTGTTGGTATAGTGGAGGAGTGTGGACTTAAAATTCCATGAAAACCATATTCAGATTCCCCCTGCCTAGCAAGTTAGGTAACTTCTAAACTCCTTTATCTGTGAAATTTAATAATAATGTCTTGAAGATTAACCAGTCTCGTTGTTTGTTCAGGCTTTTTTTTCCCCCTTCACTTTGGTGACAAACTTGTTAACAGCTGAAGATCAATGGCTACTTTTACCGTTTACTCAGTAGTTGACTTGGTGAACAACAGCAGTTTGGGGTTTAGTTTTTGGAAACTCAGCATCCATTTCCCCATTATTGATGCTTTTAAACACCTTGTACCTGTTAGTACCTTAAGAATCAGTACTGGTAGAAATCTCTTGACACACAGTACTTTTGAAGGAAAATCAAATTGTATTGTAAAGATTATCATCTTCTGGGTGAGCTAGATGAATGCCCCATGTCCTAATGACATGGTTTTATTCTCAAAAACTAAAAATTACCTTAAAACACAACCATTCCTATTCTTTCTAAAAGAATGGCTTTAGATTATTTATCAAAATAATAGTTTTTGGCAGTTATTGTCCTATATTTAATTAATTGTTTTATAACAATATTGCAGGCCAGTTAATTTAGTCTTTATTTGTACCTTACCTTGCTTTCTTTAAATGTTACTAACTTATAGATGACTGTTTATTATGTATAAACCTTTCTAATATATTAGAATGCTTAACTAGAAAAAATGTTTCTCATGCAATAGAACCTCTTTGCATTGGCTGGTGATGAAGAACCAGAGGTACGGAAAAATGTGTGCCGGGCACTTGTGATGTTGCTTGAAGTTCGAATGGATCGCCTGCTTCCTCACATGCATAACATAGTTGAGGTAATACAGGTGACCTAAAGGTGCTCTCCTCCTTTTTCGCCCAAGAAAGATCTTGGGAACAAAATGTATAATGTTAAATTTAACACATTTGTTGGCAGTGAACTATGAAAAACAGTTCATGATTGTCTTGAAATTATAAGTTCTCTTTATGGTTACTTTTCTTTAGTGAGATTTAAGATGTTTATAGAGGAGGAAAGTTATTTAAAGGAATAAATAGCTTTTAACAAGAATTACTAAGAAATATTTAAATTATTTGTGTTCGCTAGATATGTGTTAGGGTAAGTGATCACTAGAACCGTGGTAGATTACGTGGCACATTCTTGTGTCATTGGGGTTTGGAATTAAAGTTAAGTGTTTGTTTTCCACCCATTACTGGTAAAGATGATCTGATACACTTTATGGTAAAAGTGAAATTTCTGAGTAGAAAATATGTAATTGTTATAGTTAGTTCCAGCAAACCATTTAGATTTTACAAGATTCTTTCAATCCCTGTACAATTAAAATAATTTTACTAGGAAATTCATGATCATAGGTTAACCATATTTAAAGAAAGTAATACATAATAACAAGAATAAAATTATTATTACAACAAAATAACTTGTTTGGGCAGTACTCAATCCTGCTAACAGCAAACTGTACCACCTAATTTTCGTAATATTACTGGATACAGTTGTAAATGAGTAGTATATAGCTTTCCAATTGTATTAAATAATACATTATTTAGATCCTCCTTTTCACCTCCAGAGATTTATATGGTGTGGAGAGGGAAGATCTTTTTTTAAAGGATGGGGGTCTAAGACGTGTTAGAAAAAGGCTAGCATCTGTAGTGTACAGCAACTCCTTTTCTAAAACATAAGGAAAGATAGTTGTAGAGGTAAAGATAAGTAACAGCATTAGATGGGAATAAGTGACATTTTCCGTGATGAACCTGTTCTCTCTGAAGTGCTTAGAAGAATCAATCCAGTTGGTTGAAGGTTTAGTGAAAGTTGGAGCTAACTGGAAAGTTAAAGTTATTTTGTCATTTGCTGGGGCCGTGTCACAGGTGGGAAGCCTAATTTGTAATGCTACAGTTATTCAGCAGTACTCAGCATGGTAGTAGGACATGGTGTGGAATGTAGTAGGGGTTGGCCTATCACAACTCTTGTGTTGCCACATTTTGCCATGTGAGATGTTTCAGTCTGGAAGAGGATATGTACAAAGGCTTCATCCAACACTTGACCCCATTTCCAGGCCCAGGTACATTGGAAAATCATAATGAGTACCTCTGATTTATATTTATTTTGTTTTTGCGCATAAAGGTTTTTTAAAGAGGGATAGACACTGTGCCTTTGGATAAATTTCAGATCAGATGTTCCTAAAATTAAGAGTGAATTTGGCTTGGCACGTTGGAGACTGCAAATTATAGTTGCTCTAAGAAATGTCCCTACTTCCTTCCAAATATAAAAAATTAAGTTTTGTAATTGTATAATATGTATATATCACTTTACATGTGTGAAAATATATGCAAGAGACAGGTGGAGTAGTTATGTTATAAAAAAGATTTTTCATTTTTTAATGAAAGGTATAATGGAGTTTTTTATTTTGATGTTTCTAAGAAAACTGTTTAATTATTAATACATGTTTAAAATCTCAGTGGTTTCATAAAAGAAAACACACCTATAACAGAAGCAGATCATAGTTTGAACACTTTTCATTAGGCAGCATTCTAAAGCGGTGGTTCTTTAAGTTTGGCTGCATTTTAGAATTGAGTTGGAAACTTTCTTAAAAATCCAAAGCCAAGGTTGAGAATCACTGTAAAGTTCAAGGTGATAGCATAGGACCTTTAACTTGTTGGAAAAGGCTTAGGTTTCTTTTAGTATTATGATTTAAACTGATTAATATTAATGCTGCTTTGTTTTAAGTACATGCTACAGAGGACGCAAGATCAAGATGAAAATGTGGCTTTAGAAGCCTGTGAATTCTGGCTCACTTTGGCTGAGCAACCCATATGCAAAGATGTACTCGTAAGGCATCTTCCCAAGTAAGTGTTCTTTCTTTTGAGTGCTACCTTGTTCTTAAATTTAACAGTGATCCCTTATTTTTACATTTTTATATTGCATTCTACCATCAGGGAATGAAGTTCTAAAGAAGTCAGACTTAATTTTACTTGGCATAACTGTAGGTTATAACTAAAGAGATTTTTTAGGAAGCAATTGTTTTTTGAGATTTTTTTTTTTATTGCAGATGGTTTATTCTAAATCATAGTCTTAATTTTGGATAATTCGTGGCACAGTTCTTTTTTTCTTTTTTCTTTTTTTTTTTTTTTTTCTTTAATCATTTCAATTTGTAGACTCTGATGGGGTTTTTTTCTCCTCAAAACTGGTTTTCTAGTAGTTGTGATGCCATCCAATTTTTGGTTAGCCTATTATTAAGCCTATTTTTAACTCAATGCTGTTAAATCAGGTTTTTAAAAAAATTTTTTTTCCAATTTCATTGAGATATAATTGACATAAAACATTGTATTGGTTTTAGGTGTACAACATAATGATTTGATACATATGTTAAAATCATTTCCTTTTAGAAGTAATGCTTACCTTGTTTTGAAAACAAAGTAATACAGCCTCATGGAAGAACATTAAAATGAGGACATTTTCAGGGGCACCCTGGTGGCTCAGTTGATTAGACAACTGCCTTTGGCTCAAGTCATGATCCTGGGACCCTGGAAATGAGCCCTGTGTCAGCCTCCCCGCTCAGCAGGGAGTCTGCTTCTCCGTCTCTCTCAGCCCCTCCCCCCACCACATGCATGCTCACTCACATTCTTTCTCAAATAAATTTTTTTGGGGATGCCTGAGTGGCTTAGTTGGTTAAGCATCTACTTTCGGCTCAGGTCACGATTGCAGGGTCCTGCGATCGAGCCCCACATTGGGCTCTGCTCAACGAGGAGATCTGCTTCTCCCTCTCCCTGCCGCTCTGTGATAGCTCTCTTGCTCTCTCTCAAATAAATAAAAATAAAATCTTCAAAAAAAATTCTCTTTTTATTAGGGCACCTACCTGGCTCAGTTGGTAGAACATGCGACTCTTGGTCTAAGGATCATGAGTTCAAGCCCCATGTTGGGCATAGAACTTAATTTTAAAAACAAAGGGGAAAAAATTCTCTTTTTTCATTGGCTACATGAAGCTTCAGGAGAAAGCTCCTTAATAGACCTAAAAACAGTGATCTGCCATACAAGATTGGAATTCATCTGACACATGCCATATTGCTACATGGTTTCAGTTAATTCCGGTATCTCACTTGCCAACTTCATTTTCTTACCCAGCTTTGTCGGTCCCTTATTTCCTGCACATCTTTTCTTTCTTTCTTTCTTTCTTTCTCTGGCACAGATGACATTGATCCACAAATCAACTCTACTGACCACAAACCTCCAATTACCCTGCATCTTCCCTGCTCTGGACTAATAAACTATCTTTGCCGCTTATCTTACGCTGTTGGGAAAATTTCCACCACCAGGAAATTGATGGCTTTAGAAATCCATGGTTTTCAGTGTCAAGTGGACCCTTCATGCTGCCAGTTTTTCTTGTTCCAGATCACTTTTTATCTTTCATTCACTAGAGCAGCTATTCAAACCTTTATTGTTCATCTGAATTCTCTTCTTTCATTCTGAGCACTTCCGCTTTATAGGGAAGATAAGTGACCATCTTGCCCCAAAACTCAAGAATAGATTTTCATGTGAGTTGTCTTCTACCTAACCAGTATTTCAGTTGATGCTCTTGGATAGCATAGTTTTGTCTTCAGGGACCTCACTCCATCAAATAGATAAATTCTGTCTTTGAACTTTCTCCCTCTTCATTTTACATAACTTTGTAATTTTCTTCATCTTAAAAAGAATAGACAGGGCTCACTGCTTTACTTCTTTTCTTTACCTCATGTTAACTGCAAGTTTTATAGTCAGCCATCTGTCCTCACTATTTCCCCCAGATTACTGACAGAGGTGGTAAATGATTTAATTGTTGATGATTGAAATGGATCTGACTCTGCTGCAAAATGCCTGTAGCTTATAAAATAGGGCTTTATTTATTATAAATTTGATATAGTTATGTTACATTAGCTATACTGTTAAATTACTATTAATTTCAATGTGAAAGTGTGGCTGTCCCACATTTTTTATATCTATCTAAGGAATTTTAAATCGCACTGCTTTTCCCTATTTACTATTCCTTTAGTTAAGATGGTAGAGTTGTACTAAGAATTGGTTTTGCACATATTTATTTAATTGACATTAAAGGGTTTAACTCTTTGAAGTAAGGCCTCTACAAAGGCCTAACACATGAATGTAGAGAGTGAGAGTTTCTTACATCTGGTGTGGGGAAAGAAAATTATTTTTGGAGTCAAGCCAAACTGGTTTTGAATTCTGACTCTCCCATTTACTTAAAATTAACGACCTTGTGGAAATAATGTAACCTCTGAGCCTTGGTTGACTCATCTGTAAAATGGAGATTGTTAATACCTTTCTCACTGAGTTGTAAGGTAAGTGCTTATTAACAAGCCCACAGCTGGTAGTCATGAGTATGAATTTCTTTTGGCTGTTCACATTTCCCAAGGCACCCAGAACAATTAAAGGTAGAGTTCAGAAGCAGGGAACTGTGGACTTTTTCTTTTTTTTTTTAAGATTTTGTTTATTTATTTATTTTGAGAGAGAAAGAGAATGTGCCAGCAGGGGGTGGGGGTTCGGGGGGTGGGTGCAGATGCATGGGAGAGAAAGAATCCCAAGCAGACTCACCGTTGAGTGCTGAGGCTGGACGTCTAGTTGGGGCTTGATCTGCTGACTCTGAGATGACGACATGAGCCTAAATCAAGAGTTGAATGCTAACTGACTGAGCCCCCCAGGTGCCACTAAAAACTGGACTTTCTAAATGTTTCCCAAGTTTTCTCAAAACCTTTTATCCTCAGTAGACTCTTAAGCGTGTGATGGGCCAGTGAGAAAGGAAATCATCAAAACTTAAGGAAACAGTCAAAGCTTAAAATTCTCAAAGCTACAAAAGGAACTGTAGTTAGTATTTTGACCTTTTCTTAGGTGTTCTGGTAAATTTTTTTTTCCCAACTATTACAGGATACCTGGGATTCTATGTTTACAGATATCTTGGTTCTGTTTTAATGATTATATTAATGCTTCAGATTAGATATGATATCCTGATTTAAGCATTTTCTTATTGGAAATTTAAGTTCTTGATTTCTTAAGAAACTAAAATTTCCTAACTTTATTGAAGGCTAAAATAACCTTATTGGTAGAGCTGTTTTTTACATTTTTGCATTATTTCTTTTGAATAAATTACTTTAGACTTAATATATTTTACATTTTATTTTTATTTTTTATTTTTTAAAGATTTTATTTATTTATTCGACAGAGATAGAGACAGCCAGCGAGAGAGGGAACACAAGCAGGGGGAGTGGGAGAGGAAGAAGCAGGCTCATAGCGGAGGAGCCTGATGTGGGGCTTGATCCCATAATGCCGGGATCACGCCCTGAGCCGAAGGCAGACGCTTAACCGCTGTGCCACCCAGGCGCCCCTATTTTACATCTTAAACACTGTCGTCTCTTTTATTAAAAGGAGTACAAATACTGAATGTAGGCTAATTGTAAAAATGTCACACTATTTAGAAATAAAGTAAATGATTAATTTTACCCCTTTTTAGCCTATTCGGTTCCCTCTCCAAAAATATCAGTGTCTTTTGTATCTCCTTCCTAGATAGTCTATTTATACAAGTAATTACATGGGTAATCTCATTATTTTTAACTCCATTGGAAGCGTGCTAAATGTGTTTTACGTGGTTTTCATTTTTAACTTTATTTTTAACCAAGCCCTAAATGACAGACATTTAGATTGTTTCCAGTTTTGTTACTTCATCAAGAAACTTAAGTTTAAAAATTGGGAGTGTTTTGTAAAGATGTTCAGGATAAATTCGTAGGGGAGAAATTACTAAATTTTGTGTTACTAGTTCTGTGTCTAACCACTATTGACAAGCTACCTTATGTTTTAAGATTCCATCCAGTAGATCCCATGCATGAGTATGTACAGGGCTTGGGAGATATGTATTAGGAATACTCATCATTTGAGAAGGACAGACATCACAGAATATGCTCTAAAACCAGATTAGCAGTGGTGGTTGTCTCTTCGGTATTTCTAGTATATGTAAGGTCAATAAGACTTCTTAATAATTCGTACGCTATTTTTAGATCTTTGTTTCATAAATTTATTTCTTTATAGATTGATTCCTGTATTAGTGAATGGCATGAAGTACTCAGATATAGATATTATCCTACTTAAGGTAAGGAAACTGTTTTCTGATGAATAGGCAAGGTTGTTTTTTATTGACTTTAGAGAATCTTTGAATTTGACTAATAGCATATTTATTTAAAATAGACCCTGTGTAAGTATGTTTCTTCTTATGTGTTATATAGTACAGAGTTCAAAGATAGAAGCCAGCAGTGAATTTTGGTGGTAATGTACTCTAACTTCATTGGAACCAGATGGTGACACTGGTAGAGTTAGCATAAATTTCCTGTTGATTTAAGGTACTCTGGATTATACCAGCTGATGGGAGACAGTGTAATGCAGTTAAAAGGCCCTGAACCTAAGATGTGTTATATGATAGTTTTTTTCCTCCCCTCAGTAAAGAATTATTTTCTGCAGACGGGAGTGGTTTTTAATAAAGAGGTATACTTCAAAACCATGTACATGGCATCATCTCTCAATATTCTGATTCTTTTATTCATGAACCTATTATTAGCTTATAATGATATTTGAATATCATCAACATTTTTCTTTAAAAAAAAAAACAAAACAGGGTGATGTTGAAGAAGATGAAACAATTCCTGATAGTGAACAGGATATAAGGCCCCGTTTTCATCGGTCGAGGACAGTGGCTCAGCAGCATGATGAAGATGGAATTGAAGAGGAAGATGATGACGACGATGAAATTGATGATGATGATACAATTTCTGACTGGAATCTAAGTAAGTCAAAAGGAAAAATACAGTTACCTGCTTTGGTAGCAACTTTATTGAGAACAATTCATATATTGTACAATGCCCTCATGGAAGAGTACAATTCAGTGGTTTTTCATATACTCTCAGAGTTATGCAACCATCACCACAGTAAATTTTGGAGCGTTTTCATCACCCCAAGAAGAAACCCTGTTCTTATTAGCGGTCACTCCCCATTTTCTTCCAGTCCCCCAGCCCAAAGCACCTACCAGTCTCTCTGCTTTCTCTCCGGATCTGCCTGTTCTGGACATTGCCTATAAATGGAGTCATACAATCTGTGGTCCTTCATGACTGTTCTTTCACTTAGCATGTTTTCAGTATTTGTCCATGTTCTGGTATGTGTCAATACTTCATCTCTTTATAATGTGGGAAAATAATCCATTGTATGGATATACCACATGTTATTCATTCATCAGTTGATGGACATTTTATTTCTCCCCTTTAGCTGTTGTAATGATGCAATGAACATTTATGTAAAGTTTGTGTGGGGATGTATGTTTCACTTCTTTTGGAGATACAGGAGTGCGATTACTGGTCATCTGATAACTCTTCGTTTAACCTTTTGAGGAACTACTAGGCTATTTTCCAAAGTGGCCCCACCATTTACTTTCTTACCATCATTGTCTTTAGGGTTCCAGTTTCTCCATATGCTTGCCAACTTTTGTTACCCTTTATATTATGGCCATTTCAGTAGATGTGATATCTTATTGTGGTTTCGGTTTGCGTTTCCTGGTGTACGTGTTCTTATATCTAATGTTCATTCTATTTCTTAAAGACTTCTTACCTCAAACTGCCATTTCTCAAAAGGCTGTACATTTGACATTATGAAATAGAAACATTGGCTGCAAGCTTTTCCTGTTTTCTTAACATAAACTTATTTTTCATGATAATTTGCATGAGTGTTAGTTGATCATCAAGGATCAATCTAAAATAGGATAAATTGTTTTGTCGTACTCAAACTTACAAAAGAAGTGTTTTCAGATCTCTTCTTAGTTTTCAGCCTTGGCTGCAAATCCGTATCATCTGTTGAACTGGCATTCTGGGCTACAGTCGAATGAGATGAGGGACCGAGACACCTGTGTTTTGTTCTTGTTGGTGTGCTGCTTTTTAAAGCTTCACTGCTCTAATTCAGGATTTCTCAAACTCAGCGCTGTTGCCGTTTTGCCACATAATTTTTTGTTGTGGTGGCTGTCATGTACATTGTAGGACGTTGAGCAGCACCCAGCACACACAGATGTGACAACCAGCAGTGTCTCCAGACATTGCCCATTGTCCCCTGGGAAACAAAATTGCCCCTAGTTAAGAACCACTGCTGGCAATTCAGTGTTGCGATTTGTAGTAATTGATGAAGCAGGGAAAGACATGAATCATCAGCCCAGACTGTAATTCACTTGGTTAAATAATGTTAATTCTTCTTGCCCATATAGTTTCCTGTAACAGTTCTTAGAGTGCCCAGTATGCCCAAGCACTAAGGCAAAGACTTGGAATGCATATCCCATTTAATCTTTACAACAGCCTTAGGTTGGTAAGGAAACTGCAGAAAGAGAAATCTACCTGAAGTTGGTTAATTAACATGGCTAGTACTAATGGCACACTTAATTTTGGAACCCAAATCTCCCACAGCAAGAGAGCCCAAGATCTAAACTGCTATCATATTGCAGTAGCCCCTGTTATCTGCAGGGGGATATGTTCTAAGATACCACCCCCCTCACCCCGTGGGTGCCTAAAATCACAGATAGTACCAAACACTGTAAGTACTGTTTCTTCTAACACATACATACCTATGATAAAGTTTAATGTATAAATTAGGTACCATGAGAGATTAACAATAATAATTAATGATAAAGTAGAGCAATTATAGCAATATACCATAATAAACATTATGTGATGTCTCTCAGAATTTCTTACTGTGCTGCATTCACCCTTCTTGTGATGATATGGGATGATAAAATGTCTACATGATGAGATGGGGGTGTGACTGAAATAGGCATTATGATGTAGTGTTAGACTACTCTTAACCTTCTGATGATACATCAGAAGGAAGAGCATCTGCTTCCAGATTGCGCTTAACCGAAGGTAACCGAAACCATGGAAAGCAAAACTGCACAGTGGGGGGCTACTACACCTCCTCGTAGTATATCCCTACTTTTAGGCTGGAGGCAGGATGGATGAAGATTATAATATAGGTAACTTTACAAAAGCAATAATGTATATTGAATTGGGGGAGGGAACTACTTCCTCTTAACATCCCACCCATTTTTATATCCTTCCAGAAGTTTTTCTATGCACATGCCAAAAAGTGTGTGTGTGTGTGTGTGTTATATGTATGTATGTATCTATCTATATATATATATATAGATAAGGGGTTTTGTGGTTTTGTTTTGGTGTGTGTTTTTTGTTTTGTTTTTTTTTTTTTTTGAAGAGGTTGACTTCCCAGCAGTGAAATGAGATTAAATGTACTCTTGTTTCTTTTCCATTTATGGTATAACTAACTCATTCTGTATCAGTACATAAGGATTTCTTTGTCTTTCATGGTAGCATAGTACTCATTTGTATGGATCTACCATAGAGTATAACTAAGACCCTTACTGATGAGTAAGGTCTTACTTCTAGCCAATTTAACAGCCTTTTTTGTAAAAGGATTTTAATATTGTTTAATGATTTGTGATAAAGTATTTAGTATGCCTAATCCCACTGGGGCAAATTTTTTATATTACATTTTTGTTCTAAGTTTTTGTTTTCTTAATTATACATTAAATGAAATCTGAATTGATACATAGTTCCATGGCTAATAGTTCCTTTATCTAGAAGGAATGTTTTTTATTTTATGTTTCGCGTGCTGGTGACTTGGTGAGATTTACTTGCCTACCCTCCTGCCAAGTCATTATGTATTTAATTCTGAATGATGTACCACTAAAAATGTTAAGTAGAAATAATAAATGTACACATTTTACTGCCTGTTTGTAGAAGTGGGCATTACATCCCAGAAGCATTAAACTGGGTGGAACAGTATTTGTTTTGATTTTTCTGTATAGATAAAAGAATCCTAGTTAGCAGTCATGTACACAATAGAATATCTTCATCATTAGTTTGCTAATTCTTGGTCATAAAATATTTCTTGTTGATAGAGACAGACTGCCTCCTATTTAATTGAATTCTTTGAAACTAGATGTATAAATAAGATGTACATATAACAAATACGATAGTAGCGTTAATGATAATAGAGTTTAATACCTTTGAATTAAATATTTCTTTAGGAAAATGTTCTGCTGCTGCCCTAGATGTTCTTGCAAATGTGTATCGTGATGAGCTTTTGCCACACATTTTGCCCCTTTTGAAAGAATTACTTTTTCATCATGAATGGGTTGTTAAAGAATCCGGCATCTTGGTTTTAGGAGCAATTGCTGAAGGTAAGTCTAAGTCAAAACTGAACTGTGAAGTCCTTAATAGGCCCAAATGCAGAGGGACCACTTTAAGAAATGTTATTCTAACAAGCAAAGACGATTCAATTTGGAATTCACATACTTTTTTGCTCTCTTTTGTTGCTTATGTGGAATAGATGACACTATGATCTACATTAACCTTTAAAAAGATGTTTAAATCCAAAAACCGTCTTAGCAAAATCAGAGAGGGAGACAAACCATAAGTCCTATGATCTTAATCATGGGAAACAAACAGGGTTGCTGGAGGGGAGGTGGGAGGATAGGGTCACTGAATGATGGACATGAAGGAGGGCATGTGATGTAATGAGCACCAGATATTATATAAGACTGATGAATCACTGACCTGTACCTCTGAAACTAATAATACATTGTATGTTAATTAATTGAATTTAAATTTTAAAAAATTAAAAAATAAAAGGAATGAACTGGGAAAAAAGATACCTAAGTAGCAGCATTAGCAAATGATATTACAGATAACTAACAAAAATGGAAAGACAAATAGCCCTTAAACACATGAAAAGATGCTCAGCCTCACTCACAGTAAAAGAATGCAATTAACAAAACAAAATCCACCTTAGGATAAGTTTTTACCTTGAACCAGTTAACTATTATTAAACAGCCGTAGGCTTACTTCTAACCCCACCGAGATATTTTACAAAAGCTTCTGTTAAAGGGAACACAATGAGAAGACTGATGTCAGAAGCATCAGTCTAGAAAAATAATTTTCTCCTTTGGTAAGTGTAAGAAACATGGTAGGAGAGTCGCATCAACCTCCATAAAGGGTTACTGTGTCTTGGAGATGGGCCTGTATATACAAGAAGTTGAATTATTTTGTAGGCACTTCTGAAAGCCGTAATTTGTTTGGCAGAAGTAAAATGAGCTTTCCTAACCCTACTAGAAGATACTTAGGAGCACTTAGCTTTCATTTCTTTTTTTAAATTTTGGAACAGATTATTTATTAGAGAATATTTATTGCAGTGGAGATAATATAAATATGTTTTCTATTTTTTTGATCTGAATATTTTTCATGGCTATATTTATCAGTTTAGTATTCAACTGAAATAATTTTGTTTTAACTGAATCTTAGCATTTTGTGAGAGATTTGTTACTTTTTTTTCCAGGTTGTATGCAAGGCATGATTCCATACCTGCCTGAGCTCATTCCTCACCTTATTCAGTGCCTCTCTGATAAAAAGGCTCTTGTGCGTTCCATAACGTGCTGGACTCTTAGCCGCTATGCACATTGGGTAGTCAGCCAGCCCCCCGATACGTACCTGAAGCCATTAATGACAGAATTGCTAAAGCGAATCCTGGACAGCAACAAGAGAGTACAAGAAGCTGCCTGCAGGTGGGACAAATCCATAACATTATTGATTATGGGGAAAGGGAGTAGGTATTTCAGTGAGAAATTAATTTTCAGCTTTGTGGTGGAATATTGGTATTAAACTTTTATTACCTGTAGTTTTTACCTGATGATTCTGTAAATCAAAATGTGAGTCAACTAGGCATCCGTCTTTGCTGTTCCTTCAACTCATTTTTTTTTCTCTATGGTTGTGATAACTGTAGAATTCTCCTTCACCCTAATTCTCACAGACATCTAGAGTGGTGATAGTAGGGGTCCTGCTCTTGAAGGGATAACAAAGTTTGAGCAGATTCACATCATTAGGTTAAAGGTCAGCTACCACAGCTCCATAGGAAGTCCCACAATGACTCAGTCATCTTTCACTTAGTGAATCCCCTCCAGTAGCTGCTCTGTCGTTTGGGTTTGGGGCTGTCTGTGTTTTTAGATCAGCAGTTATTTTCATTACTATAAATATTGAGTTTTCTGAAACAAACCTTTGTGTTCTAAAAAGGCCTGACACATTTATAGCTCTTAACTTTTTATTAGAATTGCTTTACTGTTGACTTTGTTAATAAGAAAAAATAGCTGTTGAAAAAGAGGAAAATAAATTTAAGTGGAGTTGTGCTTTACCAGATGTGAAGCAAAAATACCTGAAAGCATTCTAATTCTTAATAAGATGAAAGAACGTTGAACCAAAGGGGCTTTGGTATTAATAGCACTACATTTTTTTTTTTTAAATGAGGGGAGGATACGGATTATGTTTGGTTTCCTGCAAGTTTTTTTTTTTGTTTTAACTCTTCACTAGTCATTAGGCATATATTAAATGCTGTGTTTAGACTTAGAGGGTAGTATAGAATACTAAACAACTATATAATTATAATTCATGGCAAGTGTTGTAAAGGAAATACATAAATAGCTCACAGTTTAAGACCGGGCTTTCACTAACAAATAGCTTAAGCCTATTATTTGAGGAAATTGCTGAGTGGGTAGAACAGAAAATAATACAAACTTTAATTTTAGAAATGAAGAGCCAGGTACACCTTAAGAGTCCAGACAAGTGTAGGCCTAAATTGAAGTAACTGCTCAGACTCTGGAGTGTTTGTCTTTTGTGTTTCTCTTAATAGGTAAGCCATACGTAAGGCAAATTTGTAATAACAAACACACCGTGCATTCTAATGTATGGTGTAGAACTTAGACCACCATTTTTAAGCTTTACTGAGGAAAAATTGACAAAAATAATCCATATATTTAAAGTATACAGTGTGATGACTTGATAAACATATGTTATGGAACAGTTAGCAAGATCACTTGCTAAGACATCCATCACCTCACATAGTTGACGTAAGTCTTTGTGTGGTGAGAATGGTTAAGGTCTACACTCAGCAACTTTCACATATACAACACTGTATTATTAATTATAGTCCCCGTGCTGTACTTTAGATCTTCAGAATTTATTCTTGTAACTGAAAATTTGTGCCCTTTGGCCACCTGCATCATCCCATTTCCCCCTCCTGCTAAGAGAAACACTTAGGAGGTCGTGACGCTGTGCTAAATTTGTTGAATGACTAAATATAAGAACCAGCAACATCCCTGCTCTGCTGGGAGCCTGCTTCTTCCTCTCCCACTCCCCCTGCTCGTGTTCCCTCTCTCGCTGGCTGTCTCTCTGTCAAATAAATAAGTAAAATCTTTTTTAAAAGAAAGAAAAAAAAAAAAAACCAACAGATTTAGATTTTACTATTGTAGTGAAGCAAATGCCCATAGGTGACAGCCTCTTTGAAAGAAGTGATAGGAAATGGGGAAGAAATAATAAAAATAAGCCTCTGGTATGGTGAGGTCAGGAGATAAGCATATACAGTGTAAATAGATGTTCTATATACTGTAGACTGTTTCCTACCCGTATGATAAACTGCAGCAGTAATAATCTCTCTCTCCCACCTCTTTTTTTTTTTTTTTTTTAACTGTAGTGCCTTTGCTACCTTAGAAGAGGAGGCTTGTACGGAACTTGTTCCTTACCTTGCTTATATACTTGATACCTTGGTCTTCGCATTTAGTAAATACCAGCATAAGAACCTGCTCATTCTTTATGATGCCATAGGAACTTTAGCAGATTCAGTAGGACATCATTTAAACAAACCAGTGAGTATCTGTGATTAACTATTAAGAAAAAAATATGTACCATATTTACAGTCAAAAGGTTAACATATTTGGAAATGAAATTGGAGAGATACAAACATTTAGTGTTGGCTACTTTAAGAATGTAGATCTTAAGAAGTCAGCAAGTGTATTTACTTTCTACATAGTATTAAAAGTAGATATGTTCTTGGTGTGGAAATCATACCAGCATATCACATGAATGCACCAACACTTAGAAAAAGGAAGACAAAGGTCTTACATGTGGGTTTCAGCTTTTACTTAATTCCAAGTATTTTTATCTACCACTTCATAAATATT
This sequence comes from Ursus maritimus, assembly GCF_017311325.1. Classification (NCBI taxonomy): domain Eukaryota; kingdom Metazoa; phylum Chordata; class Mammalia; order Carnivora; family Ursidae; genus Ursus; species Ursus maritimus. The sequence goes on along the minus strand of NW_024426663.1, from coordinate 33,578,454 downwards.
AAAGCTTTAGAGTACCACATCTAGACATCTTTGTTTTCTCACTAGAACTTAGAGGTATGAATATACACTAAGATAAGACAATTAGTAATTGGGATAATAAGTTAGAAATGCCAAAAAGTGGTGTAGAAGAAGTATGTATGGGTAAGGATCCAAACTCTGTTTTTAGTAAGGTTAAGAAGATGATGATGGAATTGGATTTGTTTAAATAGGATTTAAATAATAGAATTTCAGGCTCAAAATTCCCAGCAGAAGAATAGATTACATGTTTATGATTGCTATATGAAAAGTTAAAAAAAATTGTGTTTAGAAGTTATACTTAAAATTTGGTGCAGGAAACTTGGTTTGTGGGTTTGCTTTCATGTTGGTTGATTTTGTTTTGTGGGAAGGGGGTGGAGAGTGTTTTTCTGAATGTGTTAGACCCTTTGGAATCTGTGCCCCTTGTTTACATGATTACTATTGTTTATTTAGTATTTAATTATTTGTGTATACTAAAGTTTAAATAAAGACACTTAAATAATCGTGAATCTTATACAAATGCCTCTGTAAGTTTACCTGTCATTTATAACATAGTGTACAGCAAGGACCATACTACATGTTACAAGCTCCAGGACTGAAAAAATTCAGAGTAAAACTTACACAGATTATCCCTGATGATGATCAAATAATTTTTGGGTGGTGTTGTATTTGTGTACATTTAATTTCAAAAAGGATATAAGAGGACTTAAAAATAGAACAAGATTCTGTAAAAGCAGAAAATAAAAATTTTAAAGGTGCTAAGTAGAGCAGACTGAGTCTTAAAATGCATTCTGTAATGATTTTACACAATTACTCTAAACGGATTTTAATTTTCATAGACCCAAAATGGACTTGTTTACATATGATAGTGGAGCTTTATGTGTTTTTCACAAATAGGAATATATTCAGATGCTAATGCCTCCACTGATCCAGAAATGGAACATGTTAAAGGATGAAGATAAAGATCTCTTCCCTTTACTTGAGGTATGCTAAGCTGGTAACCTTTAGTTAATCGAATAGTGTGTTTCATCAGAAACACATGTGTAAATAGAAAATGTGGGAATATGTGATAAGCAAAATGTTAATAGATGTACATTTTGAACCATTTCTGTTAAAATGCTGAACAAGTGCGTAACTGCCCTGATTTAATTATTTTACATCCATACTAAGAAATATTGTTAAATAGAAAAACCATAATAGATGTGTTAAGTTGGTTGGGTTTTGTTTTGTTTTGTTTTTCCTGAGGTCATTAAAGGATTATATTACATGTTTTCTCACCTGCTCTGCTTCAGTGATAATCAGTTATCTTGGAGATCTTTCCATAGCAACATATATATGTCCTATATTTAATTGCATTTCTTTATATAGATACATAGCTATGCATGACAATTAATACAGTTCAGATTATTTTATGTGTTATATATCTATATGTATACACACATATAGTCAAATGTGAAGTAGCGTTGAGTCTTGGTGCTAATAAGGGAGGGACTTTGCTTCATACCCTTTCTGTCCAGGTTGAGGTTTGATAGTTGGTATGTTATTTAAATTACTGAACGTGGAATCAAATATGATAACTTAAATGACTTTATACTGGTAGAGCCATTTCAATCATTGTCATTCTTGTTTCCCCTATCATTTCAGGGATCATCACTTCTGCCATGGTTTGTCCCTAGCCAGAGAAGGAAAAACTTCCATGACTAAGCAATGGCTGATTCTGGGCCCAACAAAACTAGAAAAACCATTATGATTAAATAGATTTGCTTTCAGGCAGGGGCTCAGAATATGCCCATTAAAAGTCCACGCATATCCTTGAGCAGGATGAGAGGATAAACAAATTCTCCTATATTTGATGAAAAACTAAGCACATGTAATACTTAATCTGGTTCTCTAAGGATAATGTTCATTACAGAAACTTTTGAGGAAACCTTCTTTTACCAGCAGCAAACTTAACAGCAATGAGTGGCAAAGAGGAGAGGTCTGAAAAGATAACCTGTTATTGTAGAATAGTAGAGTGGGCTCATAAATGACCAGAAACTTACTGAGTACGCTCTTAAGTATTTATCATAATTTTAAATATATCCAGAAATTTACACGTGTACTTTATTCTTTCTAGTGCCTATCTTCAGTTGCCACAGCCCTGCAGTCTGGTTTCCTTCCATACTGTGAACCCGTGTACCAGCGTTGTGTAAACCTAGTACAGAAGACTCTTGCACAAGCCATGGTATTTTTTAAAAATATTTATTTCTACCCTCCTTGGCATCACAAACATTTTTCTAAGGATGGACATAATATATGCAAATTTTTTCACCTAATTGATTTGAAGTAAGGTTTTTAATACTTTTGTCTAATTTCAGCTGAACAATGCTCAACCAGATCAATATGAGGCTCCTGATAAAGATTTTATGATAGTGGCTCTGGATTTACTCAGCGGCCTAGCTGAAGGACTTGGAGGCAACATCGAACAACTAGTAGCCCGAAGTAACATTCTAACACTAATGTATCAGTGCATGCAGGTGAGACTTGTTTAATTAAAATGTATTAAAACCTGATTCTCTGTGTCACATTGGGGTTAATTTCTTCTTATTCCTTGTAGGATAAAATGCCGGAAGTTCGACAGAGTTCCTTCGCCCTGTTAGGTGACCTGACGAAAGCTTGCTTTCAGCATGTTAAGCCTTGTATAGGTATGAATATTTCCTACTGCTATGATGTGCGTAACATTAGTTTTACATCAGTTATATTTCTGTATTATTAAACTGAAATGTCATGGAATCCCAACATTTATAAATGTACATTCTGCTAGTTAAGGCAGCTCTGAGTGAAGCAGGTAGGATGGAAATGCCCTTGCTCCATTGAATTCATAATCACTTGAGCAGCCCATGAGGCACTCACTCGTATGACTCGAGAAGAGCTGGAAAAGTGTTAACTTAGTGTGAAGGACACCCACCTGTGAAACCTCAGTACCATATGCTAGTTTATTGGTAATTTTTGAGCAACCTCTTTTTTGGGGGGGTTAGAGGTACCCAGAAGTAATAGTCCTCCTCATAAACCAGCATACTTTTTCAGATATCATATGAAACTTTTCAAACAATTTACTTTAAAAGTAAATAATAGTTTGTTTTTGTTTTAATATTATAGCATTTGTCTTAGCCTTTTGTGACGATAATAAGGGATTCCTTGAATAACGTAAACTGAATTGCTCTCAAAATCATGGATTTAATTGGGTTTTTGGTTTTCTTTGATTGCTATATCCCAACGTTTTGGATGCTAGTTTCTTATGATACACAATTTAGTGGACCATGGTTTAAAACATGGACCTGAAATGGTTTTCTCATTTGATACAGTTGTACTTTGGGTTTTTTGGCTCCCCCCCCCCAATTTGTTTGAGATACAATTGACATAGAACATTGTGTAAGTTTCGGTGTATGACATAGTTTGATATAGGTATATATATTGCAAAATCACAATAAGTTTAGTTAACATCCATCACCTCATGTACTTAAAAGATTTTTTTTTCTTATGAGAACTTTTAAGACTTTTAATACACAATATAGTGTTGTTAATGATATTCACCATGACGTACAGTGCATCCCCAAGACTTAAAATTGGAAGTTTGTACCCTTTGACTAACTTCACCCAATTCCCAGTTGTGCTTTTAAATAACAACTGTATTTCTGAACTTGGAATAATAACATTAATTATGCTATATTAAACCCTCAAGTTTAAGCCTAACTACTCTAAATGAAAGTGTAATGAATTCTTATTTTATGAGAAGGTTCTTCTACCAATACCTACCACCTGATTTAGTTTTTATGAATTCAAACTTGTACGAAGGGTTTTCTTTCTTTAAGACTTTTTAAACCATGTGTATCTTCTTCAGGAGGTACACTGTGTCTAGTTATCTTTCTTCTTTTTTTATGTTCTCAACCATGATGATTATTTTCTAGATCAGGGTTTCTCAGCCAGGGCAATTTTAACACCTTGAGCCCCGAACATTAGGTAGTGTCTGGAGACATTTTGTTTAACCCTGGGGTGTGTTACTCATAACTAGTAGATAGACGCAAAGAATGTTGCTAAACATCAAGTGGTGCATGATACAGTACCCTTCATGCGTGCCCCCCCCCCCATGCCAGAATGATCTGGACCAAATTATTAGTATTGCTGAGATTTAGAAACCCTGGCTTAAATCTACTAACTTGGGTGCCTGGGTCTCTCATTCAGTAAAGGATCTGCCTTCAGCTCAGGTCATGATCTCAGGGTCCTGGCATCAAATCCCCTATCGGGCTCTCTGCTCAGTGGCCAGTTTGCTTCTCCCTCTCCCTCTGTGATCTCTCTTGCTTTAGCTCTCAAATAAATAAAATCTTCAAAAAAATAAATAAATCTACTAACTTAATGGGGATTTAAAAAAAGGATACTATTCTAATTCTTGACTTAACTGAGAATATATACATAGAGACATTTCTCATACCAGTGTATTATTACCGTGAGGTACAAACCATATAGGGGAGGCAGGATAATTACTTGACTCTTTCTCTTTGTTTACCAGTTTTCAAAAATAATGAATTGATTCCCCGCATCTTCCACAGGTATCTATATTGTGTTTCAGAGTTCAGTTTTTGTTTGTGTTTGGTTCTTTTTTGAGTGTCAGTATGAATTCATGATGCTCAAGTTGTCCTACCACTGGCAGTGGGAGCTTAATCAAATTGGCTCCTTAGTCCTTCCTGGTATGACAAAATAGTCCAGGCTTGTTTTGTACATTTCCTGCCTTCAACCTGCAATGAGACATTTCTCTGAGAGCCCTCAGTCCTTTTAAGTGGAAAATGATATTTAGAGACCACAATCTGAACACTAAAGTCAAAGTTACTTTAAAAGCCAAAATCATTGATTTAAAAAAAAAAAAAATTGTGTGTGTGAAAAACTAGCTTTGAAGAAAGTTGTATCATGTTTTCCTCATTTTTATTTTGAATTTTCTCCCTCTGATGACAAGAGCGATTACTCTGACGAACTCATTTTAATGATACCTTAAATAGACTGAAACTTGATGTTTCCTGGTCTACTTCATAGAAAGTTCAGTGGCCAGATAATGCCTTTTTCATTTTCTCAAAATTAAATATTATCAAAACCTTTTAAAAATTGCTATTTCTCGCCTAGATTTCAGTTTCCACCTAATAGATTTCCTTTAAAGCACAATACACTGCTGTTGAAAAGCTTACTACATAGTTGTTAAAAAATTTTTTTTCTAGCTGATTTCATGCCTATATTGGGAACCAACCTAAATCCAGAGTTCATTTCAGTCTGCAATAATGCCACATGGGCAATTGGAGAAATCTCCATTCAAATGGGTAAGATCTTTCTCCCCTTTAAAAGCACTGTAAATTTTTAGATGCCTTAGTATTTTTGTAATTGCTTTTTCTTTTTAACTTAAATGAGTTTTATCCATATATATTTATTACTAACATGTCACAGTTAATAAAGGGAGCAAGCAAAGTATTTTATGTTAATATTTTAACATTAAAATTTTTCTCTTTTGTTTTCTCTTTTGGGGGTGATTTAGGTATAGAGATGCAGCCTTATATTCCTATGGTGTTGCACCAGCTTGTAGAAATCATTAACAGACCCAACACACCAAAGACGTTGTTAGAGAATACAGGTACCATATGACTGAACTGTTATGGTGAAGAGAAAACTATTTGCCTTTTAAAGTTAAGATGCGTAGAGAAACCAAAGCAAAGCTAGCTTTAGAAACCCAGCTTATTATTAACAGCTGTTTGAGATTTTAGTAATCATATGTACTGTTTTAACTGTATTGCATAACCAATTTTCAGAGACTTTCAAAAACACTTCTCCCCTATTTTATGTGTTTTAATACTCCCTAAAATGGACCCCAGCTAAAATAACTATTGAACAATATGAATTTTAATTTTATATTAATTCAGAGTAACTGGCAGCTGGGAAGTAATTTTTTTTTTTTAGTCTATAAAATTGTGGCCAAAAATAAACATCGGTGTAGGGGCTAATTGGTTAAAAATGGCATGTGTATTTTGTATTTCATTGTATATTTTCCTTCAAATTGAGAACGTAGGCAGTACCTTGTGGGATTTTTATTCAGGAGGCTTGTTTCTCTTTTGCATTTATAGAGAGCATGTTGATATTAAAGAGTACCTTCCATACTATAGAACACATTTCAGGGTGATCTCTTTCCACCCTCCGCAGTTTTTGTTAATAATGATAAAAGATGTGAATTTTGTTTAATCGGGCACATCTTTTTCTTTATATAAGTAAGATAATTCCAGTAAATACATTCATAGTCAGTGAGGTTTTACGGAAATACTGGACAGAGATTAAAATAAGGTCTTCTAAATAAGGAAATTTGCTTTCAAAGGCATTTTAATTTTGTATTCTTTAATTATAGAAAGTTTATATTTTAATGTGATTAAAGTTGATATGTTTATTGGTATGGAAGGAAATCTTTGAATTAAACAGTTATATAGCTGTTTGGCTGTATGGGTACTGTTTATAATCATAAAGTGAATCAGATTTTCTTGATGAAAAGTACAAAAATCTATGTATTAGGATGGTTATGAAATCTCGTCAGGTTTTTATCTCTTTAGAATGCAGTACCTATACATGACATTCAGATTTGGAACACTTGCCATTATAAAATTACTGTTGAACCTAAAGAAACTTCCTATTTATTTTTAAATGTGAATGCATAACTGCGAATAAATGTTGAATGTAATGTATATTAAAGTTTCTTGTGGGATATCAGCTTGCGAATTTGTTAGACAGTTCCTTTAACAAATTGGCTTTATTTATAAGTTTATATTCCAAGTATGATTCTACTCTAAACCAATAGAGTAGTTGGTAATGCCCATCAAGTTGACAGATTAAATTGATATGATTGAAAAAACACTTGGGATTCGCTGAATTAATCTTATCACAAGTGGCTGCAGAAAATGTTTCCATTATTCCTTATCCAAAAGGGGGGCTATTCATTACAAAAATAAAACCATTGTCAGTGGCTAATGTCTGTAGATTTTAGCAACTTAATTACTGTTTTCTTAAAGCCAATTCCTTAGTGTATGCAGTTATTTGCTCTTTTTCCAATTAGTATATCCTACACTGAACTTTTTCAATGGACCATCATCTGCTTTATCGCATGTTTCATTGGATTGTTCATACTTGCCTGTTTAATGAGAATGTTGCATAGTTTGTGTCTTTTGAACATAGGTTTTCTTTCTCTTGCTTCATATGATTCTGCTGGATTTTAGTATTATCTGTGTAGTTTGCTTCAAGTAATCCTTAAACATTTTTCTTTACCCCCCCCACCCTTTTTTTTATGAAAGGTTAACCTGTAAGTTTTTGAGAGAACACCATTAAAGCACCTTATGGTTTGTTTTCTGTTTGTATTTTTTTTTCCCGTTGTGTATAAATGTATTTATATGTATGTACCTTTGAATTGCAGAATGCAGTTCTGAGTTGCAACTTCTTTTAGCTCTTCGTAAGTTTAAGGACTTCCTGAATTTTGATGGTGAATATGTTTGAGTAATTCCCACTTCGAAATTTTTAAGTAAAATATTAGCATGTGATCAGTATGTCTTATCTATTTTGTGCTATGCCTTTTATAGCAAAGACAGATTATTTGTTTGTTCCTTTCGTCCACATTTCACATCATTACAGTGGACTGTAAACTTCCTTCATGTCAAATATGGTTTGTGAAATTAGTGGGCTAATATCTGAGTTGTTACCAATATCATCACCATCAGCGGTTAATTGGAATGGAATTTGACACAGCACAGCAATTTTCCAATTCATTCATTCGGTGCATACTGCAGCACCTAAAGTGTGATGGTTGATTTTGATACCAGGCAACAAATGGTCCACTGGTTTGTCTTAGAAATGTTAACAAACAAAACTACCTAAATTCCGATTAAATTCCTAGGTGATTTTGAAAGATTGGAAATCACTTATTTAAAAAGACCTAGAGAAGTAAAGAAATTTTAACTGTTTTAACTTCTGAGAACTGTGTTTGAGTAAACAATTCAGAAATGTAATCATTCACATTTACTAATATTTCTTGGGGGAAAAACATAGATTTCATTATTAAATTCTGAAATTTCAACTGGCTTTGAATGGAGAATCTCTAAATCATGCATTTAATCGCTCATCTTTTTATTAACAGAATTTCTTCTTACTTGATTGAGCGAGAAAAGCGATTCATCATGGTTTTTGGTGTTCTCTCAATCTTTAAAGTTTTTTTAATTCCTTTTGTTTTCCTTTTTCCAAGAGTATGCCATATATGTTGCTGCCCCTTATTTTAGGGGGTGGTAATAAACAGCACTGGTGAAATCTTATGTTTATTATCATACACAAATTCTGTTGGTTTCTGTTTCTGAGTTATTTGTTGTTTTTTCTTTATTTTTTCTCCTTCCCCCTCATTTGCTCATGTCTTGGTTGGCGTTTGGTGGTGTATAACCGTGATTGCGTTACCTTAGCAATAACAATTGGTCGTCTTGGTTACGTTTGTCCTCAAGAGGTGGCCCCCATGCTACAGCAGTTTATAAGACCCTGGTGTGTATTATTCAATCTTTTTTTTTTAATTCATTTTTCTTCACTCTTTCTTTCTCTTTCTATCTCACTTTTAGATATATTTTCAGTTGGTTACAAAAATCACAATCCTTAATCATTGCCAACCATGTGACTAATCTTGTCCTATCAGGTTTGTGAGGTTTTTCAGTAGCATCGTCATGTATATTTATTTTATGTTGTGGCTAACGACTAATTGATGCATGGGATAAGATTGTCACATGCTTGCTGTGTTAAAAAGCTTGATTATACATGAAAAGCATTTAAATATCCACCAGTAAAATAAAGATGCATGCAAATTCTATAAATTTAGGTTTTTGCATTGTTTCTTTTTTAGAATTAATTTGAAAACTTGGATTGCATTAAGAAATACATGTTTAAATTATGTATAAAAACCTTATTTGCTTGTTAATGTTAAAGTTAAACATCTACACCATAAGTTGTGTAATAATAGTTTATATTGTGGCAGTATATCCTATGTTCTGCTTCTTTCAATTGATAATCTTTCAAGTCATTTTTAGTAGTGTTTAATGGAATATAAGTCATAATACAATTTTAAAAATTTGTAATTTCTTCTTGGCTCAACCTCATTAGTAGTTTAAGTGGGAGATTAAAGTCAACTGTCCATTTTATAAATGCAGTCTATTAATAAGAAAATGTGAATTTCAAGGCTTCCACTACATTGAGATTAGATGGGCCAAACATGCAGGAAGAATGAGAAATTTAAGCTTTATGAAAATTCTTTGAATCTAAACATTGTCTATACTGTGGTGCTTATTCCATTAAATACTGTCCATTAGTATTGTGATTGAACCTGCTTTTTACTTAAATGCTAATCTCAATTCTATAATTTAATAGGTGCACCTCTCTGAGAAATATAAGGGACAATGAGGAAAAGGATTCAGCATTTCGTGGGATTTGTACCATGATCAGTGTGAATCCCAGTGGAGTAATCCAAGTAAGACATCGTAAAGATTTTTAAACTTCTAATGTTCTGAATAATGAAACTTTAAAGGGTGAATTATTTTAACACTTTAATTATGAAAGTATCACATATATTACATATTTTTCAAAGATAAGAAAAACAAATTATGTTTTTATAAAAGTTGTATACTTCTTAATATTTTGAAATGATAATGCTTATTTATGACTTCCCGAATCTTTTTTTGTCATGAAATAAATAGCACGTTAGGATACCAAAGTTATATGCTTGCCTTGAATTAAGCCCAAGCATCTTTCATCCACATTTGCTTTGTACGTGCTTCCTTTTGTTGAATATCAGTTTGTTGACTTTCCAGATATCTGCACTTAAGAGAGTGACTCAAGTAGTAGGTTACTTTCTGTAACTTAGAATTAAACTTAGAAATTCAGTAGTGAACGAAATAGAATACTGAATTAACCATTGAAACTGCTTTAACTTGGAGAGTTTAGGATGTATTCCTCTTTGTTTTCTGTTTTAGTTTAGATAGTATCTGGACATTTTTAGCATTTTAAAGAAATTATTTGGCAAAAGAATCAGATAACCTCTGGATCCAAGTGTCAATTTGCAAGACACACAAAACAGAGGAACATGTTGGTTGACACCGTGTGTATGAAATGAACAAAATGCAGGCTGTGGAACTCTAGGTTAAGTATCCCAGGTTGCTCAGCAGATGAATTGTAAGAAAGTATGGGAGATGTTCTCAAGAAAATAACCTTTTGTTTCCAGGAGATACAAGCTTTGAACATCTTGTAATTAATACTCTTTGATACTGCCTGTCTTGTGTTAATGACTGCGTTGTTTGTTAATTCGTTTAGAAACATTGCTAATTACCAGCTTATAAAATTCAAATTAATGTAGTGATAGGTATTGAAAACTTACAAATTAGAAATGGAAAAAATCTTTTGACTAATTTCACATTTGTTTTTTGGTTTTTTTTTTTAAGATTTTATTTATTTATTTGACAGAGATAGAAACAGCCAGCGAGAGAGGGAGCACAAGCAGGGGGAGTGGGAGAGGAAGAAGCAGGCTCGCAGCGGAGGAGCCTGATGTGGGGCTCGATCCCATAATGCCAGGATCACGCCCTGAGCCGAAGGCAGACGCTTAACTGCTGTGCCACCCAGGCGCCCCTAATTTCACATTTGTAAAACAGTAGCTTAGTATGAAAACAAACCAGTACTATCTTTGGAAATAGTCCCTAGTTGCAAAATAACCTCCTGGCATTTAAGTTCCTGTTTTTTTCAATACTTAACGAACTTTGTGTCATCTTAAATATATGTTCTAGAGTTATCTGATGCAGTGTATATTATATTAAGAAGAAGCATTTTCCCGTCAGGATTTTATTGTTCTGTTTGTTTTTGAATTAACATTTTAAGACCGTGAAAGTAACACATATGTATTTGGTCATTAAATCACTACCAGCTTAAGAGTTGGTAGAAATCTCTGCTTTTTACATATCTTACTTGGATGTGGTTAAAAGAAAAGAAAACATCTTAAGTTACATTTTTTATGTTTAAATTTTTAATCACAAATTGTCGATAGGTGTATAATTTAAATTTCTAACATCAGCCTTTGATATTTGGAAGACAAAGAATCATAATTTGAATAAACCATGAACCTCAGGCTCTTGGAATTTTATTTGCTTAAATATGTGTTTTCTGCACATACTTCAGTCAGTAAATTTTGAAATTAAGAAAGTTCTCTGACTTTATAGTAAAATTTTAAATAGTTAACATATCAGAACATAAGCGATATCTTAAATGCTCTGTATTGAACTGCTGTTTCAGTATGATAGTCAAGATTGAAAAATATTTAAATGAAACATTTAATGCTGCATGTACCTTTTGTCACCTTATTCTTGTAATGAGAATAACCCAGGTTTTTTTCTAGTAACTGAGCATTGGATTTTTTGTTTGCACTGGGTTGGGTTGAGTTAGGTATTATTAACTACGTAATTAGTTTTCCTTCTAGCTTTTGGTCATTTTCTTTAAGTTTCAGTCTGAAATTTAGATCTGTTAATTCCTATGCTTCAAATCAAGCTTATTTGGCATGTACGTAGCTACCTTTAAATTATTTCTAGGCCAGTCAGAACTGTGAGATTATTGAATTTATGTATTTCTTTAATTCAGTAAATGAAGGTTTTTTAAATCGCTGCTCATTTGGTACTTCCATTGCTGGTGCTAAATATTTACTAGGCTGGGGTTCTGTGATGTAAAAAAGAAATACAAAAGCACGTTAAATTCCAATGTAAATTGAATTGCGTAGAGGTTCCTTGATGGTGGAGTAATAGGGACAGCCAGTGTTTTATAATTCCTTATCATAGTTGATTTAAAAAAAATTTTTTTTTGAGGTAGAATTCTGTAGTGATAGGTATGTTTTGCTGTGTTTGACAAGTACCAATCTACGGTGTATTTCCTGCTTGTTATAGGATTTTATATTTTTTTGTGATGCTGTTGCATCGTGGATTAACCCAAAAGATGATCTGAGAGACATGTTCTGTAAGGTAAGGTAACTAACTTTAAAGCCTTCATGATAAACATCTTGGGACTATTACAACACTGCTTGGAAAGTTTAAATTATTTTTGTATTTCATATGAAACTTAGACTCTTGGCTATATATATCCATCCATATCCCTTGTTCTTGGCAAAGAAGTTGGCTTGGTCTTTTCTTGAGGTACAGCAAGTGACTCCATATCAATAGAGCACACACTTCAAAAATAATTTCTCAAGCAATACCACTGATTGATGTGGTCCCATTATCCCACCTTTCCAAAATAGTATATATTTTCAAAGATGGCTGGCTGAGATTTGGAGTATAATGTCAACTGTTGAACAAAGTAAATCTGAAGTGGTTTCCGCAGGGATTAAATCTGTGTAGTTCTTTGTTTTTGTAGTGTCCCTTTGGATTAATTCCAGTCAGTATTCAACTATAACAAAATAAGAAATAAAATGTTGTTACCCATTTGAATCCTCTGATATTAAAATTAGTCACGTGTATTGCAGACATGAACGTAAAGCTTTGTATAATTCCAGTTTGAAAAGACTTAATGCGACATAGAAATTTTATCCCTTGGATGAATTCTGTACTTTTTTGTTTGTTGTCCATTAGTATTAGGTCAGAGTTGGCTTAGCATACATCTGTTACTAGGATACTTGCTTGAATTCTAAACTTTTCAAAGCAAGGTTTAGAATATATTATGAGGTGCTTTTAGGGAAGACATGTAGTGGTATAGAATCCAACAAAGTTTGAGAATCATTTATTTAAAACGGTTAAAATTTTAGAAAAAGTCAATTAAGTGTTTTATTTCAGAAGCTATGCAGATTGGAATTTTTTCTCTTGTTAGTGATCGATTAATGATTTTTTCACTTTTTGCAGATCCTTCATGGATTTAAAAATCAAGTTGGGGATGAAAATTGGAGGCGTTTCTCTGACCAGTTTCCGCTTCCCTTAAAAGAGCGTCTTGCAGCTTTTTACGGTGTTTAATCTCATACACTTAAGCTGCAGTCCCATAATTAGGGGTAAGTTGTAAGATGTTTGTGGGAGTTTTTCAGGGTAAAGAAACTTAGGTCTGCAATGTAAAATTACTGAGTAGACTTAAAGCTATATGTTTTCTGCAGAGGTTGAATAAAACTCGTGTTTATATTAGACTTGAAATTTAAAATTACCTAAGACTAGAGGTTTGTGGGGTTTTTTTGTTTTTTGTTTTAGAAACTAGCAAGCAAGGTAAAATGCATGGTTCTACTTTGAATCCTGAGTAAAAAGAAAACCAAGTTGGTATGCTAGTTGGATTACTCAACAAACTAATCCCAGTTTTTAAAATTTTTGCCCTGTAAGAAGTCATCCACATTCACTCTGGCAGAGTAAACATTATTTTGAAACGTGAATTTATAGTCTCTGAAAAATCAAGGACTTCTGTGTTGTGACCTTTAGAGAAAAGCCTGCTAGAATTGCAACTAGTTTTGAGCTCAGTAGACAGGAATATTTAATACTTATTTTTCAACATGTGTTTTACTGAGCACTTACCATGTAACCTTGCACTATATTTTAAAATGGACAGTGGACAAGTCTGTTTGGATTTGGGATAGTAGTGGGGTAAGTCCATTTGGACTCTTGTTCCTTCAGTTTTTCTGTACTAAAGTCAAACTAACAATCCTGATCTCATAGCTTCAGTTCCTTCATTGAGTTATTTTGAAGATTAAATAGTAAACTATATGTAGTGCCAGAACTTAGTATACTGCGGCTCAATAAGTGTTAGGAATATGGGTCAGTACAGTGAACAAGGATACACTTCTTTAGGTTCTGGACATGAACTGAGACATACTTGACTGGAGGGCCAGAGAGTGGACTCAATGTGTGTCCAGAAGATGTCCACCAAATTTAATTTAATTATCTTTTCTGTTGGAGTTTTAGTTTGCTCTCTTGCTTATTTACTGTGAGCTAGAATTTAAACCTGAAGAGATTTCCGCATCCATGCTGTGTAACCTACAAGGCAGTAAAAATAGACTGGCAGCCTCTGGAATATCTCAGAGGCCTTTGGGTATTGTCCCCCTGTAGTTTTGAATACTTGGGGCTGTTTAGTGGCTTTAGCGTTTTGAAAAAGTGCTTAATTGTCTTTATGTTAAATCATGAGACTATAATGGATGAAAATGGCTCTTAACATCTAGGCCTGAAAGATAACAACAGTGAGCTGAGTCTTCAGCACTTTCAGGTTTATTAACTGCTATGATCTCTATCAGATACCAGTTATGAATTTATTGAGTTGATCATGTTCTAACACGAGGCATGAAGTAATTACCTGTTTCCTAATTAGACGTAAAAGTGGATCACTATCTTCAATTCCTGCCGTTTTTCAGAGGCAGAGAAAATGTGCTGCTTGGACTTTCCCACAGATGGGCTAATCGTCCTCTGTAAATTCACATTAATCTTAAATGTCCAGTGTTTGGCATGCGTGGTTAGTCGATATTTGTTGTGAAAGGACCACTGTCGGGCACTGGTTACGATATCCTAGTGATCTGATTTTATTTCTTAATGTGCTTATAATTAACACTGCTAGTGTTGAAAAGGTCCTTAACAGGAAAATCAAAAGGTCTGAGAACATAGGAAATGACTGAGTAGGATAGGGTCAGAAGAATTACTAATAAGGAACATCCGAAAGGAGACGTTAAAATTTACTTTTTGCTATAGTAATGTAGCACCCTTCGTGCGATGTGAACATCTTTAGTGCCTCCTGAGCTCGAACACCAGACAGCCAACAATAAGTAATGTTCCTTTATTTTTCAATAGATTAGGCTTTTGGTTTGCTTAATATTGGGCATATTGGCAAAAATAAGTAAATAAATAATGTTTTTGTCCTCACCAAGTAAAGGGTTATTTTATAGTGTTACTTGATTTTGAAAAAAATAGGGCAGCTTGTTAAACAAGTGAGGAATAACCAATTCCCATTGGAGCCCATTATGCAAAGAGGGGATAAAGAATTAGATTGAGAGCATCCTGCAAGGCATCCACCTAAATTTCATCAATATAATGTAGTGCTCCACACGTCTCTCTGCATGTCCCCAGCTTGGTGTCACTTTTCACGTCTGGTGCAGATGACCGTTGAAAGCCATAGCGGAAGGTAGCAACATGCATTATCAGTGACTGCTAGCATGATCTTAGGCAGTTTGTCTAGTTTCTCATTTTCTCTACCTAGAGGTAGCTTTCTTGATTAATTTTTTGTTTCACTGTCTTTAAGAGAAACAGTTGTTAAAATATAAAATTTGTTTTGTTTTCTTTTCTTACAGGTCCTTCAGTCTTGGAGACTATGAGGGAGCCTCTGCACCCAGGGAAAATGTTACCCTTTACAGGGGGGAAGGGTAAACCAGTAGGGAATACAGTACAATCCCAACCCTACTGGGAGGGGCGGGAGGGAGGTGTTGCCGTCACTGTATTAAGTCGATGTTGGGAAACGTTTTAACATCTGGAGCCTTTGTGGGTGGAAATCTGTCTCCAATTACAACTCCGCACTGGATGTGAAGAAGCAAAAAAACAAAACAAAAAAACAAAAAAAAAAAAAAACCTATTCAGTCTACTCACAAAACAGTACATCCTGGAATATTATGGGGAATTGTACCAAAACAAGAACCACATAAATGATGCATAGGGATAAGAAAGAGGAAAAATTCTATAGCGCACAATAAAGGAAACCTAAGACTGGGGGTTACAAACAGTAAAGAAGCTTTTTTTTTCCCTTAATTTAAATATTTTTATAAATTTTCCCACATGTTGGGGCCTTGTTTTTGCATGCTGATGAAGAACTACACAAACGAAGCTAATAGAATTAAAATCAGCTTGCCTACCCATAGTAGAAGCAGGTTCTTGGAAGTTACAATTTAAGGTACCCCAAAAAAAGTTGGAAATAAAACAAAACAAAGTTAAACAATGAAGCACCCTGTGAAAT
Source organism: Ursus maritimus (assembly GCF_017311325.1). Taxonomy (NCBI): domain Eukaryota; kingdom Metazoa; phylum Chordata; class Mammalia; order Carnivora; family Ursidae; genus Ursus; species Ursus maritimus. The sequence continues at coordinate 33,562,437 of NW_024426663.1, read as the reverse complement.
GCCAAATGAGTCACTCCTTTTACCTTTGTGGGGTGGGCAGGGAGGGAGGAATAAATGGGGTTGGGCATATCAGACTAAAGATTGACATCTTGATTTTGCATTAAAACATTAATGTAGTGGATATAATTTGATGGTTGTACTTCATTAGATTTAATTTCTAGGCCAAGACGTTCTTTTTAAAGTGCAGTTTAAGGTTCAGGCATGCATTCTGGCTCATAGTGGTTGAAAGTACTTTAACTTAGTGGGAAAGTAGCATGCTTGCATCACGTAGAGTGAGACTGGTATTCATTTACCTCTGTTGCGCCAGTTTGTGTTGCAGTTTACCAATTCAATATAGCCCTGCATTTAAAATTCCTTTTTAAGATTTGTGGGTTTTTTATTTTTATTAAGAATATAGATATAAAGTACTGTAGTTTACAGCTAGGCCTTGAAATATCTTTTTAGGATCTTGTTAGGAATAAGATTGATATTGTATTGTGTGTAACCTGCACAATGTGGAAAGCTGATATACCTGTGCAAAATCTTTGCCTCTGTGCTGTCAGTGTGATGTGCTTTCTGCATGGTTATATACTACTAGTGATTTTATCAAAACTTCTAAAACTTAAAATACATGGTAAAAGATCTGTAAGAGGCTGCATAAATGTTAGTTGGCACATAAAGACAATTGTAGAAGTTGAAGACATGATTGCTATATTTCAATGTTTATTCCCACTCAACATATTGCCTTCTAAGCTTTCTTTTTTTGTTCAAAGCATGATCTTAAAGATATGTTTAAGTTAATGGATGTAATGCAGGGTTCCTACACTGTATTGGCGCATGTTGGTGGCCCTCTGTGCCCTAGATATATGCACACAGGGTGCAAGTAAAAAGCTACAGAGTGAAAGTTGGTTTGGATCCTCTTCATTTCATTTGTTTAGCTTTTCTGTTATTTTTCTCTACTTACATGTATTCCTGTGAATAAATCCTTGTTAAGTTAACCCTTTACTTTTCCTTCCATGTGTATTTTCTTATATACTGTGAATGTGAAAACCTAACTGGTACACTTGATCTTGTGTCCATATGAAAGTGCAAGTCTTTATTAATTTGGATTGCCTGAACAGTGTATCCCATGATGATGAAGGAAAATGGAGAGATTTTTCTTTTTAACTCTGCTGGTCAGAGATGAAGCCACACCTTTCCATTTTTCAATGCTGCATATTTAATCTGCAACAAAATGTTAAGCCATAACAACCTTTTTATATTTTAGTTTGTCACCTTTGCATTGCAGAATAAATCCTGAATAACCATTTTTATAAGCAGTTGCTCCTCTTTGCATGGTTCTGTTCTTCTAAAGGTGTTGAATGATACAGCCATTGCACTGAAGTTTGAGCTGTATGCGTGTGAATTTTAAAATACCGTTTCAAAAAATTTCAGATGCATGGTAGCATGCAGAAAAGGTTTTTGTTATTGTGTGTGTGTGTGTGTGTGTGTGTTTATGTGTGTATTTTTTTAAACATGTTCTTTCACCTTTTTTCCTCTACTTTGGCTTTGCAAATTTCAGTCTGTAGAGCCTGAAATTAAATCCTATTTTACAATGTCCAGTTTTGTTTTGTTTTTAAATTATAAGTTGGATCCAAAGGGTATGTAGCATTGTGCTTTCTAGTACCTTGCTTCACTGGGAGCTCAAAATCTGCTTCATAGTCTCCAAAACCTGATTAGAGTAGCTATTTTATCCTTAAATCCTAGTGATAGTCGGTAGTTTTTCAAATATTTTTTAGAATTAATATGGGAGATACCTTAATATTCTGGAATAAGTAAAATTTAAGTTGAAAGAAATGGCAAAATTCTTCTCTAAACACTTTACTAAAACAAGACATATAAAAACAACCTTAAGTAAAGTTATCTGGACCTGTGATTGACAATTCTATATTGACCGGAAAGCAATTTGTCACTCATTTGATTAAAAATTGGTTTTCCACTAAGCAGATAACATAATAATGTGCCCATTTTTGTAGTCACTTAACTGTTTTTAAATTAAAAGGAAATTTAATTTAAAAATGGAAAGTAAAATTAGGTAAATAATGACTGGCAACCTGATTGGGTTGGGTTTTTTGTGTCTCCCCCCCCCCAGGTTATTGTTTCTCCCTAATTTATATTTCAGATACATAGTATAGCATAGGAATTTGCAGAAGCCATTTAAGTTATCTTTTGAGGTAAGCTCTGATTTAGCATTTATTATTCTGATAAAACTTAATACATCATGGGATATATATAAAGCAACTTAATTCTTGTGGTGTAGTCTTAATAGTTTTGAATGTGGACTGAATGTCTATGAACTTGTGTTTGTCTTTGTTACATTCCAGTGTTTCTGCCTCTTGGCATGCTTAAAGCACGGCTTACTTCATCTGCTCCTTACACACTAAAGTGCTGTTAGTGTGCCCAACTACGGAAATAGCCGCTGCTAAGTGATGTAGATTTTCTACTTGAATATTTTTATGTTGTAGGAACCTCAGGAGGTCAGTGTTTACTGTTTTATATATGCCTTCTTTTTCCTGTTCGAGCTTCTCTCTTTGAAGGATTCTAACAGAACAAAAGCTGCTGATCAACCTAAGTTGGAAACAGAAAGTGTATTTAATATAATTTAAATGCATGTTTGGCAGTTCAGTGTTGTAGTCAGTCCATTAGCGAGTGAACTTAGTGCCACAGAATTCATTTATTCAGGAAAGAATTTTGCTTTTTGTATTGTCTAATCTCTTTAATAACTTCATACTGTGTAAAAAAAAATCACTTTTTTATATTTTTTAGTTGGTTATTTCCCAAAATAATCAACATGTAAATAATCTTTAAGAGCCAGTTCTGATGCTTTACATTATTGCTACTTGATTTTGTGACGCAAGTTAGGTTTCAGAAGAATAGATTTTAAGACACTTAACCAAGCCATTACATCTTAAAAACAAAATAAGTAGCATACATTTTGTAATTAACATATTGATAAACACTGTGATTTTTTTTGTTAAGACTTTTTCATTGATCTGAATTGCTTAAATTGCATATATTGTAAAATAGGATCAGATGTATATTTTAAAATAATTTCAACTGACTTTCCTCTATTGAAATGCTTTGTCTACTCAGTTATGGAATATTCAGATACAAGTTTTATCTCAGGTGAATACTCTTGTATCCTTTTTGCTTTGGTGACATATGCTAATAAGGGGTCATCATACTTTGTTTTTTAGTGTATTTCATGAAGAATCTTTGCATTTAGTCAGATTTTCCAATCCTTATTCTAGCAGACTAGGGTGGCAAGATCCCTCCTGGCAAGCCTTTTGCATGCAGGTTTACCTTGAGAGTGAGTTCAATTTGGTCCTCCTTTTCGCCAAACCCTCAAGATAGGAAAATGGGTTTTTTTGGTCCTATATTAATTACCCTGCATAGCTGAAATGCCAGAACTAAACTAATTATATCTTAAGCCCTTTAGTCTAAATTTAACTTAAGTCCTTTGCCATAAAGAAAAAAGTGGGTTTTTTGCTTCATATAATTAATCTATATTATTCATATTGAATGTATTAACAGATAACGGTGCAAAAGACATTCTTCCCAAGAGAAGAGTGTACCATGCATAACTGCAATTTAAAACCTTCTTTAGTAGTACTTTAAATAAAATACACACAGCTTTGCTTATTGAGGTGTTTTTGTTTTTTTGGGTTTTTTTTGTTTTTGTATTTGCAAATATTACAAGGGGGAAAACACTAACTGTTGCTACTAGTACTGTTATTGAAGTGTAGGCATTGGAATCTTAAAACTGTGGTCTTCAGATTAAGGGATAATCTAGTTGAAAAATCAGATCAATAAAGAGCTGTGTAACTATCATCTAGTAATTACACCATGCAAGAGCATTGTATACCTACTTAGTACATTTCATACTGTGTTAAATATGGAGATATTTCTAATGCCTCTTAAATTTTGCATAAAAGTTTCATTCACTTGTACACTTTCCAGTGACTTGTGACTTTTTCAGTCTTACGTAGACCTTTCCCCCATTGGTATTACTTATATGTAGAGGATTCTTTATCTTTATGCCTAATAATTATACATATTAATTTTAAGGTATACATTTAATTATAGCAACTGTTTATTGTGATTTGTATCCCAGAATGTATTGTGTTTTAAAAAAAAAACTGTATGCATGATTTTGAGGGAAGTTAAAACGGTGATTGTTTTTTTCACCTCTCATACATTTTAAAACCAAACCAAATCTATTTGCCAAGCATTGTATCACTAATTAGGAAAATAGTATTTTTCCCTTTCGTTACAATTTTTGTTCATCTACCATAGAGTCCCCTTTTACTATGGCTTGGTATGATGCAGAATTAGTTATTTTGCAAATCTAATTCTCTTCCTCAAAGCCTGCTACAACATGGTTAGCCTATAAGGCAGTGTTTGTCCCCTCCTAATACCAGCCTCATAAAGGGGTTCCGCTGTACTTTCCCTGTATTACCTTATTGATGTTTTCCTGTGTGGATATATAACCAAATTAAGATTGGATGATTTCTATGGAGATAATAATTAGACAATACTGTGTAATTAATTTTACTTAATAGATTATCATCTGTGAGAAGAGATGTTTAAACGTGGTTAATGACTTCACTTCATATTATAAAGCAGTTTTACAATTAATATTCATGTTAACATTGGGTGCAATAATTTAGTAGTTTTAGCTTTAGTTATAAATAACTGGATCTTTCTGCTGACAACTTAGGTTGTATGAGTTATGCTTAAAAGCTTTAAATCTAATGTTTCCTGTACCTGCCACACTATGTTAGAATGTGTCCTTCAAATATATCCTCCTGCAACTTCTCAAACTGTACTAAATTGATATTTCTTGAAGTCTAACTCTGTGCTAACAGATCTTCATTTTAAATAGAATATGGTTTTAATTTTTGATAAGCTGCTGAATTTTAAAGAGAGTTTTTTGGGGCCACCAAATATTTTGGATCATGCAGAGAATATATATTGTACTGTAGTAATTTTGTATTTACATTTGTATGATGTGACATAATAGATGTGAATGTTAATCACTGCTTGACTATGTTAATAAAGTTGTTTAACTATAGTTGTTTCACTCTGATTTTTAATGAAAGGAAATGAGCTTTCTTTCCCTCCCTTCCCCCATTTTGGGTCCAGATAAGTCTTGTTGTGTTGTTTTTTGTTTGAGGTGTTTGGTTTTTTTTCCCCCTCAGCTATACACGTAGTACACTCTAGTTTGAAAACCATTTTTAAATTGAGTATTTTTTTATTTGTATAATTCAGTAAAAATTTTTGTCCCACGTTTTAATTTAACTGCTATTGGTGTATTTTCTAAACAGTAGATTCTAGGTTCAGCTCTTGGTGGGCGAGGAGGGAAAAAATACTGCTCTGCAAAAGGAATTAAAAGATGAAGTCCTGAATAAAACATTGTAAGGATAGATTGCATGAATGTGTATGAATGTTTGTCCTATTAAGGCTTCCTATTTATCCTTCAAAAAATTCAGACTTGTGATTTTGGAAATTAATACTTATAAAAATAGTTTTCAGGTTGTAATCCATTATTACAGTTGCATGTGACTAATTAAAATTAAATGTATTAATACATTCCAGGGGAAAAGTGTGGACAACTGTTGAGTAGCCTTTTTTATTTGAGATTAGATCAGTGCAACCCAAAAAACATCAAGGGAAATGAGGCTCCTCAGATTTCTTTCCTTTTGTTACCTGCTCATGAAAATATTTGAGATAACCTCACGTGTTGGAGAGGGAAAAAAAATTGAATCTTGGGTGGTATCTTACTCTAAAATACAAGTCATATCTTCAAGAAAGAATGTAAGGTTTCAGAATTTAGGACTTACGTTGTAGGAGAAGATACTCAAAAGCAGCCTAATTATTAGTTACTCAGGATCTTGATTTGCTGCTGCAGTCTCAGAAATTGTTCCTAGAGCTGAAAAATCCTTTTTTTGGTAAGTGTTTAACATATTAGTGAAACTAAAATACAAACTTGATGGGTGTTTTCACTTGATACTTACTTTTGAACTGACAGGCATTTTTATCTTGTGATGAGTTCATAATTCATGTGACTCCCGTAATGTACATTTGATTCTTCAGGAATGATGGGAAAAGAAGCATTTGAACTGTACAGCTCCTGAGTATGGACTTCCTCATTACCATACAGTTGAATATAGAAACTGCTGATGCTGTGACTGCCATTTTGTAATCCTTGATCTCAGAGTCGTGTTAACTTGATGTGAAAGAACCTCTTGATATATCCACTTTGATCTCCAGTCCAACACAATTGCAAATTACAATGTAGAAATTCAACACAAGTTCTAAACCATTGGCAAAAGTGGTAACTGGAGAAGTTGGTATATACTAAGCCTTCAGGCTTTTATGCAATTCATTCTGTGCCTATTACAACGATCCTTCCCTGACAGTTTGTTTCCTTCTAAGTGTTCCTTTTCAAGCTTTATGTTGCCTTTTGAAAAACTTCATTAAACATTTCAAGAATTGACTGTTTCTGTGCACACAGGAAGATAGTGAATTGGTGCACCGTTGTTAGTATCCAAATTTGCCTGTTAATATACATCAACGTGATAGCTACGTTATTGCATGGACAGTTTATGCAATCGTCTTACCTACTACTAGTGTTGGACATCCACAAGTTCTCATTTTTTACTCTTAGAAATAAAATTGTGATGAATGTCCCTATGCAGAAATGCTTGCATATGCCTGCAATGATTTCTTAGTGCAGTTGCCGCATCTAAAGGAAATGGCTGCGGCCCAGCTTCTCTTCAAGTAACCTACTAATTTCCATACCCAGTAGCAACTTCAGGGGGTGGTACTGTGTGCTGTAAGTTGTAATTTAATAGCAAGGTTTTCTAATCTGAAGAAATTCAATATACAAAATCTGTTTTCATGTTACATGCTTAACGATTGTCTTAAGTCTTCTGTCACAGGCACATTTCCCTGGTTTTGTGGAACTTCGATTCTCTTGTAGGAATGCAAGTAAGTGAGTTCCACGGTGGCAAGTGCCAGGGAGAAAACACAGGTGAAAGATACCATGGTGGGAGAGAGGCTTGATATTTTTAATGAGATGAGGGGAGGTAGAGAAAGGTCTAGAGAGTGTCATTTGAGCGAAAACTTGAAGGAGAAAGCCCATGGATGTTAGGGAACGAGTATTTCAAGTAAAGGGAACAATAAAGACAGATTGCTTGAGACAGTAGTATGTTTGGCATGCAAATGAGAGGGGTGTACCTTCAGCGCTGGGTACAAGGGAGAAGAGCAGTTAGATGTGATCCAAGAGGTAACCGAAGGGGCCTGAAGGTATAGGTCATTTTTGCACTTGAGTCAAGGAACCATTGTAGGGTTATCTGGATTTGTTTTAAAGGAGGAAGCCAGATTTGCTGACATATGGGGATGGTTCGTGAGGGAAGAACTCAAGATGGCTGTTGCTTGGTCTGACTTGAGCAGGTGGAAGGATGGAAATGTCAACTAGAATTGAAAAAAATCTAGCGTTCAGGTTGAGCCATCCCTGTAAGGAGAGAAGTAAAGTAGGCAGGGGAGATGACCTGGCTACAGATAGAAAACTGATAATGTCTAAGCGGTGCTTCACATCATGAGGGTGAACGTCATTTGAGAACTGGGAAAAAAACGGACAGTGACTAAACCAGACACACCCCCAACACTGAAGTCTGAAATGATAAAACTAGAGAACCATGATACCCTGATGTATATAGACCAAGAACTTAGCATTTAGCACCATGGACGGCATTTGGGCAGACTGATGGGTGTAGAAGAGTCAAAGAATAGAAGCTATCTTCATGCAAGGTTTGAGAGCCCATAGGTTTTCTTTTCACTCAAGGCCAAGTAGCTTTGTTTCCTAAAAACTGAAATTGTTCCAAGAAATATGGGAGCTTTTGAAGAGTGAGCAGGTCAGAGTGGCCAGAAATACAGAACTTCCCTAAATGACAGGAAGCTTGTAATATCTAAATTTGAAGTTTAAAAACTTTTCCCCAGAAGATTAGCAACAGGTTTTTGTTTGTTTCAAGATAGGATTATTTCAGAGTTCATAAGAGAAAGCAAGAGATGCCAGAAAAATTGTGAAACGTAGTAGTGAGGATGGGGCAACCCTAGTTATCTTTTTTTAAATTTATGGCTACAGGAATTAAAATTGCTTCAAGAACAGGCAGCTCGAACTAAATCTGCAAACATCTAAGTACACCTGAAACTAGTATATGACACTTAAGTGAAAAAAAGATGGATTATTTGACAACCGTTGGGAAAACTGGGTAGACAATCGCAAAAAAAAAAAAAAAAAAAAAAAGTATCCCTACCTCATATTGAGTAAGGAAATTCCAGATAGCTCTAAATGAAAAATACTAATAGAAAAGCTAAGTTTCTTTTATGTAATCTTGATGTGGGGAAGGCATTTCTAGGTCTGACACCCCAAAAGTCTTGAGATTGGTTTAAAAAGCCTAAAAATTCTGCAAAGCAAAAACTTGGAGGAAACTTTGCAGCTCCTTTGATAGAAAATGGCTAGTTTTCTTCTATTACAAAGACAAGTAAGGCAATCCAATAGAAAAATAGGCAAAGCATATTAATAGTTCACAGAAGACAATATAGTTTTATACATATGTTCAACTCAGTCAACTGAAATTTATACTTAAATTGCTTTGACATTGATGAATGTTGGAAAGGCGTGGTGACAGTGTACTCCTCCCTGGGAAATACAGAAATGGGAATTCATACATTGTTAATAGGCGTGAAATTAATACAAATGAAGACGAATTCAGAAATACCAAAATATGCCTCAAAATTACAAAGACACATGTATACACTTTGGCCTATAAATCATCCCCAAAGTAACATACGATAGCCCACGAATGAAAAGATACCACATATACTCACTAAATAAGCAAAAATTGAAAATTCCAGTGAGAGTGCCCAACGGAGGAACAGGAACTCCCACAGTGCTGATTTAGTGCAACTACTTTGAAAACCAGTTTGCCATTACCCAGTCAAGTTGAACACTTGTATATGCTAAGACTCAGTAATTCTACTCCTATGTATATACCTTAGAATAACTCCATATATGTGCAGGAAACATACAAGAATCTTCATATCGGCATTGTAATTGCAAAAAGTAAAAAGTAACAGTCCAAATATTCCACAGAATGGATAAATTTAAGAGTAGAACTGAGCAAGAGTGCCTGGCTGACTCAGTCGGTGGAACGTGCAACTCTTGATCTCAGGGTCGTAAGTTTGAGCCCCACACTGAGTGTAGAGATTACTTAAAAATAAAACATTAAAAAAAAAAAGTCCTGAGCAAAAGAAGCCAGTTTCGGTAGAATGCCTACAGAAAAACCATTTATATAAAATTCAAAAAGCCAAAACTAAAAAATACATAAATGGGGTGCATACATGTATAAAAAGAAATACATGTATCATACAAAATGAGGATTGTTAGATCTTGGAAAACTGATGGCGCAATCATAAGTGAGTTGTGGCTGCATTTTATTCTTATTCCTTAAATGGTGCATAAATAAGTACTCATGTATATTTCACACATAACTTCATAGCAAGTTCATCTTTTGTAATGAAACCAGACCTGAACTAAAAAAGCAGGTAAGTTTCTGGTAACACTTCATGTGTTAGCTCAAGGTCATTTCAATCCAATATCCTTAGGAACTAAAGATCCATGAGAATTTTGTTGTTAAACTTCTGAGGTATTCAATGCTTTCTACAAGTCCAGGTAATATACTTCTATATTCACCTTTCTGGCAGTTTTACTGATAAACTTCTCTATTTTATTTTTATATTTTCACTTTCAAGGCACATTTTCCCAAATAAGAAAGTATATTTAAGATGTCTTAGCACTTATTTCCTTATCACAACTTAGACTTTCAAAAATTTAACTCATGTTCGAAGGCCCACTCTTTATATGAGAGAAGGAAGGAATTTTTTTCATAAACTTTGGGATTTTACAAGAATTTATTTTTGTTAAACCTCATCCTTTTTGTCAATTGTAGGCATGCACATTTTCTTTAACGGAACTTTAATTGTACGCCCAAGGATGTATAAATCAAAATATTTCCACTAGATGGAGCCATTTACCTAGATTAACCCTGGACTAGGGGTACACTGTTTTGCAGGAACACAGGCATATACATATAAAGTGGAGATTTTCACCCCCAACTTGTCATCAGTACATGAAAATAATCTTGAAATTTTTTTTCTGAATGCGATTTTTAAATTTCAATGTTATTCTCCCTTAGAACACAGGGAATCTTCAAGATGCTTCTTTAAACTCAACTACAGTGTTTATGGTCTAGGCAGGACATCTCAAACATTAACGTGCACACGTGTTACCTGACAGTCCTGTTCAGGTGCGGATCCTGATTCGGTCTGGGTGGGGCCCAAGAGTGTACATTTCTAGTAGATTTCCTGATGTTGTCACTGTGCTTGTTTACGGCCTTACTTTGGGTTGGCAAGAACCAAGAGAGTTCTTAGGTACCTGAAGTTCCCTTATGACAGGAGGGGCTAAATGGTTATGTAAACTTCACAAAAGGTTAGGGGCTTTGTGTATTTTGTCTGCAATGCCTGGAGCAATTCCTGAAACAAAAGTAGATGCCCAGTAAATGTTGAATGAAGACAATAAGTGCTTTGTGTACAATATGTCATTTAATCTTCTTGACAGTCGATAAAGTCAGCTTTTTTCTTTTTTCTTTTTTTTAAGATTTTATTTATTCACTTGAGAGAGAGAGTGAGAGAAGCAGACTCCCCATTGAGCAGGGAGCCCAAGGAGGGGCTCGATCCCAGGACCCTGAGATCATGACCTGAGCCAAAGGCAGATGGTTAACCAACTGAGCCACCCAGGCGCTCCAAAGTCAGCTTCTTTTATTATTATTACTATTATTATTCCAGTTCACAGACAAGGAAACTAAAGCCATATGTAGTGGAACTAGGATTTGAACTCAAACACGTAGCTGAACTTGTCAGCCTGGCTCCAGAGCCTGGGCTTTTAACAAAAATACTATACTGCCACTCATTTTTAGGTAACCCATCACCAAAAAGGAGACAAAGTTCCACTATGGCCACTTGTCCCTGACAGCCTGGGGGTTTGCTATGCTGCTACATAGAGTCCCACAGTGGGAGTCCAGACTGCACACTATCAGCGTGCAGACCACTGCCCTACTTTCTGAGCTGGCTTACCGATTGGGGTGGGAAAGAAAGAAGGACATTCAACTAAAACCCACTCTGGGTGCCCCCCGGTCCCTACCCCTTTATCTAATTTGGTTAAGTTTTGTAGTTTCATTGACCAAAAGAATGGACAATGATCCCACATTAGAGATGACCAAGAGACGGAAGCTCCTGAAGTGCTCCCTGGTATCAGCCACACAGAGTCAGTTAACATCTCTCTTGCAGGTGTTTTGCTAAGCCAGGATCCTGTGCTGGGCCATCTCTGGCTTTCTGTTGGGAATCGCTATTCCAGTTATATCATCATATTGTCAGAAGGAACTTTTACTTTATATTTGTTCAGATTTTTTTTCTGATCTTCTAGGGCTACCATTTGATCTCAGTGGCTAACCTGGTCAAAAGGAGACGGGTCTACCAGAAGTCTACCAGAAGTCACTCATTATTTAAACAGTCATGAGGTAGGTTGTTCTAATAAAGTTTATTCACTATTACTGGAAAAGATTTCCTACAACGGATTCTATTTTATATGCTTTCCACTGGAAACGTAAATTTCTGGAGCTTTGCATTTAACACTGAATTAATACCCCCGTAAAAACATTTTTATGAAATAGTTTATGAAGACCCATGGATCTCTCACAAAGTTCTTATCTTCTTCCTAGGAAACAGAAAAGTCAGAGCCAGTATAAATTCAAATTTCCCTAAAACCTTTTCCCTCCCTTTTAGATGTTTGGGTTCCCTGTGATCCCAAGGTCCTTGGAACATAAGTTCTCCAGTCTTCTCTCCCATAATGAATAACTATCCTAGCTCAGTACTTTGAAGAAGTATTTACTATGTTAAAATTGTTTCTTTCCTCTGGTTCTTATGGGCCAAATCAAATTTTCACAAATTTCTGTGTCATCCACCTCTTGCTACATTTCCCAGCTCACATTCACCCTTGTCTTGAAGCTCCTGCCACACCGACATCGTTGTGCCTCCAACATGTATGAAGTGAGGAAAAACTTACAGTCTTCCCACCATCTGTTCCTACATCTCTTCCTTTTTGATTCACAAGGCTTGGTCCTTTCATTCATTCATATTTTAGATTGATACCACCTCCCTGTGGGAGCCTTTCCTCACCACCCAATCCACCCTGCAAGTCATTTTCTGTCATATCTCAGTTTTATTTTTCTGCATCACTGGTTTAGTTCATCATGTCTCTTTGAATTCCCTCCAATCTTTGACAGTTTCTCAGTCTTTTCCTTCTTCTTCCTGACCTTGACAATTTTGAGGAGTATTTGGTATTTTATAGAATTTTATTTTATACTTCTCAATTTTGGATTGTCTGCTGTTTTCATTTTAAACTGGGGTTATGGATTTTTTTGGAAAATACTGCAGAAGTGGGGTACCCTTCTCACTGCATCGTATCAGGGTATTCCTGACCTTGATGTGACATCACTGGTAATGTTCACGTGGATCACTCTGTTAAGGTATTATCAACCAGATCTCTCCCAAGCGAGGTGACTGTTTTTCTCTTTCCATATTCCATTCTTTGGAAGCAAGTCTTTAAGTCTAACCCTCACTCAAGAGGAAAGGAATTAAATCCCACCTCCAAGAAGGGGGAGTATTTACATATATTATTTGTAATTCCTCTCTAAAGAAGATGTGTCCCTTCTCCCTTATTTGTTTGTCTGTTTATATCAGTATGAACTCATAGATAGTTTCATTCTTTGGGTTATAATCTAATACTGCCACTATTTGTTGCTCAAATGGTTCCAGCTTTGATTACTGGGAACACTTTCAGGTTGGTTTCGGTATACTTTTGACATGTCGCTATATTTTATTCTTTTTATTTTTAGCACTTGTTACTTTCTGGCATAAGTGACGCTCTAGACTCATCTCGTATATTTCCTGCTCCAGCCCTAGAATCAGCTCTGTCTCCAAGGAACCTGTTTCCTTTTTTGAAGAATGGAATTTAAAACCCAAGATCTGGGTGCTGGATGTACTAACTGCTACTGGAATATAACTGTCCCTACCTCCTCTCACTGGACAGAGCAAGGAAATAAATGTATTTACACTAACCCATGTATACCCACGTATCTGTGTTTCTTTCTGTATCAGTATGTAAAAATAAACATAAATTTATACTGATCTCTCCACCTCTAATCCATTCTTATCTTCCCTCTGCCTCTGCTTTGCTTATTTGTAACTTCTTTCTCTGAAAGTAATATCTTTTGGGGGGGGTTCCTTTTTTTCATTTAAATTCAGTTAGTTAACATATAGCGTATTAATAGTTTCAGAGGTAGAGTTCATTCAATTCACCAGTTGCAAAAACACCCAGTGCTCATTCCATCACGTGCCCTCCTTGATGTCCGTCACCCAGTTACCCCATCCCCACACTCCCCTCCCCTCCAGCAACCCGCAGTTTGTTTCCTATGAGAAAGAGTCTCTTATGGTTTGTCTCCCTCTCTGATTTCGTCTTGTTTTATTTTGCCCGGGGTTTGCTTCTTTTACTAACCAGAATCCTGCTGTATGTGTTGTTCTTTGATGTGCTTGCTGGAGATGAGCTCAGCCTCACACACTCCTTTTATTCATTATATATTCCACAGAAGTAGTGTCACTGTTGCGGTTGCTTCATTCTGCTGTTAAAATTAGGCCCACTTTTGCGCACAAACTTGAGCACAGGGCCTGGAATTTGAGGGGAAGAGTGTCAGTCTGAGTCCTTGTCAATCTGAAGTGAAGGCGTGTTGACTTAGCATCGAGCAGGTGACAGGCCGCAGCAACACTTATCTTCAGTGTATTTACTTATTTGCTCAATGCCAGTAAACATGTAAAGCAGTTACAGAATTTCTAACCACTATGAGAAACAAATTTACCACCTCGAGTGCAATGTTCATGCATAGTTCTTTCTTTCTTCAGCCTTATCGGACCCGGTCAGAACACCACGTCCTCACCTTGCCTGGAGCTCAGCATCTTTTTCACCCTACACTTAGACATACAGTTTGATTCACTTGTATCAATCTGCATTTCTTACTTTGATTTCTACCTCCCCCAACTTCTTGGTCGATTTTTTTGAAAATCTGCCTCCAGTAAAAGTTCTATGGGTTTTGACAAATGTAACCAATCATTTCTCCACCACCCCCGTATTATGCAGAACAGTTCAATTCCCTAAAAAAAACGTCGCCATGCAACAACCCCTTTGTAGTCAGCTACTCTCCTTTCCTCCAACCTTGGCAGCCTCTGATCTGTTTTCCACTCATATAGTTTTGCCTTTTCAGTAATATCCTATAAATGGAATCATACAGTATACAGCCTCTTGAGTCTGGCTTCTTTTACTTTGGCAAAATGCTTATAGGATTCATCCATATCGTATGAAACAATGGCTCATTTCTTTTCATTGCTAAGGAGTATTCCGTTGTACGAACGTACCACAGTTTATTCTTTCCCTTGTTGAAGAACGTCTTGGTTGTTTCCAATTTTTGGAAATTATGAATGAGGCTGCTATAAACCTGCACATACAGGTTTTTGTGTGAACATAAGGTATTTCCTTGGGTAAATACTGTTGTTTTTCAGTCTTTAAGTTTGGGGGTAATTGGTTACGGAGAAATAGATCACTAATACTTTCTTTTTTTCCTGAATCATTTGAGAGTAAGTTGCAGATGTTGCTTTATCCATAAATACTTCAGTAGGTATTTCTTTTTTTTTTTTTTAAGATTTATTTATTTATTTATTTGACAGAGACAGAGACAGCCAGCGAGAGAGGGAACACAAGCAGGGGGAGTGGGAGAGGAAGAAGCAGGCTCCCAGCAGAGGAGCCTGATGTGGGGCTCGATCCCAGAACGCCAGGATCACGCCCTGAGCTGAAGGCAAACACTTAACGACTGAGCCACCCAGGCGCCCCAGCCACCCAGGCGCCCCTTCAGTAGGTATTTCATAAAATTCTCTCTTCCATGATCACACGAAAGTGACCAAAATTAGAATCTAATTTGCATGCTTATTCAAAATTTACTCATTGTCCCAATAATGTCATTTATCACAAAATAAAATGTCCCTATCACTCATTATATTCAGGCAGGTGCATGTCTCTTTTTATCCTTTAATCTGGAAAGATTCCTCAGTCGTTGTCTTTCATGATATTGACATTTTTGAAGAGGATAAACCAATTATTTTATAAAATGCCCCACAGGTTGGGTTTATCTACTGTTTCCTTACTATTGGATTCAGAAATATGCATTTCTGACAGGTGCCAATTTGTGCTGTTATTAGCGATGTCAGCTTTGATCTCTCTCTCTCTCTCTCCTCTCTTTTTTTCTTTTTAGAGCATGTGAGCTCGTTCAAGGAAACTTTGAGATTTGCTTAAACAATACCTTCAGATTAGGGACATTTAGTATTAGAGTGCTTTTATATATTTCTGGTGGCTGACAAAATTGTACTATTTATTTATTTTTTTGAGAGAGAACATGAGCAGCAGTAGGGGGGTGGGTGGGGAGGGGCAGAGGGAGAGAGAGAATCTTAGGCAGGCTCAACACCCAAAGCAGAGCCCAACCCAGGGCTTGGTCTCACAACCCTGAGATCATGACCTGAGGCGAAATCAAGAGTCCCATGCTGGGGCTCCTGGGTGGCTGAATTGGTTAGGCATCTGCCTTCTGCTCAGGTCATGATCCAGGGTTCCTGAGATTGGGCTCCCTGCTCCGCAGGGAGTCTGCTTTTCCCTCTGTGCTCTCATTCTCTTTCTCAAATAAATAAATAAAATCTTTAAAAAAAAAAAAAAAAGAGTCCCATGCTTAATTGAGCCACGCGGGCACCCCAACTTTGATCTCTTAATTAAGGTGTTGTCTACCACATTTCTCAAATATAAAGTTACTATTTTTCCCTTTGTAACTTGTAAGTTTATCTTGTGGACTGATACTGTAAAATTATGCAAATACTCTGTTTCTCATTAAACTTTCATTCATCTCAGCATTTACTGGTTACTCTTGAGTCAATTATTATTATGCAGACTGTCAAATTGTGTTTTTCCACATTTTGTAGTTGGCCTTCTATTATAAGGAAGGGCTTTCCTTACTCACTATTGTCCTTTTATGTATATTATGATTACTACTGTGTATGGATTTTTCTCTGCTTTATATCTGTCCCAACTCTTTTTTTTTCTCTCCATGATTTTTTTGGGGAAGATTGATTATACTTCTTTCTTTAATCCCATTTTTTTCCTATTAGTTTGAAAGTTATATTCTTTTATGGTGATTTCAGCTATTTTAACATGCCTACCTAGTATGTCGCTCAATACTGTCTACAATTAACCAGTATCTTTTTTTTTTTTTTGGAACAGGGCCAGGACCTTAGAATGTTGTGACTCTGGTCATCACCCTCTCCCACTTATGTGCCGTTATTGAATATTACTTTAGTTCTCGTTCTTTTTAAAAAAACTCTAGTAAGTATACATTATATTTACTTTTATATTTGACTTTTGTTTGGGTTTATCCATGTATTTGCTATTATTATACTTATCTTTTCTTTCTGTATCTCAAATCTTTTGTCTAAAGTCAATTTTTGTATGCCTGAAGTATATACTTTAGAATTTCCTTCTAGTTGTAGTAAATTCTGTTTTTGCTTGTCTGGAAAAAAAAATAACACTTTTAATTTTGTTTTCTTTCTTGAAAGACATTTTGGCCTGGTAGATAATTCTAGGTTGACATTTATTTTTTCTTTGTACGTTAAAGATATTACTCCACCCTCTTGAGCCTTACATTGTTGCTGTTGAGACATCAATATTCAGTATAAATGCCTTTGAGGCAAAGGAGCAGTGGGGTAAGTGATCTGTTCTTGTTTTTAAGATCTTTTTTTGTCTTTGGTGCATATTTCACCATGATGAATCTGCATGTGGAAATATTTTTAGGGGCGCCTGGGTGGCACAGCGGTTAAGCGTCTGCCTTCGGCTCAGGGCGTGATCCCAGTGTTATGGGATCGAGCCCCACATCAGGCTCCTCTGCTATGAGCCTGCTTCTTCCTCTCCCACTCCCCCTGCTTGTGTTCCCTCTCTCGCTGGCTGTCTCTATCTCTGTCAAATAAATAAATAAAATCTTTTAAAAAAATATTGAAACTTCTCTTTCTTCATTTTTTAATCTCTTATTTACTTCTGGAACTGCCATTAAATGTTTGTCAGAACTTACTCTATCATCTCTATCTTTTAATATTCTTTTACTATTTTTATCTCTCACTGTCTTCAGAGATTTATCTTTCAAATCACCAATTCTACCTTTAGTTCTATCTAATCTGCCATTTAATCCTCCTGTTGAGTTTTTTCTAAAAATTTTTAAAAGGTTTTATTTATTTATTTGAGAGAGAAAGAGGGCATGCACAAGAGCAGGGGGTGGGGAGCGGGTGGTGGGGAGGCAGAGAGAGAGGGAGGGGGGAAGAATCTCAGGTAGACTCCACGCTGAGTGTAAAACCCGAAGCCAGGCTCTATCTCACGACCTTGAGATCATGACCTGAGCCAAAACCAAGAGATGGACACTCAACTGACTGAGCCACCAAGGCGCCCCAGCCTCCCACTGAGTTTTAAGCTTTAATAATTATAGTACTGGGGCACCTGGGTAGCGCAGTCCTTAAGCGTCTGCCTTTGGCTCAGGGCGTGATCCCGGCGTTCTGGGATCGAGTCCCACATCGGGCTAATCCACTGGGAGCCTGCTTCTTCCTCTCCCACTCCCCTGCTATGTTCCCTCTCTCGCTGGCTGTATCTCTGTCACATAAATAAATAAAATCTTTAAAAAAAAATAATTATAGCACTGACCAAAATTCTAGTTGACTCTTTTTCAAATTTGGTCGTTTTACATAGTCTCTAATTCCTTGCTCATTATTTTCAATCTTTTTTTGCCTTTAAACATATTCATCATAGTAGTTCGTACTCTGCATCTGATAATTTCAATATCTGAATTTATTGTGTGTCTGACTCTGGTATCTCGGATATCTCTATCACTGATGGTGCCTGATTTGCTTGTGTTTTGTGATTTAACTTTGCTCTCATATTCCTTGAAATTTTATTCACAGAAATTCTTGAGCCAGGGGTTTACATTATTGTCCCCAGAGAAGATTTTTTTTTTAATTTCTTTTATTTATTTGAGAGAGAGAAAGAGAGCATGAGTGAGAGGGAGAAGCAGACTCCCACTGAGTAGGGAGACTGCTACGCGGCTGGATCCCAGGATGGTGCGATCATGACCTAAGGTGAAGGCAGATGCTTAACCAACTGAGCCACCCAGGCGCCCCACCCTAGGAGGGATTTTTATTTTCCTCTGCTGGTTATTTGATATGTAAGTAGCCCAGGGCCACTGAAATAAATTCTCTGCTTGAGGTTTTTGTTTGTGTTTTCAAGTAGCATGAATCCAGACTACAAATCCATGTAAGTGCTAGCTCGTGTTTATTTTAGCAGAGATTTGCCTTCTCCATCCACTGTGAAGGTCAGGATTAGCAAGCTTCTTTGCTCTTCCCTGCTTTACAGTAGATTTGTTTCTAGTTCACCTTTACCTTGATAACATTGCCTTTGACGTCCCAAATTATGATAAAGGTGATGTCGTAAATCAGTAACAAAATGAGAATTTAGTAAACACTTGTGTGGTGATGTGAAGAAGATTCGGTTAGATCCCCGTCTCATGCCTTAAAATATATTCTTAAGAGATTAAAGATTTAAAAGTGAAAAGTGAAATCAGGGAAAGATTCTAAATATACTCTTTATATTCTTTTTTTCCTGAAGCAACTCAACAGTTTGGCAGAAGTGGGGCAAGTCCGGTCACTATAGAGCCCTCAGGGTAAGTACCACCGATGACACTGAAGTTTTGGATTTTATTGAGTCAAGCACGTGATATCCAGGAGTGTATCTATTGCTGTGTGACACACCACTTCAAAACCTGGTGGCTTAAAACAACAACAGTCCTTTATTTTGCCCATGAATTTGCTATTTGGGTGGGGCTAAGAAGGGAAGCACGTCTCTACTCAACATTTCATTGGCTGGTAAGACTGGCCTGGGGACCGGAGGAGCCACTCTCAAGATATGTCATTCGTATGACTGGTAAGCTGATCCTGGCTGTTGGCTGGGATCTCAGCTGAGGATGTGTTCCTTGGGTTTCAGTTTCTGGCTGTATGGACCTCTCCATAGACTATGCGCTTCTTCGCAGTAGGATGGTTTGGTTTCAAGATGTAGTGCCTCAAGATAACCAGATGGACGTGGTGTTGCTTTTCATGACCTAGCATCAAAAGTCGCATAGTATAATTTCACTGCGAGCCCAATCCTGCCTAGGCTCAAGGAAAGAAAACATAGACCCCTCCCCGTCACACCTTTCAATGGGATGAGTGTCAAAGTCACATTATAAGAGGAGCTTGTGGGATGGGAGATATGGTTTTGCCCATTTTTGGAAAACACATCCTCTCACAAGGGGGTGGGCTAGCTGTAAGCCTGCCTCTTTAGTGTGACCGGGAATGTAGCCTGCTGAGCTCCTGGATGGTCCTGTGCACTGGAGAAGGACCTGCAACGGCTGCTCCCTGATTGTTTCACAGTGCTTTGGGAGTTTTCCATCAGAGGGAAACCACGACACACCTACCCACACACCTACCTGAAATCCACCACCCATCCGAACTCACAACAAACGTCATAAGACTTCCCAGTTTGGAATCCTGACTCAACCACTTATTGACTGTGTGATCTTTCTGTGTCTCAGTTGCTCCATCTATAAACTCAGGATAATGATAATACCTACTTTAGAAGACTGTCATGATGATTAAATGAGTTAACTCGTGGCTTAGAGCAGTATCTGCCATAGTTAACCTGACTCACCCCAGGGACAGACTCATTCTATTCTGTGCCACCCCTCCACCCTGCCATTATTCCAGGGTGAAGTAAAAGTCGCTACTGGCCAGGGAGGGCCTTCCAAGTGTTGGGGTCCCAGTTGCATCAAGCAAAGAGTCACATGGAGAAGATCTGGGATTGACCACCTTCTCCTACCTTTGAATAAATCAGAGCAGCCATCTCATCTGGCCCGTGAGAGTGGGAAATGCTCGCCTGGATCCTTCTGCTTTGGCAGCTTGAAGCCACTAGCTGCCCTCCACCCTGGAGGGAGGACAGCTGCTGGGCTGCTCCTCACTGGCCCTTGAGAATGGCCTCCATATGCATCGTTTTCCCATCCAGAGCCCACGTGGAGACATAGATAGCCTTAATCAATTACCCAAGCTTCCTTAGAAATTTCTCAGCAGCCAGTGACCCCGGTTAGTCAAACTGTCCTTCAGGACAATGAGCCTACAGGAAAACCAGTAATCATAGGAGGACAATCAACCTTTGAGAAATAAGCGGAAGTGACTTCTAACGAAAACAAGTTAAGACATGAAATAGGAGAAGGACTTCTGCTTTGCCACCCCTTCTCCAAATCTCAGTTAAGAAGCAAAGAAATAGAAAAACAAACTCAAAGCAGCATACGAATACCAGGAAGGGTGCTTCCAGCAGACCAATATAGTAAGGAAATTTTGAAAGGAATAAAGGAAATGGGAACTGATGGGCAGACAAATCTAGCAGAGCAGAAGAACCTAAAATGCTTACAGAGAACAGGGTACCGGAGCAGTTAATGAAATAAAGAAACAGTTGAACCATACCCCTAAAACTCTGCCGAGTCACCAACTCCTGGAGTCGTTCCTGTGGCAGCTAACTCCATTGCGTGGTCTTAGATGAAGGCCATGGGTATAGTTTTCTGGAGTAATTATTTATCACAGCGGACCAAGGCTCTTGGGAATCCACGTGCACATCTTTTTCCAACTGCCATGAGCAGTGTGACGTTGCTAGCTTGAAATTGGCCCAGGGAAGGAAAATTGATACCACGGAAATCAGCAAGTTCTGCAAATCAAGGTGTGCTCCCTTCACCCAGAGCTGGTTGTTAAACATTTACGAGCATACTACTGCTCCCCGGTAAGGTAAGATCAGAGAAAAAGGACAATGCCCCGCGGGTCAGAGAGACTACGCTGAGAAGGGAAGTTACCTACATCGTCTGCCTATCCCATGAGGCAGCTCCCTGTAACCAAAACATGCATTCACTGCCAGGTAAACAGGACTTCTGATTTGAAGTGAGGAAATGCATTCCAACTACGAATGAAGTTCAGTTCAGACCTGCACCTACAAATAGGAACAGAAAACTAAGATTTTTGGGAAAACCAAGAGCATGAAAGAGAAGCGCAAATTCAACAAACAGAACTAGCCGGGGATAAAAATATAGAGTTAACGGAAACAGGTTAAACATAGCTAATATCCGCAGAGTTAGTTGAAAGCATATCCCACCCAAAAAAGAGACAGCTGTTATGAAATACAACCAGAATTAATGAAAAATTTAAAATATGATTGCTAAACCTCATAGTTGGGCCAAATATGCAACAAATGAGTTGGAAAACTGAGTTGAGAAAATTCTTCCAAAATGGTATGTCAAAAAAAAAAAAAAAAAGTAAGAAAAAAGAAGAAAGAGATAGAGGGAAGGAGGGAGGGAGAAAAAGAGGGAAGGATGGGATGGAGAGAAAGAGCATGAGAAGAAAGGAAAAAAGGAAAGGAAGGAAGGAAAGAGGGAAGGAAGGAAGGAGGGAGGAAGGAAGGAAGGAAAAAAGGGAAAGGAAGGAAGGATGAAGGAGAAAAGAAAGAAAAATAATGTTAAAAGACAATTATCATATGGTTTCACTCATTTGTGGAACATAAGGAATAGCAGGGAGATCGGTAGGAGAAGGAAGGGAAGAATGAAGGGGGGTAAACAGAAGGGGAAATGAACCACGAGAGACTGTGGACTCTGGGAAACAAACTGAGGGCTTGAGAGGGGAGGGGGAGTGCGGGGATGGGCTAGCCCAGTGATGGGTATTAAGGAGGGCACGTATTGCATGGAGCACTGGGTGTTATACACAAACAACGAATCATGGAACACTACATCAAACACTGACGATGTACTGTATGGTGACTAACATAATAAAAAAAAAAAGACATGGAAGATAGATATAACAAAAATTATAGGTATAAGACTGTGAGAATGAAAGGGAAGAAATTATCAAAGAGATAAGAAGGGCGCCTGGGTGGCTATCGGTTAAGCATCTGCCTTTGGCTTAGGTCAGGATCCCAGGGTACTGGGGTCAAGTCCCGCATTGGGCTCCCTGCCCACAGGGAGTCTCCTTCTCCTTCTCCTTCTGCCATTCCCTCCAGCTTGTGCTCTCTGGCTCTATCTCTCTGTCAAATAAGTAAATAAACTCTTTTAAAAAGAGAAATAAGAAAAGAACATTTCCCAGAACCAAAGAGGGACATGCAAAGAAGAGGCCTATTAAATGTGAGGCAGATTTAATGCAAAATTATCTTCTGAAGGTATCCAAGTATAAACATGACAAAGAAAAGTTAAGTCTTTTCCTGCCTCTGTTTTTAGAAACCACCCATAAGTAATGTGAAGAGTGAGACACAGTAACGTCAACTCCATATCTGATGAAACTAGAAGGCATCAGAGGCTAAAATAGGAAAGAATACTGCCAGCCCGGCAAAGGTCAAACAGAGTTGCAGGAAAGTTTGGAGCCCAAGCTGCAGAGCTGAGGAAAAGCCAGTAGAAACCATGACTCCAAAGTGAAGTGAATTGCTTAAGGTGAAAATCGATAGGCCCTCTTTTGCAACAATGGAATGAGGAGGTGGGAACTTCTCTGGAATCAGCTTGTTATTGAGAAAAAGCTAAGGAAGTTGATTTAAGCAAGAAATATCACAGACTAATCATATTTTGCAGGAAGTAGTCTGGTGTTGAGGGAGGAAGGAGAGGGAGAGAGGCTGCGTTGCGTCATCCCTTTGGTGCAGACCTCACGTAGGCTACGGAGAAGCAAAATCTAAAGGAACTGATGCTCACACATAACCAGGTGTTATGAGGAGAGTTTCTTCTGACCATGGAGGCGGTCTTGGCCTTTCTCACACAAAATTCCAGCAAATCACTGTCTAAATAGCTTGTTTAAAGCTGAATACGTTAAAAAAAAAAAAAAGAGCTGTCATAGGAACAATAGATAGAGACAAGAAAGAATGGTGTGTGTGGGGGAAACAGGCTAAACAAATGACAGATGAAGAATTCTCTCCATGGAGCAGAGAAAAACAGACAAAACAAACTGTCATGAAGTAAATTTTAAAATTGCATCTCTATTAAATTCATCTGTATAAAAGAAGAGCATCAAACAGAAATATTTAAGGGAACATTTGACAAAAACACGAAAACAGGTTCTTCTTCGTGTTGTGACACAAAGATAGTTGGGCTCAGGGAGAAATGGAAAGAAAAGAAAAATGGTGGTGAGGTGCCTGACTGGCTCTGTCCGTAGAGCACGTGACTGTGGATCTTGGAGTCCTGAGTTTGAGCCCCATGTGGGGTATAGAGATTACTTTTAAAAAAGTTGGAAAAGAAATTGCAGATGGGAACATGACACTGGAAGCAGCACAATGGAAAATAGGCTTTGGTGAAAGCACAATGACGTAGGTACACAGAGGACAGGATTAAAAAAAAAGAACAAAATGAAAACACAAAATTAGCATTTTGGAAAGCAGGGAAAAGAAAATCTATGTATGCTTGATTGGTGTCTGTCCGTCTAAACACTGAAATAAGATATTCAAATGAACATTTAAGATGTTTTAAGATGTAATTCAAAAGAATATTCCAGTAACAAAAGACTTATACCAACTGATCGAAGAGACACAATATATCATCGGCCAAATCCACTTGCCAGATACCAAAATTTGCTTTCCCCTTCTTCCAAAGAGTCTGGGCATATGGCTGGAACCCCTGCATCACTGTCTGGTGAAGAATTGTCCTATGATCTGAAACACCTGTTTCAGATAGTTACCCTAGGCAGAAATAAACTTGATTTTGTTAGGACCATTTCTTTTGGGATCTGTCATAATAATTTAGCCTATCTCAACAGACTCACAGAAAAAATGAATGTGGGACATCTACAGGAAGATATATTGCGATGCATTCGTTTGACTTAAAAAAAATAGATAACCTTTTAAACAGATAAGTCGAAAAAATAATGTAAAAAAGGAAAAATAATTCAGGCTAGCTTCAGATTTCTCCACAGGATATTTCCTACCAGGAGACAGTAAAACAGCCTTATAAAATCGAGGAAATAAAATCTGACACAATAATTGTACACAACTGAAGTAAATAATCACTGAAGCAAAAAAGGTAACAGGAGAACATTTTGCTTTTGTTCTATTTTGAATATACATCCTAGAACTTTCACTGGTGATGTTTGTATTTTTTCCTCCCAAGCATCCAATGGATTTTGGTACCTTTGGTTGTTGACCTAACTCCCAATCCTAGTTTCACCACCATTTTTTAACATCTGGGGAAAAAATTGTTTTGATTTGTTTCTTTCCTTTTAATACTTAAGTTCTTATCTACTTTTATTTTATATAATTTTTAAGTAGGCTCGATGCCCCACATGGGGTTCGAACACACAACCCTGAAATCAAGACTTGTACACTCTACCAACCGAGCCAGCCAGGTACCTTGTAACTTCTTATCTTTTTTAAAATGGGTAATGCATCCACATGGAACAAAACTCAAAAGGTGTAAAAGCCAGTCTTCTTTTAATTCCTATTATTTAGTTCTTCTCTTCGAAGGTAATCACAATGGCTTCCGGGTCTTTTGTCTAAGATTAAATTCAAAGACGGGCATGGCTACCAGTTTCTTATATATCCTTCCCAAGATAGGGTATACACAAATAAGAAAATACTCACAATATGCATAGATTGTGTATACATGTATAAAATGTTCATATATATATATATATAAATGTGTGCATATATACATATATGTTTGTATATATGTATACATATAGTTTTCTTTTTTTTTTAAGATTTTATTTTTAAGTAATCTCTGTACCCAACGTGGGGCTCGAACTTAGAACCCTGAGATCAAGAGTTGCATGCTCTACTGAATGAGCCAGACAGGTGCCCCTATAGTTTTCTTCTTTTTATGCAAATGGAAATATGCTATACATTCCGTTCCACACCTTGCTTTTTTCTCTGCATTAATATGTCTTGAATACCATGCAATGGTGTGGTGATAAATACTTAACAACACACTGTCTTGCCCCTCTGTAGTTTCTTCTCCAGGTAGCAGCCAGGATGGTCCTGCTAAACATTGGGTCATAATCCTCCTTGGTTGAAAGTCCTCTGATGGCCTCTCAGCACTCGTCGAACACCTGAAGCTTTTCTATGGCCTGTGCGGCCCTGGGTGACCTGGCCGCAGTTTTACCTCATTTCCCACACTCTCACCCACTTGTTCTGCCTAAGCCACAGCAGCTTCATTGTTCTGTGTGCTCCCTTTCCCTTGCACCGGGTAGGCTGTACCACCAGACACCCTGTGACTCTTTCAGTTCCCTCGCCTTCCCAGAGAGGCCTTCTTCGAACATTCTCTCTGAAATAGCACCCCTGTCACTCCCTGTTCCTCTTAATAATATTAATAGCTTGCATTTATTGAATTTACGGTATGCCAGACACTATTATAAGTGCTTTCCATGTTTTAAATAATTAAGTCCTTCCAGCAACCCTTTGAGATAGGTGCCAGCATTATCCCCACTCTACAGATGTGTGGTTGGGTCCCAGAAGTAGTTAAGTAGCTTCCCCAAGATCAGAGAGCTCGTAAGCATCAGAGCCAGGATTAAAAGTTTAGTTCCAGAGCCATATTCTATTTAGTCTATCTCCTGTTATTTTTTAAGGATTTTACCTATCTATTTATTTATTTGAGAGAGGGAACGAGAGCTCACAAGCAGGGGGAGCGGCAGAGGAAGAGGGAGAAGCAGGCTCCCCACTGAGCAGGCAATCCCACGTGGGACTTGATCCTGGAACCCCGGGATCATGACCTGAGCCGAAGGCAGACACTTAACGGACTGAGCCACAAAGGTGGCCCTCTCATCTGCTATTTTTAAATAAAGTATTTTACTGCCCTTGACCTGCCTTATTTTTTTAATATAGCACTTAACACTAGACTATATATCTCCTGACATACAGCAGACATTATGTATCTACTTATATATTTTGTTTTTGCCTGTTATTCCTACTGTGCTGTAAGATTTCTGAGGGCAGGATTTACCTGATTCCTTCACTACCATGTATCATACATATAAAACATTACCAACACACAATGTTGAATGAGTGAATGGGGATATATACTTGTAGATATATACACCCCGCCCAGTATGGGAGCCCATGAATAAACTGAGAAATAGGAGATGATGTGTTTCCAAGAGTGAATAAAGAAGGACGAATCCCCATAACCACCAATACAAACAGATGCACCTGCAGGAAAAAAAAGTAAGAAAAAGAAAAGAAAAACAAGAAAAGATGCCACAAAGAACAGTACATAGCTGTTTGTGACAAGCTAAAAACTACTTAATCTGAAGGATATATCTGTGAATACATGGAGGAAAGAAGAAATATAAGTGAGAGTACCCAGAAGGTAATGGTTTAGCAGCTTTCTTTTTTTGGAGGAGTTACACTTGAAGACAGCTTGAAGAGAGAATTGGTTTTAGCTAGCATGTGGGAAGTGGGAAGAAAAGAAATAACATTCATCTTCTGGACCTAAATGAAGAAAAAATAACTAATTGGTGACAGTGTGTTCTTGAAACAGTATAAAAAAAGCATATTAAGTCAGATGTCATCCAGTGGAGCTGTAAGGCTAGAAACGACATTTTATTTTGTCACCTTCGAATCTGGCCGGCTTGGCCCAGTCCAGCTGCCTCCCTGCAAATAGTTCATCAGGATTTAGTGGTCTTAAGGATTTGATAGAGAACATTGCAGTCATGCCTACAGACTGATCTGGTTGTCTGTTCCCTCTGCCTGTCAGAAGTGACTGGTTTTTAATACAATGACCAGACATCCTGTTTAGGGTGGGACAGCTCTAGATTTTGCCTGGAATCTGAGTTTTGGACAATTACATTTTTTGCATGTTTCAGGACTGACTGTGAGGAGAGAAAAGCCTTTTTTTTCAAAGAGTAAGATATAAATATATTTGTTTGAAATTTTTAGTATTTCACATTCATATTCATTCAGAGAGCCTGGGTCAGAGAGACACTAACCAAGGAGCCTTCTGAAGAGCACCAGACCATGAGTTAAAAATAACAAGCACAAAGTCCTCGTTGGATGACTTTAACTTTCACCCTTGACCAGTCATCCTTTTTTGGCCCCTTCTGTTTCTTGAGGACTCACCTACCTTCCTTCATAATACTTTGTTCATGCCACTGTTAACAGTAGTTTACCACTGTTAATAAGTTTACCACAAGTTAACAGTAGTTTACCATTCGCTAGTTGTTTGACCTTGGCAATTTAATTTTCTGGAGCATATTGTCTCATCTGTAAAACCAGGATCATAACAGTAGCGGTCTCAGGATGCCTGGGTGGCTCAGTCGGTTAAGCATCGCCTTCTGCTCAGGTCATGATCCCGGGGTCCTAGGATCGAGCCCCATATCAGGCTCCTTGCTCAGCGGGGAGCCTGCTTCCCTCTGCCTGCCGCTCCCCCTGCTTGTGCTGTCTCTCTGACAAATAAATAAATACAAAATAAATAACAGTAGAGGTCTTATAGGGTTGATGTGGGGACTCAGGCAGGTAGTACATGAAAGGGGTGTTTCCTGTGCAGAAGTACAGTTGCACATGCAGTTAGGGGGACTTTTTTCAGCTAAGTGATCGTGATCCTATTAGACTCATTGCCTGAAAACTAGAAGCACCCTCTTAGAGCTTCAATTTTACTCTGGATCCCATGTCATTTCCTCTACTCAAGGACCACATTTCTACAATTATCTCCGCTTTCTGTCTCTTTGGCTTATTTCCCCTGGCATCGAAGCATGACTTCCTACTGCTCATCTTAACACTCTTCCCCTCTCACCCCTGTTCCCTTCAATGTCTGCCTACCTTACCCTCCCCTTTCATATAAAACTTCTTGAACAAGTTGTCTTTACTTGTGGTCTTTACTTCCCCTTTTCTCGTCAACCCATTTGAGTCGTATTTATCTCCCTGCCACTTCAAAGAAGGCTGGCTTGCCAAGACTCCTCCCTCCGTCCTGCTAAACCCTTTGGTCATTTCTCAGTGTTTGTCATCCACTGACCAGTCTTAAACCATTCTCTTGGCTTCAATGTTATCCCTTTTTCCTGGTGCTTCTACTTTGCTCCTCTTCCTTCACGTCTGTTGCTGGCTCAGCTCCTTCTGCTGACTGAAATTGTACAAGTGCCGCAGAGCTTCTTGTTCAGCGCCGCACCCCCACCTTTCTCTGGGGTCTCATCTCTGTTGGTTTGTGATCCTCAAGTTTACATCTTCAGTCCAACCTCTGTCCTGAGCTCCAAAATCATACGTCCAGGGCGCCTGGGTAGCTCAGTGTGTTGAGCGTCTGCCGTCGGCTCAGGTCATGATCCCGGGGTCCTGGGATCATGCCCCGCGCCGGGCTCCCTGCTCAGCAGGGAGTCTGCTTCTCCCTCTCCCTCTGCCTCTGCCTCTCCCCATCTCATGCTCTCTCTCTCAAATAAATAAATATGATTTAAAAAAATCATATGTCCAATTGCCTGATAGACATTTCCCCTTGGATTTCCGGTAGGCACCTCCAACCTAACATGGCCAATCAGAACCCTTGGGTCTTCCTTTCTCCCAAGCAGCTGCTTTTCATATCCTTTCCATCTCTGTGGCACCCTTTTACATCTGAGTTCTCAGGCACAACTGCTGGATCATCCTTGATTTCTTTCTTCCCCTCACACCCCATGACCACTCCACTAGCAAATTCTGTTGGCTGCACATTCAAAATAGATCTTAAGATCTTCTTCTTATCACTTTCACTGCGGTCGGTAGGCTAGTCCCTGCCACTGTCTTCTCTTATCAGGACTATTGCATCTGTCTTTTCAGTGGCCTTCCGTTTACTACCACTTCCCCCTCATCCTTTTGCACAGAGCAGTCAGTGTGATCTTGTAAAACATAATCAGGTATCTCTAAAGCTTTAAAACCTTCCGTTGGCTTCCTATGCCACTTAGACTACACTGGCCTCTCCACCCTTGACACCGCTTTCCTCTCTGACTTCCTCTCTGATCTTCTCCCTTTTGATCACGACTCCAACCATGCTGGCCTCCTTTCCACTTATTTGAACACATCAAGCACATTGCTAATTCTGGGCCTTTGCACGGTTTGATCCTTCAACATGGACCTCTCTGCAGATGTTCGTATGGCTGTTTCCTTTGGTTCGTTCAGGTCTCTGCTCAAATGTCACTTCCCTAGAGATGCCACTCTAGGTGAAGAAGTCTCCTCACCACAATCTATCCCAATTATATGTCATGGCATGTATCACTATCCAAAAAGATCTCATTTATTTATATCCCTGTGGTCTGTCTTCCCACACTCAGCGCCAGGAGAGTAGCGAAGTTACGTGTTTTTCACATTGGACCCCCCCCCCCCCCGTGTTTAGAAGAGGGCCTGGCTTAATATAGGTGTTTGCTAAATGTTTGTTACATAAATGGTTGGGTGGAGCTCCCTCCTTCCCCTCAGTTGTCTAGGAAACTCAAGGACTATCCTTCTCACTAGTATACTGTGCTACTGCTGAAATCTAGGTGCGGCCAGGTCTCTGCTCAGGCTTCAGCAGATCTTCAAAGGAGACCAAGCCCATTCCCTCTATTCCTAGCTGATCCAAAGGTGCCTCTTCTTGTGGGTTCCTATGGTTACAATTCCTAGTGTTCTCTTCTGCCAGTTTCAATATACAGTTATCTCCTAGGTTATTAGCCAATCCCAGAAGCACTGAGTTTTTAAAAATTGCTCTGGATTCTACTACCCCGAGGACCCAAAGACCTTTATGCTAATGGAAGAAACTCCCTGTGAATCCAGGTCAATTTCCTGTCACTTTCTTGAAAAAGAGNNNGAAAGAGAGAAAGAGGTGGGAGTGGGGCGAGAAAAAAGATAAAGGACAAATTGAATTTCTTTGAGGTTATCCTTCTGAACAAACAGTCATTTGTTCATTTTTCATTTAATAAAAATTTATTGATTGTCAACTATACACCAGGTACTCTTCTACGCACATTATTTTATAATTGTCATCATGTCTATTGTCTTCTTTTTTTTTTAAAGATTTTATTTATTTATTTGACAGAGAGACAGCCAGCGAGAGAGGGAACACAAGCAGGGGGAGTGGGAGAGGAAGAAGCAGGCTCCCAGTGGAGGAGCCCGATGCGGGGCTCGATCCCAGAACGCCGGGATCACGCCCTGAGCTGAAGGCAGACACTTAACGACTGAGCCACCCAGGCGCCCCTATTGTCTTATTTCTTATGAGTCTATATTAGATTGTGAATTTTGTAAGAGCAGAGATAGTTTTTTCATTGTTAAGTGCCCAGTAATTGTCTATTGCTTGAATAAATGAGAGTTAATGAAAGGCCTAGGGAAAATTTGGCCCCCGTTACATTTATATTCAAATGAAAACGAAGAACAGTGATTGCTATTTAAATTGTACTATGTTCTTACATTAAAATACATTTTAGATGTTTAGTAATTGCCATAATTTCACCACCCTAACACATACATTTCTGTTTTTTTAATTTTTGTCCATTTATATGCATATTTGTACACCCTTATAATTTTAATGTATCTTCCATGTCATCTTTTGCCTTTACACTTAATATTAATGACAAACATCGTTGTATGTTTTTACATTATTGTACCTTTATGACTTTGTGTAATTGAGCAATTTCTCTTTTCTTACTTTTTAAAAATTAAAAAAAAATTTTTAGTAATCTCTACCCCCCAATGTGGAGCTCAAACTCATGACTCCGAGATCAAGAATTGCATGCTCCCACAGCTGAGCCAGGCAGACATTCCTTTCTTTCTTTTTTATAAATTTTAAAACCTGTGTTGGGTTTCCTGCGATCACTAGCATTGCAAAGCCTTGAACAACCTGTCAGGTGTTTTGTGTTTCTTTCACAGACAGCATGATAAGAGAGCCCAGCGGAAAGTACATCTCATTCTGGAGTTGGCGATGACGCCACCCCAAAGAGCAGGCAGCCGGTCCCAGGTGCACCAAGGAGAGCAGGGTGTGCCTAGCAAGCTGCTCTGAAATGAGAAGAGTGTATAAAGGATGATATTTAGCTCCACTCTGCACTTTGATTAGCATGTTTCTGTCTCCTCAGTCTTGTATAGCAGCCTGCCTGGATACCGTCTGCTAAGCTCTTGCTTTTCTTTCTGTTTTGCGTAAAGCTATTGCTTTCAATATGTTGCTATTGAGTAGGGAAAAACAAGAGAGCACCAGACTTAGGGATCTCTGCCTCTTTCTCGTCTGCCTTTTAACGGAGCTTAATTCTTTTGCCGCTTGTTTTCATCAAGTACAAGATAAGTATAGAGGACTATTGCATCTGACACAGGATGCTGCCCTTGAAGCAATTAGCAGGAAATAGAGGTTTATAGGAGCGTCTCCTCTGCCACTCTCATCTTGGAAACGATTAGAAGTATATTTGCAAAATTATATTGAAAATAAATGGGGGAAAAAAAGTGTTTTACTTTATAGCTCACTTTCCTGGAACAGAATTCATTTTAAATGAAGTAATGAGGAAATGGCCTTTTTTTTTTCTTTAAGATTTTATTTATTTATTTGACAGAGAGAGAGAGACAGTGAGAGAGGGAACACAAGCAGGGGAAGTGGGAGAGGGAGAAGCAGCCTTCTTGCTGAGCAGGGAGCCCGATGTAGGGCTCGATCCCAGGACCCTGGGATCATGACCAGAGCCAAAGGCCGACGCTTAATGACTGAGCCACCCAGGCGCCCCTAAGAAATGGCCTTTGTAACTAAATGTTGATTAGGGGAATGTGAGCTGTGACCCCAAGATTGGAAATAAGAGATCAAACTAAGGAATGAAAAGGGGGACGTTCTTTGGATATCTTGTCCTCAAATCTGGGAGACAAGTCATATTTCTTAAAACCAGAGAAGCAGATTTAGATAATTTTGTGTTAATTTCTCCTTTCTTATTTGCTACCACTTGTCAAATTATGTTATAGCAGTTATGTTATAGCTTTGGTTATAACATACATGCTTGGGGCAGAGTTTAATGGGGACCAGCAGCATCACCTGGGAGCCAATTTTGAATATTATCTCAATTTAATTTTATTTTTATTACAAAAGGCAATTTATCCTTTAAGAAGTATACTCAAGCTGGGGCACCTCGGTGCCTCAGTAGGTTAGGTGGCTGACTCTTGATTTCAGCTCAGATCATGATCTCAGGTTCCTGGGGTCAGGTTCCATGCTCAGTGGGGAGTCTGCTTAAGCATTCTCTCTCTGCACCTCCCTCCGCGCGCGCTCTCTTTCTCTCTCTCAAATAAATAAACCTTTTTTAAAAAAGAAGTATACTCAAGCCCCAAAGAATTCTTTTGAAAATATTTAAAGTAATGTGAGAAAATTAAATCAAGTAGAATGTAAAGAATGCTATTTGTATAAGCTAAGACCTAGCACCAATTAAGAGTCTGAGTAAAAGAATGGAGTTACTGCATAC
The DNA here is from genome assembly GCF_017311325.1 of Ursus maritimus. Lineage (NCBI taxonomy): Eukaryota > Metazoa > Chordata > Mammalia > Carnivora > Ursidae > Ursus > Ursus maritimus. Next base: position 33,529,746 of record NW_024426663.1, on the reverse strand, counting down.
TCAAAGTCTCATCCACCTTGACATTTCTATGATAGATTCAGTCATTCACCCGTTGTTTCACCAAACATTGATTGAGTGACTAGTAAGTGCCAAGTGGTATAGGCAGTGAGTGGAACAGCGTTGTTATCTGCGTCAGTTTTTAGTAATTTCAGAATGTGTTTGGATAAGCAGGAGCTAAGCGTGTGGGTCACAAATACTTGACGGCACATAAGTAAGCTGCCCTCTCAGGGCCTTATCTACACTCTGCCAGAGCGTATGTGCATCCCGGGAAACCTCACTTGAGAGAACAGAATGTGCCTGATACTACCCACATTTTTCTTCTACTTCCCCATCTTGTCTGAAATTTAGTTGCCTTATCACTATTTACTCTACATTCCCACCATTTAAATATCAGGCAATTACGGAATATGGTGTTTCGGCCCAAATGAGCCTTGTAAATACCCAAATACACAGAATATTGATCTTTATGGCAAGCCTGCCTCTAATATTTATGAGATCAGAGGTAAGAGTACAAATGGAGACCAGTGTAATCCAAGTGGTTATTTGAGTACTATGCTAAATTGTCAGCGTTAGAACACTGCAAAAAGGAAAATCTGTGCTTGACACCACTTTGTTATGCAAAATAATACTTTGTTATGCAAAAATCTATTGCATTCCTGCTGGGAGGAAAAACTGAACAAGTTAACTCATTTGTCTTCTCTCTTACTTAAGTACTGTTGCAGCTTGTATTCTGCCTGAACCCCAAAGGAGTCTATTTCTGATATGGGCAGCTATCCCACCCACAGATTTTCACTGCATTTGGAGTTGTACCTTTTGTGTGGAAGTACAGGGCAAGAGTTATGAAGAAGTGTTTCTTGGGGACCTGAATGGTATTGGTCGTGGGGAGGGCATATATGGTTATGGGCCAGAGTTCAGCATCAGATCAGGAGTGGCAAAGGCACCTGTTTGTTTTTTAATAAAGTAACATGTTTGTAATATGTAAGGACCTTTAAAGCATGGGTCTAGGATAAGGCTTCTCCTCCCAAGGTCTAAGCTGGGTAGTGCCTAGTGACACTAGGATCTTAATGCCAAGCTTATTTGCGGAGAGCCAAGCTTATTTGCGGAGAGATCTAGATGGCGGTATATTTTTTAGAATTTTTTCAGGATGAAGAAAGATAGTGCTAGATTAATGGTTTAGAGAATGGTAGCAAATTTCTAAGAAACAGAAAACATACACAAAATGAGTGTACTACTGTATGGTGAATCACCATGTTTCCATTACCTAGGTCCTAACGATTATCAACTCGTGGTCAATCCTGTTTCATGCATACCCCTACTCGTTGTTCCTCCCTCAGTGAGTTACTTTAAAGCAGATTGTTACATCCTATATATTTCTAAAAGATATTCCTTAAAAAGATATAATCACAATACCAATATCCACTTATTCCCAATTCAACACTTCACAGTTTCATCCATGTGTAAGGCACTGTGTGGTTTTTGTTTTTGAGGATGAAAATAATTTTCCACCAAAAACAAATGTCTTGGTGTTCATTATGTCTGAAGTAAAAAGATCTAAGAAAGTGTGGTGTGTGTATATAATTAAAGCTACACTAAATCTATTAGTGGGGCTTGGTTTCAAGAACTGCAGATTTTGGATTGAGCTGACCTGGTGACAGTGAACTTGAGACCTCTGCACAAGGGTTTAATTTTTTTCCCTAACCCCTGGAAAGCGTGGGAAGGGGATTTAGTTTATGTTATGCCAGGACGTGTTTAAGCTTGTTTCTTTTTCCAAAATGTACAAGTTGCTAAGAGAACTAGGTACTTAAATGAACAAGTTCTGGAAAAGATTTTTTTTTTTTTTTTAACTGCCTGGGTCAGGGAAATTCGTTCCTTTCGGGTCACTTTACCGGCTCCGGCCGGACTGGCCGCTTTGCTCGGGGCGTGCTAGAGGTCAGCGGCTTCGGCAGGGGAGTTGGTGCCTGGGTCTCGCGCTGCTCCAGAGACTCTCAGGCGACACTGGGCGTTTCCTCCTTTTCCGGCGTCGGAAAGTTTTGTTTTGGTTCTTAGTTCCCCGTCAAGGAAAGGCACCCTATTGACCAAAGGTTTCCCAGTCTCCTCCCGGTGGCCAGAGGCCAAGTTTTCCCATCCCATCTTGACCAGACTTGGTCCCTTCAAGATCCTCCAAGGCCGGGGAAGCGCGTCTTGGGTAGAGGAAGAGATCAGCCAGCCAGGCTGCCGTATCCACTGCCGTCGGCCGGCTCTTTTCTTCGCTCATCCCTGGGCCAGTACCCATTGTACCGCAAAAGGTGCGGGCAGTTTCCCCAGTGACTCCTCAGGAAGCCGGTTCCCCACCATGCCCAAGAGAATACTCAATTTGGCCGCGCCCGCGCGGGGAGAGGCGAAGGTTACTAAAACGCAGGGATGGGAAGCGAGGCGCATGCGCAGCCAGGCGGCGGCGTTCAAGAGTTCGCCCCGCGGCAGCAGCCGCTAGGTGGCGCATGCGCCCTGGAGGGTGCGGGAAGGTCTCCGGGAAGAAGGCGGCGGCGGCGGCGGCAGCGGGGAAAGGCGGGGGCGCCGTGGGGGCCGGGCCCGTGTTTACACAGCGGCGGGCGGGCGCGGACGCGGAACCTGGCGCGGCGGCGGCAGGATGGTCATGGCGCATTTCGTCGAGAATTTTTGGGTAAGGGCAGGATGTTGGAAATTGGGTTTTGGGGTACGAAGCTTTCTCCGCCTGACCTCGGCCTGTGTGCGCTCGGGGCGGCGGCGTTGGCGGCGTTGGCGGCGTTGGCGGCGGCGGCGGCGGCGGCGAAGGCTCTGCGGTAAGGGCTAGCGTCCTCGGATCGCCGCCGGCTGCGTCCCGCCTGGATGAAGCCGGGCGGGCGAGGGGTCGCCGGGTCTCGCAGGCTCGCAGCCCTTGCGGGGGCGAGGGCTGTCAGCGCGGCCCCTAAGCCCGCGGCGGGGACGCCTAGGGGCCGCCCGCCGCCCGCGCTGGGACAAAGCGCCGGATGGGGCGGGAGACGCGACCCGGCCCCGCCGGAGGCTCTGGGCGCCGGGCGCGCTCCACGGCTCGGACGCGGCCGCCGGGCCCGCCGCGCGGCCGCCTCCAGCTGCGCCCTGCCGGCAAACGCCGGCCGCTGCCGGGCGGAGGGGGCTCGCCTCCTTCCCGCACCGCAGCCCCCATCTTAGCCCTTTTGCCCCCCACCGTTTCCACACGAAATCCCCTGCGGGCTTGGCCTGGATCAGCACTTCCTCTCGGCCTCGCAGCTCGGCTCTTTGGTCTGCGCCGAGGACTTTGCCTCTGGGCCTGTTCGCAAAGCGTATAAAAGTTCAATTTAATGTAACTGGATTCCTTGGGCTTAAATGCACGAAGACTTCCCCTTGTGCCTTGTGCTCCTTCCCCTTCCTCATTCTTTCCACACCCCTCCTCTTAACTCAGTATTAGTATTAGGTGGTTGTTTGAGAATGACTTCCAGTCACCGTGTGGAGTGTTTTTCTGCAGTTATTGTTTGTCGTAATGGGAAGTGCAGTTCAGCCGAGTGCGGGAAGAGTAACATGTTTACCCAGGTATCTCGGGTGAATCTCATTTTAGGTCCTGACAGCTGCAAGTACTACAATTACATTTTAGTTAAAATTTAGAAATAATTAAAGGAGTGATCTTTCAGTGAACAAGAGGTGGTGTCTTAAATTCTTATTCCTAAATGTATCACGTATGGACTTAGTATTCAAATCAGTTCATAGTTATTTGTCTTAAATGTTTCTTGTTTTCCGCAAGCGACGTAAATACGAGACGTTAGGGTTTTCTTTAAAAAATAGCTTTATTAAGTAACAGTTCCCATACTATACTCACTCAGTTAAGTGTACAATTCGGGGTTTTTTCCTGTGTGCAGTTACATCACCACGATCAATTTAGAACATTATCATTACCTCAGAAAGAATCGCTGTATCCATTAGCAGTCATTACCTCTTTCGCCCCTAACTCAGCCTAGGCAATTTACTAATCTATAATTTCTGCCTCGATAGGTGGGTCTCTTTTGGACGTACCATATGAATGGGATCATATGTGTTATCCTTTGTGATTGGCTTCTTTTCCTTAGCATGTTTTCACAGTTCATCCATGATGTAGCACGTATCAGTACTTAATTACATTTGATGGCCAAACATTCCATTGTATGTGTGTACCACATTTTATCTATTCATCAGTGAGAGACGTTTGGCTGTTTCCACTTTTTGGCTATTATGAATAATACTGCTATGAACATTTTTGTACAAGTTTTTGTGTGGAAATATGTTTTCTTTTGGGAATGGAATTGCTGGGACATATTGTTAACTCTTAAACATTTTGAAAAACTGCCAAACTGTTTTCCAAAGTGACTGCGTGATTTACAATCCCACTAACAATGTCTGATGTTCCAATTTTTCTGCATGCTGGACAACACTTGTTATCGGTCTTTTTTATTATAATGCATGGGTGTGAAGTAATATCTCACTGTGGATTTGATTTCCATTTCTCTGATGGCTAATGTTGAGCATCTATTCATGTATTTATTTACATATTTTCTTTGGAGGAGTATATTTAGAGTCACTGCCCATTTTTAGATTAGGTTACTTGAGTTTTTATTATTGAGTTGTAAGGGTTTTTTTATATTCTGGGTTGTCTTATCAGATACAGGATTTTGTAAACATTTTTTCCTATTTTGTGGGCTGTCGTTTTCATTTTCTTGATGGTGCCTTTTTTAAACATCTATTTGTTTAGTTTTTAAAAATTACTTTGAAGTGTAGTTGACATATATTAGTTTCAGGTGTACAACATTCAACAATGATATATATTATGAAATGCTCACCAGTGTAAGTGTCATTAATGTTTTGGAGTATTACAGTATTATTGAGTCTATTTCCTATGCTGTACTTTTCATCTTTGTGACTTATTTTATAACAGTAAGTTTGTACCTCTTAATCATCTATTTCACCTATCCCCCCAACAACCAGTTTTTTCTCTTTATTTAGGAGTGTTTCTGTTTTTGTTCATTTGTCTTGCTTTTAGATTCTATATATAAGTGAAATCATATGGTATTTGTCTTTTTCTGTCTGTCTTGTGTCACTTAGCATAGTATACTACTCAAGGTCCATCCATGGCAGAAATGGCAGAAATGGCAGAAATGGCCGAGTGATAGTCCATTGTGTATGTATACCACATCTCCTTTATTCATCTATGAATGGACACTTAGGTTGCTTCCATATATCTTGGTTGTTGTAAATAATGTTGCAGTAGACATAGGGGTTCAAATATCTTTTTTATTCAAATATCTTTTTTAATTCATGTTTTCATTTTCTTCACGTACATACCCAGAGGTGGAATTACTAGATTGTATGGTATTTCTATTTTGAATTTTTGGAGGAACCTCCTTATTATTTTCCACAGTGGCCGTACCAATTTACATTCTTACCAACAGTGTGCGACTGTCCCTTTTCTCCCCGACCTTGCTGACACTTGCTTTTTCTTTTTGATGGTAGCCATTCCAACTGGTCTGAGGTAATTTTGATATTGTCCTTCGAAGCATCGGAGTTTTTAATTTAGATGAAGTCCAGTTTAATTTATTTTGTTATTACTTATGCTTTTATTGTTTTAACGAAGAAGTTTTTCCTAACCCACGGTCACAAAGATTTACTCATGTTTTCTTCTACGGGTTTTATAGTTTTAGCTCTTACTTTTAGGCCTGTGATCCATTTGAAGTCAGTTTTTGTGTGTGGTACCAGGAGGAGGTTCAGCTTCATTCTTTGCATGGATATGTAGTCTCAGTACCTTTGTTGAAGGGCTGCTGCTTTCACTTCTTTCAGTAATCTTGGCACCCTTGTCAAAAATCAGCTGACTGTAGATGTATGGGTTTATTTCTTGATTTTTCAGTTGTATTCCATTGTCTGTCCTTACAGTAGTCCTACACTATTTTGATTACTATGGCTTTGTAAGTAAGTTTGGCATCAGGAAGTGGGAGTCTTCCAGATTTGGTCTTCTTTTTCAAGATTATTTTGCCTATTCTAGATCCCTTGCATCTCTGTATGAATTTTAGGTGTAACCTATCAATTTAATTAATTAGTCAATTAATTTAAGTATATTTGATGTATATAACCTATCAATTTTAGACTTCAGGTTTTAAGTAATTTATAAAGCTATTGAATTTAATATTGGCATCCCAAAATGTTTTGCTTTTTTTAAAAAAAATTTAAGTAATCTCTACACACCCCATGTGGGGTTCAAACTCACTACCCCAAGATCAAGCAATTCTCTTTTTGAACTGAGCCAGCCAGACGCCACTTGCATGTTTTTTGATGGATGAATGTGTTCTTGGAACTCCTGGGTGGCTCAGTAGATAAAGTGATTAAGCATCTGCCTTCAGCTCAGGGGATCGATTTCCACATCAGGCTCCTTGCTCAGTGTGGAGTCGGCTTCTCCCTCTGCTTGCTGCTCCACCTGCTTGTGTGCCATGTGCGCACGCTCTTCTCTCTCTCTTTCTCTCTCACAAATAAATAAAATCTTAAAAAAAAAAAAAGAATGTGTTCTAGAGGCTTGCTAACTTAATTTCAAATTGTATATTAAGGGCTTTTTCTAGAAATCGAAGTATAATTTACTGCAAATTGTACATGAACATTTTAAAGTTATCTTTTTTTTCTGTTACTTGAGCTTTGAACATAGCCTCATCTAATGATTTGGCTACTATGAATAATGCTTTCTGTGAACATTCTTGTACCAGTTTTTGGGTGCCCTTTGTTGTCCCTCTTAAGGGAGGGACAGGGATAAATTTGGATATCTGAAATCTAGAGAGAATTCCTAGTCTAATTTATGTTTTTGTCTTTGCCTTCACTTTCCCGCTACTGAATACAAACAGTTAAAATAGATTGCATTTTATTTACTTCCAAGCCTGGAATTGGGGCTGAAAGCTCTAAATTGGAGCTTTATAAAAATTTCCAAAGGAGAACTTAATGAACTAGGGACAACTAGGAACAGGAACTAAATACCTTCTGAGAATTCGATAGTTGTCTAAGACAACTTAAAAATGACGTATGTTAGGATCATTTGTAATTTCTTAAAATAGAAAAATTACAATATTAGTTTCACTTTTCTCCCCTAATATTTAAAGTAGCACTGTCAGGACAAATAAAACTTGTCAAAGTGAGGTAATGGGAAACTTTAAAGTTTTAAGTTTCTATCCAAACAAGCTATTAATTGTTGTTTTCCCTGCATATAAAAAGACAAACCTTTTTGTTGTGGCATTTGTTAGAGGAAAGTTTGAATCATTCAAACTATTTTCAAGGCCTTTTGAAAGTAGCACATCCTGCCTTTTTCTTTATAGTTTTTCTTAACTAAAACGGTATGCTACATTACGAATTACTTAATAGTGTACTTTGAAGAGAAAAATGTATTTAAAACTTCCTACACAACAGGTGTTCTGTTGCTGATAAGTCATTTTTTGCCACAAAGTATAGTGCCTTTGATAATCAAGTTGAAAATGTTTTTCTTTTCCATTAAAATTGGATAACAAAATTAATTTTGATAGCAGAAATCCGTACTATTGCCTTAATGTATAAAAAGTTGTTAGTCCTTCAAAAGGTAATGTAACTTTACAAATTTTTTTGCATATATTACAGTGAAGTGTCTCTGTATACTATTTCTCAGACTAGGATACTAATTTATAATGCTCTTGAGATTGTCTATGTCAACATTGCACTGTAGTAATTAAAATGGCTTTATATTTTTATATAACCCCAGATTACTTGAGTAGTTACATTTTTAAAAATTTTGTTTTTTTAAAATTCCATTATAATTAACAGTGTTTTATTAGTTTCTTATACTGATTCAGTAATTCTATATATTACTCAGTGTTCATCATGATAAGTGTACTCTTTATCCCCATCTCTTATTTCCCCCATTCCCACACTCACCTCCCCTCTGGTAACCACCAGTTCTCTATAATTAAGAGTCTGTTTTTTGGTTTGTCTCTTTCTTTGTTTTGTTTCTTAAATTCCACATATGATTGAAATCACATGGTATTTGTCTTTCTCTGAGTTTATTTCACTTAGCATTATACTCCCTAGATCTATCCACGTTTTTATGAATGGCAAGATTTCATCCTTTTTTTATGGCTGAGTAATATTCCATTGTGTATATCCATCTTTTTTTATCTGATCATCTATAGATGGACCTTTGGGTTCCTTATATATTTTGGCTATTGTAAGTAATGTTGCAGTAAACATTGGGCTGTTATATATATCTTTGGAATTAGTGTTTTCATATTCTTTGGGTAAATACTTAGTAGTGGAATTACTGGATTATATGGTAATTCTATTTTTAACTTTTTGAGGAATCTCTGTAGGGTTTTCCACAGTGGCTGCACCAGATTGCTTTCCCATCAACAGTGCATGAGGGTTCCTCTTTCTTCACATCTTTGCCAATACTTGTTTCTTGTGTTGATTTTAGCCATTCTGACTGGTGTGAGGTGATAACTCATTGTGGGTTTTTTTGTTGTTGTTGTTGTTTTTAAGATTTTATTTGAGAGAGAGAGAAAGAGTACATGAGCGGGAGGGGGGGCAGAGGGAGCCCAACACAGGGCTTGATCCCACAACCCTGAGACCATGACCTGAGCTGAAATCAAGAGTTGTATGCTCAGCCGACTGAGGTACCAAGGCACCCCTCCTGTTGTGGTTTTGATTTGCATTTCTCTGATGATGAGTGATATTGAGCATCTTTTCATATGTCTGTGGCCATCTGTCTCTTTTCTCTGGAGAAATGTCTGTTCATGTCTTCTGATTTTTTAATTGGATTATTTGGGTTTTTTTGTGTTGAGTTGTATGAGTTCTTTATATATTTTGGATACTAACACCTTAAATTTTTTTTTTTAAGGAATGGATTTCATTGGTGATGATTATTTAAGGGGAAAAAATAAAACATACCTGATTTAAATACCTTATAAACCTCATTTTGTATAATAATCCTGATGTCTATAAAATATGAAGCATTCTCCCAAAGACATTTAAGTATTCTTTAGCATATATCACATTGTAATGAACTGACATTTTTAGTTAGGTGACCTTTTCCAAAAATTATTTCCAGTCAGCACATCAAGAATGAAATGATTATCTTGGGTATTTTTATCCTGAAGTATTTCTTTGTTTCTTGTCCTTATTTCTTTTATTGTTTAACCAGTACAGAAGTCTCTTTCCATTTGTTTGTTGGTTTCACTGGTATTGTCATGCTTTACTTTTAAATAAAATTGGAGCACTTGGTTATATATCCAAAATTTGATCTGTCATTTACATGGATAAACTGAGAGGGTTAAAATGTTTTTTAAAAACCTGGAATTGCTATTAATAGGACTTTGAAGTACAAAACATTATATTTTTGCTTGATTTTTTAAATCTAAATTTAGTATCCTAAATGAGAGACTGACACCCATACACACACCCACACACACACATTCTTGAGGGTATATCCATATGCAAATTTTAACATATGTATTTTTAGAAAATTAGTTGAGGTGATCATAGAAACCCAGAATATAGACTTTCTTTTTATTACTTGAAATTTCCAAATACTGCTTATGATATGATCCCATTGAGTGGTACACTGGAATTTAAGAAGTATATGTGTATGCATATTTACATATACATTAATTAACAGGTTTGCAAAATTTACATGGTTCAATATTCAAGAAGTACCAAAGAGAATGCAGTATAAAATCTTTTTCTTTTTTCCCCGACCATCAAGATCTCCACAAAGGCAGTAACTGTTACCAGTTTCTTATGTAACTTTCCAGAGGTGATCTCTGTATAAACAAGCAAATTATATACACTAAATTAAAATGTGTTGTTGCGTAATTGTTAGCTAGTTAGCCATGCCCAGATCGTTTTCAGCTGCGACAACATAGGAAAATGCAAACTACAGATTCATCTAAGTTGGTTCAGGTAGACTTGACAGGTAGACATTACAAAATCATAGTATTTTAGATGGCAATAAATTTTATTGTGAGGCCCTTAGAGTTTTGGGGGGTGGAATGGTGGTTTGTTTTGTATTTTTGCTTTAATTGTAGGAGAAGTTTGAAAGGGAGAAATTGATACTGATTTAGTCTGTGTAAGTTCAATTCAGGGGAAGGATTTTAGAACATTGACATGGAAAGAATAAAAATTTGCCGTCTGGGTTCCTTTGTAGCCCTGTACACTAAATCCTGAATGCTCTAATCCTTTCAGAACTACTTACATTTTTTAGGCGAAGGCATGGGAGAACAGGTATGCTTTATATCATCCTGCACATTGGGCTAGCATAAGCCTTTTCGAAGTAGTTTTTTGAGTACTATTTCTTGAGATTATCCATCCTGGTTTGACAATACTAAAACATTTAACAAAAGCACCCTAAGAAACCCACATAGAAATATGGTGCCAGGGAGACGTAAAGGGAGTAAGAGTTTGGTTTTTGGTTTACCTAGTGTGGAAAAATGAAAGAATACTACAGTTGGAAGAATGTTAGTAGCAGTTTGGTCCACACAGATGAGCATAAATTGGTCAGATGTGGGGGAATAACAAAAACAGTACAACAGCAACTGAGATCTAAAATGGTAACTATTGGTAAAGTTGCTAGAATGTTGCTGGGATGGTCAGATTCAGAGGATTAAATTGAGCAGTGATTAGTGAACTGTGTAATGAAGTTGAGATACACAAGTCGATAAGTTTTATCAGGCACATGCTCCTTG